>NC_133938.1:12002169-12302377 GCF_031877795.1 Strix aluco
GAAGGTTACCAAATGCATGTTTACTCGAAGCACACAACCTGCTCAGCTGCAATTATCTCCTAATCTGGTCCTTCCGCGTTTCTCTGGTCTCGCAGGTAAATACAGATTTAGCCGTTATTCAAGGCATATTATTTACCTCATTAAGTGTGTGTTTTGGCACGTGCATTATTTACCTGACGGACTAACGGATGGGAGAGAGCAAACGCTGTCTTTTGTGCAAACAGCGACTTTGTTCGTGGGTGACGAGTCGTCTCTTTCGCCTTGCCCGTTTCGGCTCCGTGTCTCACGGTGGAGCAAAAAGTGAGCGCAGGCACAGGGAGACGAGGCTCAGAAACCAGGCGGGTGGGGGGCGTGTGGTACGATGGAGCTCTTGCCCACAGCCATGAGCAGTGGGACCAACAGTGGGGTGGATTTAAATACCTATATAGCAAGGTGTGGATACATATACAGTTAGAGGGGGTACTCGTATCCTTGTTCAGGGGGACTGGATTGTTGTAATTCACCTGTACCCAGCTCTGTAACAGCTCTGTGAGTTGGGCTTGAACTCTCATCCCAATAAATCCATTAACAGCCTCGAGGCTGACCCACCTTGAGCAGTGACAGTCCTGTCAAGTTTTTCCTGCAATGTTTTAAAAGAAAAAGGGTAGGAGGGGAAATCCAGGTAGTCTCACATGGATAATGTAATTTATTAAACAGCATTATTAAATAGAGCATCAGAAGGTGATGGCTTCATGAGGTATTTCTTTGGGAGGAAGACTGTAACCTATAGAGTCCTGCTTGCATTTTACAGTTCCTGCAGTTCACGTGTGCGTTTGTTGAACTGATATCCTCCCCTGATAAATACCTAAAGTAAGAAATCGAGTGTAGCACTAGAATCACATCTCTGAGAAACGTCGTACACAGAGCAAATGAGAACTTCCCTGGGGAGGAGCCTTTCAACCACCACACACATGGATTTATAATGGCAGTGGGAGGTTTTGGTGCAACTAGCAGGTGTTTCAGGGCCAAGCTGTTTGAATGGGTTGTAGTGTTGATATGTGTATTGCTGCATTTAATTCCTACCATGTATCAGAAGTTGAGTTGTATATGAAAAGACGAAAGGCCTCCTCAGAAATTTCAATGGGGTTTAGATCAGATTTTCTGTGGTTTTAAGTGGTTTGCTGTGTTCTGCTATGATAAGGTTCAGCAGGGGGGTGTGATCTGGTGCCTGGAGCCATGACTGTTGTGTGTGTCATAGTTTTTAATTTAGAGCCATTTGCAGAGGTTAATTTCCAGTTGCCTGTGATTCTGAACACCTTGAGCTCAGCCCAGATGTCATCTGTTGTGCTTAGAGCAGGTTACTGTGTTATTTCAGGTTTATGAAGCTGGAACCTCTACCAGGAAGCACAGAGGAAATCCCTGTCAGAGGAGGACATTGAAGAGATACTAACAGAGATGAGATGTATGTGTGCATGAGTAACCTGAGTCTGTCTTCAGTTTCAGATGCCTCTGGATGTTCAATGATAGCACTCCTCCATACTGGAGCAGCAAAGTTTCCCCAAAACTTACTTCCAAGGGCAAGACAAGCTGTGTGCTCCCTGCTCCCAGCTGGTGTTCTCGAAGGGTACAGCTCCATCGTAAGCAGGAAACTGGCGTCCCACGGCTTTGGAGCTTCCATGGCAGCAATGTCATCCTTCCCTCCACAGAGATATCACTACTTCTTAGTGCTGGATTTTGAGGCTACGTGTGATAAACCACAGATTCATCCTCAGGTAAATAGTCAGTCGTGTTAATTATCCCCTTGCAAGTTGCTGCTGCTGTTCTGAGAGGTGAAAGGAAAAAGCAAAGCGCTGGCTCACTCGTTTTCTCTCATTTGTCCCACCTCCTTTCTGTTGCTGGTCCTCCAGGGCTCTTGCCAGTCACCTGCTTTCTCAGGATCAATGCCAGGACCGTTCGGTGGAATGAAATTAAATGAAGGAGCCTGATTTCCATCAAGGAAGTGACAATAGTGACAATTCATGTGTTATCAAAAACATCTTTAAGTCATGTATGCTTGTCATCTGCCTGAACTGGGGAGGGTTTAAAAATTTTTGGCTGGGAACCTGCATTAGTAGACTACTCATGGCAACCTTGTTTGATTCTACAAGGCAGAAGGCTGTTGGTAGCCAGCAGCTTTAGGAAAATAATAGTTGGAATTATACAAACATGTGCAACATAATGGTGTTTCTAAGTAGAAAACAACAATAGTTTGACGCTATCTGAACTTGCTGAAGTTATCTTGCCTGGTTGTTAACTCTGGAGTGTAATGAGACACGAAGAGTTCAGTTTCAGAGAGATTTTCCAGTGCTCTACCACTTGAGACATACAGAGATCCAGATGAAGTACAGAGTTTTTTTCTATAGATGGTTCTTCCATAGTAGCGTAGAGCATATTAGTAAATGTATTTTCATTTGTCAGCAGGATGGGCCTAGGTTTTCCATTTAAATTAGAAAACTGTGCTAAAAAGAAAAAAAACCCTAATATTGGGTTGGTAACAAACAGAATTTCTGAGTCTACAGATTGAACTTGGACTTCTCACCCTTCTTTGCCAAGCAATTGGCCTCTTAGGAGTAGTCATAATATATGCATTGGGTCAGAATTACTTCTGTGTGCTTTGTTTTGAATATAGTAAAGGCTGACCGGTTTTCAGTGTGGTATCTCATTACTGAAGTGACTTGATACAGTGTGTTCATTTCCCAGTGCACCTGTGGTTTCCCTTGGGCTTGTCCTGTCAAAGGGATGTTGCAAGTTGGGATCAAACTTGACTCCTCTTTTCTGCAGTAGTGCCTTGGTGAGTGCCTCCTGCCTCTCATGTTTCTTGAAAAATGGACAGCAAATTCCCAGCTCTTTTGCTGAGTCTTTGTGGGAGGCTGTTGTGGCTCTGCATCCAGTTCTACTAGCAGGGTCTTAACCGCTCTCCAAGTGAGATGTCAGGCTATTTCCTGCACGCTCTGCCTCGGGTGCACAGACCTGTCAAAGCTGTAAATTGGATCTACCTTGTCCCTTTGGATATGGGTTTGGTCTGTGCACATTTTGATGCAAAACCATGATGCATGTGGAGCTAGTTTACAGCTGGCAGTAAAAAGGAGCATGAGTGGAATATGATTACTACTGTTTTAAGGAGCTTTGTCCCCAAGTCCTTGCCAGGGAAAGTAATGGTCTGGGCCAATGCAGATCTGCTATATATTTTGTTGGTGAGATAGCACCTTTAAGGTGGAGATGTTCTTCAGTGTTGTTTTTTCAGTCTGCTGTGTTCAGTGCCTGCCTGAATCATACTGAGTGTGGAAATGGCTGTCAGTCCCTCACATCCTCACCAACAAATTAGTTTGACAAATAAAGAAATGGCTCTTGCTACATGGAAATCAGTGTAGCTGGAAAGGCTGAAGGTAACTGCCAGAATTGGGCAACTGTATAAAACAAGACTTTAGTTGATGTCTCTACCTACATCTTACCTTTTTGCTCACCAGCATGGCTTTTGTCCTCTTCACTGCTGGGCTGTATGTCATGGTGAGCAAACTGTGGTGTGTGTTTCAGTGATGTTTTGTGCAAGGTTTTAGTGGCAGGATCTTTCACTGGAGCAGTGTTAGACAGGTTTTGGAGGTTTGGTCTGAGAGCAGACCTGGGAGCTAGGAAAGGTCAGGTGCTGATCTTCACTGTGACCCTGATCCTTTTTCTGCTTTTGTTTTAATATCTGCAAAATAGAAGTCTAGATACAATGAAATTCAAATGCATTGGGATTTGATGAGGAAGCTGCACATACAGAGCTGAGCTGTGATCCAGGTTACTTTAAGTGGGCAGGCATAGCTGTAAATTAGCCAACTCAGCCTAAAAGTCTTGTGGAGTGCACTTGCCACAGTGCAGCACACTTCACATTTTTCACTAACTGCTCTTCAAAATATTCTGGCTTCTTACCAGAAACTGTTGAAAGAGCTATCTTTTTATCTAGCTAAGGTGTGTGACTGCCACATCTGCTCCCTCCTTCCACTGTATTTACTTGTGCTCCTCTGCAACCGACAGCCTCACTGGCTTTATCCCTGGGGAAGTCCTTCATGCTCATTCGGGAGCCCTGAAGACTCCTTCATTTCCATTCCCTTTCACACTGCCTGATCTCTTTCTGAGGTCTTGTGGTACAGCCTCTGTAATGGGGATCAAGGAGGGTCAAGGACAGTGGTATTTCCCTGGGAAGCTGTCTGCCTCATGGCTCTGGTGGCTGGGACCGTGGACTGAGTGCCTCACGGCCGCTGCCCTTTGCTTTACCAATTCTGGATCGGGCATAGAGGGTCCTTCATCTTCCCCGCCTTACAGCCACAGAGGAACAGTAACATCCTTGCAGTCCTGACTTCTGATGGTTTTCAACAGATATGCCCCTAAATCAAAGTGCATGTTTATATGCACAAAGAAGCAGCTTAGCTTTATGGGATTTTTGGATATATTTATGAATAATGAGACCATCCCAGAGAGAAAAGAAGTGGGGGGTGGGGGGGTGTAACTCTATTGCTCTGAATGGATAGATGGAAAACCTGAAAGGATAGAGTCACAGTCTGTGTCGTGTAGTGTTTTAGCCAGCAGAAGGTCAGTAGGGCTTGGCAGTAAGGGATGTTTATGGCTGGCCGCTTGTATCTCTTTAAAGCTTACCTTGTGCATTTGGAATTTGATCCAAAGCCCAGTAGGGTCAGGTGGGAGTTGTCATTCTGCGGAGGTCAGACCTCGGACCATGATGGTGGTAGTGTGCTTCATTTTTCAGCTCTAACTGACTTTTTTTCCTTTACTGTCTGCTAAGAGTTTATAAGTATGTGCTGCTTTTAGACGCTGTCAGCCTGTAGAGCCGGGTACATACAGTGCTTTAGCTACACATGAGAAGATGCATTAATAAGTGAGAGTCTCGCTCTTTTGTCCCTTTGTCCTTGTATACACCAGTGTTTATGGTGGTCAGTGCTTTCAGTGACTGTGTTAAGGAGCTCCCCACGCTCAGATCCGTGACTGCCTGTAACCTTATTTTATTAATGCAGTGAATGGGTGTGCCTCTTTCAGTCAGCAAGCCAAGTATCTTGCCTTCAACTTCAGCAGAGTGGATGAAAGCAGCAATTTTTTTAAATGTAAAAAGTCTGAAGGTAGAAATCAGATCTGTTCAAAGCTGAATTTGAAATTAGGCTTCTACATAGCATGTTAATCTCTACTGTAATCTATTAAAGCCACTTAAATGAAAACCAAATAAAATTCAAGCTTTGTATGTCTGCTGCCTGGAAGTGTAAAAGTGTATCGTACCCCTGACCTGGCAGAAGAAGCTGGACCTGGGAGTTGTGAAGCTGCTAAATGAGCTTTTGGTAATGATGAAGCTGCTTTTTTTCATGTCAATTTTTTCAGGTACTTGACTTCAGTGTCTCAGATTCCCTCAAATTTGATAATCAGTTGGGAATTAGAAATTTGCCTCTTCCAAACTCTTTGTAAGAGGAAGGTATGAAATGTTCAGATCTTCTCATTGCTGAAGGAGGTTGTGACCAGAGGCAGAGAATAAGTTGTTTACAGACAGTACTTTTCTTGTTCTCTTAAACATCACATTTTAAATACAAAAATATCTTGATATTTTTCTTTGCTGTATCCTACATATTTCAAGTTTGTTTAGCATGCATTCTGATTGTTTGGGGGGCGAATTTTTAATTATAATTGCTGTCAAATTAAACTGGACATACTAATAAATACAGAACATCACTCACCATTTCAACATAAAACTGTAAACTGAGACTATGAATAAGCATGTGTCCAGCTACTAATTTATTTTTAAGTGTACAAACAAATCTGGATGATCATAGTCCATTTCCTGATTGGCAAAAGCATATTAACAAATGAGAGCCAGTCTTTCTGTAAGGTAATATTAGGTACAAGTGCATGACAAGGTTAAATTGGGTTCAGGCTGTGTTTCCTTGAGTGCTAGTGTAAAAGAGCATTAAAGGCATTTTTCCCTGAACATCCGTCTTGCAGTTCTGGCTTGCAGTCACGGGCAGGTGTAGCTGGAGTGGCTGCAATGATCGCTGCCTCTCTGCTGCCTGTACTGCTCTACCCGTGGTCTCATTCCCATGGCAGGAACAACTGAACAATGTGTCTCTGCTCCTGAGATGCTGTGATTTATAGACTGACCTTGTAATGGGAATGGATGTTGATTTCCACGAAATTTAGGCTGTAGCAACAGATGTGCGGTCCCTGCTGAGCTCCCTGCTGAGGGTGAGTAGATCGGGGATAGGCAAGCTGCCTTGGGAGCTGCAGCCTAGGCTCAGAGGACTTTCTAGGAGGCATATGTCCCTGAAATCGCAAGCCTGCTGTGGGAGGAGGTTATGGAGGAACTGCTGGTCTGCTGGAAAGCAGGCTGCAAGGTATCTATCTTCTGCTTGCTTTTCAAGCTGTGCTCTGTGGAGCTTATACCAAGGCAATCCTAGCTGAAGGCCAGGATGGGAATGCAGAAGGTGGCTCACACAGTAACGGAGATTGTCACAATCCTACCCAGAGGCAGATAATGGAGATGTGCCCGTGCCTGCCTGTTCCATCTAGATGTCCCCACGTAGCAGCTTTCTTCTTGCCCGGTTTTTGTGTGGCTGTTAAGCTCAGTGCATTAGAAATCACCTGCCAAAACCTTTATTAAGGATGATCATGAATTGCTGAAAAGTGAAGAAATTCAGGCTTGTTTCCCATGGCAACTTTAACTCGGCACTCTTGTGCATAAGTATTACAGTGGAATATTAATCTGCAATTACCTGTCTTCATGCAGCTTAGGCTTGGGTGTAGTTTTAAATACCTAGTTCTCAATTCAGCTTCTTAAAATGTTGTTTCTAGAGGAATGTCATTAAAAATGCACATAATACAGTGACTTAAAGTCTTGTCTTTTTTTTCTTTTGACTAAAAGGAAGTAAATGCATATATATATTTATTCATCTCTTTGGCAATTGTGGCAAATTGTTATGCCATTCTTCCTATGTTAGAATGCTTTCAGTTCTTAGAGTGCCAGGAAATAGTTCATATAAAAGCTGTTTCAGATGGGGCTTTCTGTTCACATTAATTTTTTGAACGATCTTTTGAAAAAACTTTTTGAGGCCTCGTAGCTAGTTCCTCTGAGCAGTTAAAAATTTTGTGAAGAGCACGTGAATATCCATAGCTCAACATCCTACAAGGTGCATCTGAAATTAAAGAGATGCTGTTCTTTTTCAATCATATTTTTCGTATATCATGTGCTTCATTACAGTTCAGTTGGACTGTTGTGAAATCTTGTTTTGACTAATATGAGAATAATGTCTTTATTTTAGAAGATGCAGAGAGAAGGCCATCATTTTGGAGAGGCTTCTGCAGGGTCTGAGACACCAGCTATGGTGTAACCCTCAAAAGCTGCATTCTCCACGGCAGTCATTTTGCCTTGGAGACCTTCCTCATTCTCCTAGTAAGTGGGAACAACCTTGCTGTGACCCATATGAATCTGACAGGGTGGGTTATGGCTTCAGGCAACAGAATTAGCTGTATTTATTTAAAACCCGATGAGCTAGAGAACATGAACAGT
Source organism: Strix aluco (assembly GCF_031877795.1). Classification (NCBI taxonomy): domain Eukaryota; kingdom Metazoa; phylum Chordata; class Aves; order Strigiformes; family Strigidae; genus Strix; species Strix aluco. Next base: position 12,009,728 of record NC_133938.1, read on the forward strand.
TACTGAACCCAGATCTCCTGGAGAGTACAACCACGAGACCACCAGGCAAGGCATCCTATGTATGAAAAAAAATTCAAAGCGATTTCTTATTTAAAGATACAAACCCACCATTATTATAGCAACAAGCCTAAAATACCAAGGCACTCAGGTGGCCAATTGCTGCAGTCCTAACCTGACCCAACCTGCTTAGCTTTCGGCTGGTTATTGACAGGCCGATGAGATGACTACTTTAAAGCAATCAGTCATGTTGCCCTTTCCCTCACAGTGTGTGGAGACCCCACATCAGTTATGCATCCCGGCGTGCAATTCCCCACCTGTGCTGTTTGAACACTGTATCCTTAGCTGTGCAAACATTACACATCGTTTAGGTGACAAGTTGCAAAGTTAAGTAGACTTGTTGTTACAGCAGAAAGTAGTTGAGCGGCAGTCACCCTGAAAAGAAAAGATCCAGGCTAGCTCAGGAATGTGCGAGTCCGCTGTATCGTGTTTAAAGGTTTGTTCGCCTCTCTGTAAAGCTGCTGCTGAGGGTAACGTGCTGCTGGAAATGTTCACACTACGAACATTTCTAAAGTGAAGGGAATGGGTGCCACAGGTTTGTATGTTTGTTGTGCTTGTCCTGCCATGCATGTCATGCGTATAGTTGCTGGTGATCAGTGTGTGCTTGCTGCTCTTTTGCAGCCTCTGAGGCAGGGCGGGTATTTTGCATCCCTCCCAGCATGATGTTTTAAAACCAGGTAGTATTCTTCTATGGTGTGGCATCTATCTAGTGCTGCACGGGGATGTCACTTTCCAGGCTGCTGTTGTTCTTGGGTGTCATGGTATAAACCTGGTGGGCAGACAGACACCACACAGCCTCTCACTCACCCTCCCTGCCCCGGGGATCGGGGAGAGAATTAGAGGAGTAAAGAGACTCGTAGGTTGAGATAAAAACAGTTTAATAATTGAAATAAAATAGACTAATAATAATAATAATAGAAAATAGGTAATGCACAATGTGATTGCTCACCCCCTGCCAACCAATGCCCAGCCCATTCCTGGCTAGCGATCCCAGAGGAGCAAAGATCCCGAAACTGTGATCCCGGAAGCAAGAGCCCCAGCTTCCCAGCTGACCCTCATCTATATACTGAGCATGACGCTACATGATATGGAATAATTTCATTGGGCAATTTGGGTCCGTTGGTCTGGCTACGCTCCCTCCCAGCTTCCTGTACATTTGCACACTAGCAAGACATGGGAAGCTGAAAAATCCTTGATTTCGTAGCAACAACTGAAAACATCAGTGTATTATCAACATTCTTCTCATACCAAATCCCATACTGAATCCAAAACACAGCACTATTCTAGCTACTAATAGGAAAAAATTAGCTCTATGCCAGCTGAAACCAGGACGCTGGGGAATGGTCTTTGCTGCGTTAAAGTGGTCTTGTCTTAGTTTTGAACAAAACTGTCCTGATAAAGAGAAAGTGCAGCTCAGCTCTTTTGGTGAGAAGGGCATAGGTCATGCCTAAGTCTTGTGCTTTTCTTCCCCTTTGTGCCAAGCTGGCTGTGCAGCCATCCCTGTGTTATCTTTGTTGGTCTGTGCAAAATAGCTCTTGGTTATGTTATTTAGTTCCTCTCTGCCAGGCAGAAGCGCGCTGTCACTCGCAGCTAGTTGTGATGTCTGTAAAACCCTGGGTGTTCATTTACATGCGGTAGCATGCCCTTTTTACCCATCTCAGATGTTTTAGTGTTGCTGGGAACATTGATCATTTGTGCTGCTCAATATCAGGTGAAGAGGTTGGGTCTTGAAATGATTTGATAATTCTGCAACAGGGACTGCACAGGCTGGTTGCCTGCGGTAGAAAGGAGCAGACATGAAAAAGTATATAGTGTAGTTTTCATCTTGCAATGGAAAGGTAATATTTAGAAATGTGTGTGTGCTGTCTTTAACCTGGTTGGAGTGCTAAACTTCCCCCAAACTGTCAAGCTTAAATTGTTGTTGGCTGTGTCGGTGGAGATTTTCTGGGTGGTTAAATATATGTCAGTAGTACTTGAAAAAAGAAGTTGAAGTGTTGATGTCTGTTGGTCTACATTTTTCATCCCAGGTCTGGAAAGAGGAGAGAGGTTCTGCCTTTTTCTTGATGTCTGGGTACTGCTGAAAAGATCAGAATAGCTTTGTGGGTTTTGGCAGGTGAGATGATGCTGATGGTGAGAGGCATGAACCATCCTGGGAGCAAATGACTACCAGAAGTTTTGTTCAGGATGGCAGGACAAGGGTTGTGAGCCAGCTGTCAAGATTTCAGGTATGACAGCAGGTGTGAAAGAAGTCCTTGAGACCACAGTGATAAGTTTAGGAGGAAAATCTCATTTGCAAGACATGTGGATCCTCCTTTTCTTGGCCCTGTAAGAGGGGACCTCAGCTAAGGAAGTGCTTCGCTTTGGATTCCATACTTTTTAAAAAATTATTAGACTATTTCAAGATGGTGCAAAGGAGAAACAGTGAGTGTGACCAGGGGTCTGCAAAACACAACTGTGAGTGCAGGCTGGATGGCATTGGAGTTGTGTTTAGTGCAGTGACGAGAGGGGTATGTATGATGAAGTCCTCAGTTGCAAAAATGAGAAAGGCAATGTTCTGGCCTGTATCTGCTGTGGGTAGGAAGAGCAGCCATGAATTTAAACAACAGCAAGGGAAATTCTGATTAGACATTAGGAAAAACTTCCCAATGATAAGACTAATGAAACAGGAGGATAGAGTGCCTAGGGAGTGTGTGAGTCTCTCTTATTGGAGTCTGTAAAAACAGCCTAGACAAAGTCAGAAATTATTTAGGGGGAGGTGATGCTGCCCTCGGGCAGGTGCATGGACTAGATCTCTCTCTTAAAGCTCAAGCTCCTGGAGGCATGTGATTAGATGGGAATTTCAGCTTCTATTAAAGTAAGAGAAATGGTCCCTCACCCTCACAGTTGTAAGGAAGCACCTGGAAATAAAAGCCAGGATGAATGCCAGTGCAGAACCCAAAATACAACTCAAAATTTATCTTTGAGGAAATCCAGCCTTTGACATGGGGCTCTGGTGCATGAGTGTTGGGGGTGGGCAGTGCGGTTCACCTAAGAGCAGGGGGAAGAAACAACCTTAGATATTCAATGATCGGACAGCAGAATTTGTGTTCACATCATCTTATTCCAGTGTTTCCTGATCTTTCCATATTCCTGCCAGTTTTCTTGTGTTTTGATTTTGATGTGTATTTCCCTTCATGCTTTTCTGGGATATAACAGTTGTTTAAATGTGTTGAATTGTTGGGTGTGTGCATATGTGTACTTCAAGCTAGGTAGTGATGGAAAAAGAAATTTGGGGGTCAGGTGCTTCCCCAGAGATCTTTTGACAGGCTTAATCGGTACACAGAGTAAATTACCCAGGACAGAAGCGTTGAGAGACTCCTTGCCGTGTGTGCAGGTAGGCATCCTTCGGAAAGTCAGCATAGCCCTGATTCAGCAGAAGTTTTGCTGTCCCCCCACTGCAGAGGTGTTGCCTTTATGGTACTTGTTTTGGTTAGTTAAATAAAAATTTAGAAGTGGGGAAAAGACCTATGAGGTCATCTTGGTTACTGCCCCTGAGGGCCAGTGCAAGGCTGCTCACTTGGAAACAGCTTTAGTTAAAATAATAATTAAGGCAGAGGATGGAAACTGGGGAGGCAGAACTGTTAGGCTAGTGCTGTCCTTACTGTGTCCCTTTTCGATTTTAATTGCCTTGGAAAAAAAGGAAAATCACAAGGCTTTAAAAGCTCTGATTCTTCCTGCTCTTCAACCCCCCGCCCCCTCCCCGATCTTGGAGGCATCAACTCTCATCTGTCAAAGTGTAAATCAGCAATTAAAACACAAACAGCGAAATGCCAAAGATGACCCGAAGCACAAAGCAACTGACAAACAAGTCCGGACAAATCGGCGGATAATTTATAAGCATTGCCCTAAAATCTAATTATTTGGCAATTCGAATTTGCAGCCGGCCAGGGCTGTGCAATAAATTTAACCCGCCATAAATTATTTAGGAGCAGCCCGTGGTGTAAATCAAAAACACGAGTGTTTGTTTAAGAAATAAGCTCCTTGTGCATAAAATGACTTTTTTTCTTTAAAGAAGGGGGGGAAGAGCATCCCTGAACAAAATGAGCTGGTGCTGAGACTGTGTCCCTCCACGGAGACTCCCTTGCCTCTTCTGCCCTTACCTTTTTTGAAGGTGTAAAGGAGTCTTTTGGTAGGAAGTTTTATGCTTTTCCTTATCAGGAAAAAATCCCCTTCTCTGAACGGCCTCTGCTTGTTTTTATTGCATTTTGAACAGTCAGCTCTGATTTTTATGGGCATCTTTTATTCCTGTGTTTATTAAACTTCTTCACGTGGGGGTGGGAGTAAGGGATAAATTATTCTCTGGTAGTTTTTGAACTGGATAGGCTACATGGTCTTCCTCAAATATATAACTCAGTGTCCTGAAGTGTTCCCTGTCCACTTCATATGTGGGCTTCTGGTTTAAAAGGTTTTGAGAGCCGCGAAGTTCTTGCTGGGCACTGTATTCTTTTCATCTAATGTTATTAGTGCTCCCCAGATCCAAAAGGATAAGCAAACAGATTCCTCTGTGGGAATTAGTGTAACTTCAGGTGCTTTCTTCTCTGAACACCAGAGATATGTCCATTATAGGAAATTATGTAGCGAGTATAGTTGTGTGCTTGTTCTTTTATTAGCAAGATCAAGACAGCTGAATTTGTGCATCCCTGCTTCAGTGTAAAGGGAGGGGAGTTTCATTTAGGATGGTTGGGTAAGGAAAGGCTGGGTTCGTAGCAGTACTTTCACATGCCCTTATGAATTTTTCAAATGTCTCTTAAAAGGAAGTCCCGAGCCATTCCGCAGTTACCCTGCAGCCTCCTGCTGCTGCTCAGCCCACTGGCCTGGGACAGCCAGGTTGCACAGGAGGCTTCCACCTGGCACCTCTTTTTCTTGGGAACATTTTTTTTTCTAAAGGCAAGAATTCTGAGCAAGCTGTCACATAGATTTGCTTGAAGTACCATGAAATCATAAACTCAAGATTGTTGTAAAGAGAGTGGACCTGGTAATGGATATGTATAAGCCTCTGGCTCTGTAGGTTCCTATTGTTACTGTGTTTGGGGGCGCAGCTGAGGGGAGGGACAGGGTGCTGATGTCTTTTTCTTTAAGCGTGTTAATATTGATTTTAGAAGCTCTGTGTTCCAACAATATAAATGCAAATGCCTGTAATTGGGAGCCGCGTGCAGAATTTCTCAACAGAAAACATGTTCAACTTTTCATGACAATGAAAGGAAAATAAAAAGCCGCTTATTTATTGCTGGTGGTTTGAATCCTGGATTTCCTTTCAAGTTACTTTGCAGTGCTAAATAAAATACCTAATTGCAGTGCTCGCAAAATTCAAATGGGTACATTTGTTCTTCTGGTAGCTTGCGGCTATTTGCAGCCTCTGGACACCCTCAGCATTATTTCAGCACATCCATAACTTCTGGTTGTGCTATAAGGAAAAGCTGGGGCAGGGTGGGGGAAGGTGAGGGGGCAGGAAGCCCCAAATGCTCCTGGCACAAATCACTGCCAAAGTTGGAACATGGACACAGTGTTGGAAGTGGAAATGGGTGAGGATCTCAAGGTAATGCTTATGGTTGATGAGACTCTGATAAAAGAAACTAAGTGTCAGTGAACCTCTCCTTTTAATTCACTTCTGTCGCTCTCCTCCACCTTTCCCACCTGGGAAGAAGCAGTGAAGGTCCTTGGTGGAGATGGAGCTGAACATGTTGAGTTCACCGGGCTGCTGTGAAATGTGAGAGAGCGCCCGGCTGCCTTCCTGCATCACGGTCTGTTGGGGAGTTGTGTGAGTGTGTGTGTGTCTAAGTGCTCACCATTTCATAATAATTACTAATGAAATTCTAGATCTGTAATAACATTTTGGATATCTAAAACAAACCATATGCTTGTAAAAAAAAAAAAAGAGAGAGAGAGAAAAAGTGGAAACAGATCAACTTTAAGCCATAAATTCTTGGTAAGAGGCCTCTTTCCCCCCCCCCCCCCCCCCTTTCTGTTTATGTTTGATAGATATTTTTGTTTCTGCAGGAATGTCAACTCTTAATTTCATGATGTATCATGGGCTTAAGAAAATTGAATTTAATAAAGGCAAAAGATGAATGGCACCTTTAAAGGTCCCAACACTTGTCTTTATTAGCAGGACAAACTGCAGGGTCTCCAAACACTGCTTCTCTCCAAATGAAAGTTTAAATGAAAAGTACAGCAGTGTCACAGGTTAAATTTCATTGCAGGACTGGCTAACGTCGTTAGTGAGGAGTGGGGCTGATTTCATGGGGCTGGTATCTGTTGCCTTAGATACCAGCGGAGCAAACACTGCCAGAGACTGGAAAAATCTCCACTATAGGAAGCATGCAGATAAACAGCCTTTTGGGAAAGGTCCTTTACCACTTACTTCAAAAACTGACCACATAAGCCCAAAAGAGCAGCTGCGCTTTCTCCTAAGACGCTTGGGTCGCTCCTGGGGTTCCGCTCCTGGCCACGCGGTTCGCACAGACCTGCAGTAATTCTGGATATTGTTAAATTTTCCACATTTTTTTAGTACGGCTTTTTATTTCCTCCGTCTGTCTTAATCCGACCCTCCTGGAAGTGCTTTTTGCCTTTGGTTCTGGAAGGCGAGTGACGCCTTTGTGTATCAGATCAGCGGCAGGGCTGTCTTTCAGTCTCGCTTTGTATCCAGCCACTTGATGGCCCCTGAGGATGTTTCTGGTCCCTTAGGATCCATCTCAGCATTGCAGTGCAGCCCTGCTGTGAAATCCAACCGGTGTGTGTCCCTCTCTGGGAGGAGGAATGCTCGTCTTGCCCTGTCGTGGGCTTGCCTGCTTCCAGGGTCACCTCCTGGGTGAGATGCAGATCTATAGGGAAATGAGCCGCCCCAGCCTGGTTTGAAGGATGGGGTCATGTTACCCTGGGGTTAAGCCTGGCTCTATTATGACATCCTGTCCATTGGCTTCAAACTTTGCAGTCTGTTTTCCTTCTGAACAGAAATTTGCTGCTTTCAGAGCCTATCTGTGGTAGCTTGTTTGAAGGCAGGATCAACTGTGTCCAGTGTTTCTTACTCAGGTTGAATTTCTCATGTTTCCACGGGTGCTTCTGGGTGGCTGAAGCTGGAGAGTTTGGCTGCACCACAACAGACAACCTGGGTGATGCTCAGGTGTTTTGCCTCTGTGTCCTCTTCCCCTTCCAGCCTACAGGTCAAGTTTTGCCTCGTTCCTGGGGAAACTTGGTGACTCCTGGAGGGGCGGTAAGGCTGTGGGGAAAGATGTCCCCTCTGCCTTAGCCTGCACAGCTTGCACAGAGTGTGGCACAGCCAACCATGGGGAGATGGTTAAGCCCTGTGTCCTCTGCAGCCTGACTACTCTGTGTCTGCACCTGGGCACTTCAGCACTCTTAACACTTTATTTTATATAAAATTTTTTTTCATAACTTTCCATCTCAACGGCACGTGCTCCCCATGTGCCCTGGGCTGGGCTTTGTGCCTGCTGCTCCAGGGGGCTGCTCTGCTGCGGCCACAGGCTCTGTCCACTGGGTGTTTCTCCTGGCTATTTAAATTATTTGTTGTTTCCATTTACCCACCCAGCTTCTTGCCCTCCTTCTGCCTGCTGGGGTGGTGATGTCAGCAGCTTATATGTATGACCTCACAATAATTTCCTCCTGTGGGTCATGAGGGTTGCAGCCAGGGTCCAAAAACTGTGTTAGTTCCTCCGCAGCGGCTGCATTTTCCACATGCTAATTTTACTCACAGGAGTTGGATTTTTTTATTTTTTTATTATTTCTTATTTGTCTCTTCCAGATGTTTTCAGGCAGTTTTTTTTGTTGTTAAACTAATTCCATTCATGTTTTAAAAATTTATGAAAGCGCTAATAAAAATGTCAAAGTGGTAAAAATGTTAGCTTTTGCTCTGCTTTGATTAAATTTTGCAAACTGTTTTTGAATATTAAAAAGCAATATTTTTTTTATTCTCTCTCCCTCTCTCTGTTTCTCTCCAGAAGTGATTTGAGAGGCTTGTTGCATGGATATCACTCAGCGGGCTCATTTGCACTCCAGAACCTTGGTGCCATGCATCTCTATTAAATAACATAGACAAATTATTCTTTAAAGACACCAAACAAATTGTCACTTCTCCTCTTACATTAAACTGGAAGGAGGAAAGGGAGTGGAGAAGGAGGGGGGTGAACACAAAGGATTTTATCGCTTTTATTCAGTGGTTGGCTTTTTTAATTTCATGTATATTTTTTAATAATTGAGAAATCCATCGCAACTGGATTTGTTTAAACTTTTTATTAACAGGTCCATGTAAATTTTTGATTGCTGATTATTCAAATAATTGAACATTCTTCTGATGAAAGAATGTTTTTATTTTCCTATCAGCATAAATTGGCTACAAAGAGGAAGATGAAGCAGGGCTTGCTGCTGTGCCATATTCCTTAGGGATGGATTTGGAGGGGGCTTCTAGCTCCTCTCCTCACTCTGTTGGAGGAGAGCAGTGCTCCTCAGCCTCTCTCGGGAAGGAGGTGCTTCCTGCCGTAGCTCCTGTGTCTGCCTGGTGTGTCCTCCAACAGGATGGCAAGGTGGAGAAGATGGGACTGGTCTTGGGGAGGGCACAGCCCCTGGGTTTTCATTACTAAACAGACGTGAGCCCATTGCCAGTACATCTCCATGTCCCTGGGTAGTGTGTGTGAGTGGTGCTTGACCATCTTCCTTAGGGTCAGCTTTGGCAATGATGTGTGCAGTTGCAGTGCTGAGCACAGAGACCTCCTTGCTGCCCGTCCCGGCTGGGATGAGCATCAGTTCTGTCCTCCTCTGGGCTCCTGCACCACTTTCCCACTTGTATTGCACAGCTTTGTGTTAGGCTTGGTTTTGTTTGCAACTGTCAGGCCCCTCTTTTTTACAGCCAACTTGGTAGGCAGGATCATTTCCAGCTTCATTTTTTGTTTGTTTTAAATGAACAGCTGCTTTTCTTTTTGCCCTATTCAGGAAATCATCGAATTCCCTATCCTGAAGCTGAATGGCAGGACGATGGAGATCGAATCCACCTTTCACATGTATGTTCAGCCTGTGGTGCATCCCCAGCTTACGCCCTTCTGTACAGAGGTAAAGTGCAAAGGTTCCCTGGTGCTCCAAGAGTCTCCCTGGGAAGCAGGTTTCCATTGCACCAGGGGTTGGGGTTGCCTCTTCACGGTGCAGCTGCAAGGCAGCATGTCATGCCAGCCTTGACTTAAGGGCAAGGGGAATCATTTTTTGTCATTGCAGTACCATGTGAAGACCGCAGTTTGGATTCATAAATAACTCTATCGTCTGCTAACTGAGATAGCTCTATTTACAACTAACAAACGTCTAACTGGGTGACCACAAAATAAAATCAGTCATGTTAGCTGATGCTCAAAATCCTGTAGCCTCTCTGTGAGCTCTTCATGATTTTGCTGTGCTGCTCTTTTTGGAGGGGGGGGAAGGTCAAAGAGAGCATGGTCTGAAGGAAGAAAGTGTTGTACGGCTGCATGGTTCAGAGGCCTGCCTGCTGGGATTTGATGAGCCCTTCAGAATGGTAGGACAACCCATGTCTGTATTTTTAAGGCTTTCTTTTTGATGTCATGCTTGTTGGGGCACTTGAAATGATTGCTGGAGAAGTGGCCTCTTGTTACTTGGTTACTCTCATTGCTGAGGACAGCTGCTCTCTAGCTGTGGCCACCCTTCTCCGGATAGAGAGAAGAGGATGAAGGTAGTAAATGTGATCCCTGAGGGTTCAATAGGGCAACAGGGGTTGGTTTTGTGTTGGGGTTTTTTTTGGTTTGGTTTTGTGGTGGTTTTTTTTTTCATTCAACACAAAACGTTAACTCTTTCTGCAAGTTTGTTCTTCCTCCCTGCTGTAACCATCAAAACAAAGTTTAAGTTCCTTTTGCTTTGGGTTTTTCTCCTGTCACTCCACTGGTTCAATGTTGGCCAGTTGAGCAGCTAAAGTACTGACTGTGGGAATCAGGGTATCCAAGTTCCTTGTTCTGTCCCAGTCTCATCTGGAGTCATTGACGCTGTGGTGTGTTTTCTCCAACCTCCATGGCTGCAGGTTTAAGCCCCTGAAGTGCTTGTCCCATGTGTACTAACTTGATGAAAAATGTCTCCTCCATGTTAGGTGGAGTTCCCTCCAGGACCAGCCAGCCCCTTCCATATTTCCACGTTGTAAAAACAAATACTTTTTTTTTTATTCTCTTGTAACTAAAAACCATCTGAAGGTATTTTATTTAAATGTTTTAAAAAAAAAAAAAAAAAGACTAAGCACAGAAAACATTATTCCCAGGAGAGGGGCGTTCAGAAAGCTATAAATGTGTGAAAACAGAGGGTTATAATGGAAACTGTTTTGCAACCTTAATGCTAGAAGGCTGGACAACTACTTTGGCTGTCCTTATCCCCATGAGGCTTGCTGGACATATGCTTGTACAAATGTGATAAATCTCACAGCTTGCACCTGATCTTTGCTAAAAGCAACGTCATCTTCTAGAGTAGAGCCCAAAATGTCTGTTTTGCATGTCATCTAAATTCTATAGAGAAGTCATCTCACTCACTAACTCCCACCAAAATTCCTTTTTCTGGAAATTCCTCTGTTGCGTCCTTTCCCCCACTGCTAAAGGTTGCAGCTCTGTTCTTGCACGAGAGCCTGCATGACTTGCTTGGTGTGGCTGTCCTAACTGAACAGAGCCTCCAGCCTGCTGCAGCCTGAGGACATTGAGAGATTCTCTGGATTCCAAGCTTGTGACTGAGACATTCAGCCCATCTAACGCTCCTGCACTGTGGTGCTTGCCATGGGAGCCCAAAGCACCTATTAGTGTCTCTTCAGGTTTGTGTCTCCTGTGTGGAGCCGTTGAGCAAGCAAAGCTCTGTGTGTGTGTGTGTATGTGTGCGCGCGCACGCGCGCCGGCTGCGCATTTGCAGGAGTCCCCAGGATGGGCATGGATGTCCCAGCTGCAACATTGTGCTGCAGACTCTGCTGCTGACCTCGGTCTGATGTCTTGTGTCCAGAGTTGGATAAAAATGGGCAGTGCTGAGGCCAGCAGGCAAAATGATTTCAGAACTCCCACCTGTGTCTATCAGTGGCATGAAATGGTCCAGCTTGCCAGGTTTGGCAAGTTCTCTGTTATTAACAGCATGGGTTAGGCAGCTGGTTTTCATCCTAGCCTGGAAACCCCTGGCTCCTGGGCAACACCCCCACTGTGTGTGTGCTGCTCGGTGCACAGCATCACCCCTGTGCCTCCTGGCCTGGCGGTCCCCCTGCCTGTGCAGGGGCTGCCACGAGGTCTGGGAAGTGTGATCGTGCTGGAGGGGTAACTGGGCTTGTCGTTGGGCCCATTCTCTGGAGCTGACTTTGAAACCCTGCCCTAAGAGCCACAGCGAGCTGGTCGTACTGAGGACCTTACTAAACAGTTGCAAAAATACCCTTTTGTATTTGCAGCCACTTTTAGTGGAGGCTGTAGTGGCCGTGTAGAGACCTGTGGGGTGGGTGGCTCCTGCTAGGCAGGCGCAGGGGTCAGCCCTGTGCCGCTAGTGTGGGTTCCCCTGAGACCCCCTGGACACAGCCGGGACGTGCTGTGTGTCCAGCTCCTGTGGAGCCGCTTTCTACACAGCTCCCGCGCTTGCCATTGACTTTCAGCTGGTTTATGTTTTCTGAAAAATACCCATTTTGCTAAATGCCAGTAAAGGGCTTTGTCTAGGCACCTCTACTTACAAAGGGTGAGATTTATTGGCCTCTTTGTCTACAAAGAAAGACCAGGCTTGATTATCAGATTGTACACCAGAGACAAGTGCTTAGGTAATCAGCAAACTGTCGTGGAGTAGAAATACGATGGTTTCGCAGATAAACTCTGTAGGAAAAGCAGTGGTGTTGACATTACACGGGAGCCTGTCTGCTGTGCTGCTGCTTTCCCCTCTCCCCTCCACTGGCTGCTTTTTGCCATGAAGCAATGGGACTGCTTGGTATAGATTGTGTGTGGGAGGATTACCAGGCTTGCTTGACATTACTCCTTGGATCTGGAGTACCTCTCACATCCTTCTTCCTTCTTGAAGACGACAGCACAGCACAGGAAGGGTGTCTGCAAGGGTGGAGAGCTCATGGTCACCCTTAAGGCATCCCTTTGCTTAGCTTTCAGTGTGTCTGTGCTCTCCCCTGGCTACAGCAGGTTCCTTCGACTCCCCACACCAATGGCCAGGAGCACGACTTCAGTGCTGGCTCACTCGGTAGCCCTCATCTGGTCCCCTTTCTCTTGACCTTGTGTAAAACAACAGGTCGTGAGGCTTGGTTGTGATGAGGGGTGTGCTGGACATTTAGACAGAGAAGGTGGAAAGTGCTTGCAAATGGTTAAAAGCTGCTGTTACTTATATAAAGCTCATCATGGTCTTTTGGAAGATGCAAGTGGTTTGTCTGATGCCCAAGAAGGTTCATGACAGGAGCTTAAGTGAAAGGTTCCCTCTACACAGAAGGTGCTTGTACAGGCTTTTCCATGGTACTTCGCTCTCTTTTTATGATTAATTTTTATTGATTTTTTTCCTGAAGGAACAGGCAATAAAAGTACAAAAAGATAAATGCCTTATAGCTTGTTTATGTTTTTAAGTACCATGTGCTTCTTGGGATCACTGGTGAAACTTTACAATTGTGCAGTTTTATGTTTTTATACTTTATCAAAGCTGCAAGACCAGGTAATGCTGCAGAGACCCAGTGCACTAGGTTGGATGTTACAGATGGATGTAACTGATAATGGAAAGGATCAGAAAGGGTGAGAGAGTAAAAATCTGGTCCCTTTTGAGCACTCTCTGACCTTTATTGAAATGTTACCTGTGGAGCGGGTATATCCCTTTGTATTCATGTGTGTGATTCTGTAGCATGATTCTTGCATGCATGTGTGCTTGGCAATGTGTTCTGGTATGGATAAGTTGGTACTTTGCTTGGCCTGGCAGAGAAGGAGGGAAGGAGTCTTGGGCAAGATCAAGCAGTGACTCTTTGATGGGGCCTCTGTGTTTGTTTTCCCACCCCTCCCTCCTGATGGGAAACGTCTGGATGAGCTCATTTCACCCTGCCCTCCTATGCCCATCAGCGATGCGGTGCTGAACAGATGCAGTCCTGAAGGTGTCTGGAGTGGTAGAAGCCGTTTACATCAGTGCTGGCCGTGATACCAAATGGTTGCCTGTCATCCTTAGTATAGAAAAGACATGGACCTGTTGGAACAGGTCCAGAGGAGGGCCACAAAAAAAGGATCAGCGGGCTGGAGCACCTCTCCTGTGAGGACGGGCTGAGAGAGCTGGGGTCGTTCAACCTGGAGAAGAGAAGGCTCCAGGGAGACCTTACTGCGGCCTCCCAGTACTTAAAGGGGGCTTATAAGAAAGATGGGGATAGACTTTTTATTAGGGTCTGTTGCGACAGGACAAGGGATAGTGGTCTTAAACTAAAAGAGGGTAGATTGAGACTGTATGTAAGGAAGAAATTTTTTACGATGAGGGTGGTGAAACACTGGAACAGGTTGCCCAGAGAAGTGGTAGATGCCCCATCCCTGGAAACATTCAAGGTCAGGTTGGATGGGGCTCTGAGCAACCTGATCTAGTTGAAGATGTCCCTGCTCATTGCTGAGGGGTCGGACTAGATGACCTTTAAAAGTTCCTTCCAGGCCAAACTGTTGTATGATCCTATGATCCTTTCCCAAAGCTCATCTTTCAGCCACTTCTAGAGGTTTGATTTGTGCTGCTCTCTGAGAGGTAGAGCCAGCACTTTGCAGTAGGTGAGCTGTCCACCTCTGCCAGGCGAATGCATGGAGAAAACGATGGCAGGAAAATCAAAAAACAAGCCAGTGAGCTTTAAAAACTGCTGTAAAGAGCTGTGCATTAATCTCTCAAATCTATTTGCCTCTTATAGTATGGGAAGTCTGTAGGTAGCAGCTGTTACCCAATTAAAATACAGATTAATATAAAAACAGTTTCTGGAATATAAAAGAGTATCTGCATCCCTCCACTTCCTTAAAATTCCACCTCATAATGGCTTGATGAACTTGAGAAACCCACCTAGAGGAACTCTGCATTCTTAAAATTAAAATACTTTCCCTAAAAGGTATATATTACCATTCCATGGAAGTCACTATGAGAAAATAATCTTTTCCCTTACAGCTTATTCAGTGAGTCAGGTATTTGGTATTCATTAAATGTAATTACAGTTTAATTGGAGTTTAATCTCTTTTTTTTTTTTTCCTTTCCTCTGAGTTCAGTGCTCTAAGCCAAGCAGCCAAAGAAACGGAAAGGTAGAAACATTGAGCTTCTTCCAGTTGCCACACATTTAATAAAGGAGAGCCCTGTGGTTTGTGAGAGGACTTATGTTTTACGAGTAGTTTGAGCTGGTCTGCATGGAAGAGTTACTCCTGAGTGGTGGAGGGGGGGGCTGTCAGCACCTTTCAATGGGATGCTATGGCTTCTGGAGGCGTGGATGTGTGTGCAGGCAGCAGGGCATGCTCCTAGGCTGTGTTTGACCTTTATTTTATGAAAACGTGTGAGATGTGTAGCTTCAGGAGAGTGCCATATGAAGTGAAATCCTGTAGTGTGCACTTGTTTTAATAATGATTTTTTTAATTACTTGGGTGCATTGATGGCAAGCTACTGACCTCCGATATTCAATATGTTAAAAGACAGTTTTGTCAGTTGGAAGGCAGACAGAAAAATTATCTATTTTCCATGTGCCTCAAGCTATCCTGGGCAGACACAGGCAGAGGCCCATGAGACTGCATCTTTTTATGTATGTGTCTAGCTTTAAACAGCCAAGCAGTCCAGGTGCAGTCAGTAGGACTCTCTGTTGACAGGACCAGTTCCTAAGGAATCTCCTGAAAAACAGAGTAGACCAGGGTTCTGGAATAAAGTGGTTTTCTTCAGATTTCATTCAGTTGTTATGCAGAGGGATGCTGCAGTGGACCGTGGGAAAGCGCACGTGCTGGCAGCCCAGTGTGGGGTGGATGACTGGGTCTGCTCTGGGTCTCACCAATAGTGGTCTGTTCTGTTCATCTAACACTCTGCAATTTTGGTGTCACCACAATAGCAGGAGAATGACCAGAGACCCCAGTAAATGCTGCCTGTGTAAGTCAAGGCAACATCACAACTGGTGAAATGCATGTTGAGAAAGAGCATTTTGGAAATCTTGCTGATACATGAAGCAGAGGGCACCACTGCTCCCCAGGTGGATCCTGCCCTGCTGAGTTTGCTGGTTTATGGTGTGGGTAGGAGCCCCCCTACATTTCTGTGTTTGGGCTGAAGCTGTGCCCTTGCCTGTGGCTGGGGAGCTGCCAGGGTCACTCTGCTGTGTCTTGCTCCTCGGCAATGTCCATATGGGTCACAGGAGCATGTTTTGGTTGCAGCAAGATGGACAGGAGAAGAGACCTCTCTAACGATCTTTTGAGTGCTGCTCTGATGCCTGCTTTCTGTTTGTCTCTCATTTCAGCTGACTGGGATTATTCAAGGCATGGTGGATGGGCAGCCAAGCCTCCAGCAAGTGCTTGAGGTAAGCAGAGTAACCTTTAGTTCCTGAACTCTGACCTCTGGTCCTGTTGTCCCCTCTTCATCTCTTTCCCTGCACCCTCCCCTTGCTGAGAATCGAACCGCGTAATTTGACTATGATTACAGCTTCATTAGAATAACATTTGCTGTCACGTTGGTGACACACTGCTGAGAGTATTGAACCATTGATCTGTCATCTCCAGCTGTTCATGTCAAGGGTGCTGACAAGATATCCAAACTCCTGCCAGTAGATAGGAGAAGAGGCGATTCTTGCTTGAGCCAGTTTTAAAGCACCAAGACATTGCTCGAGACCACTGCTTCGGGAGCTTCTGCCTTCGTTTTCTTTCACTTTATTAAATTAATTTTTTCTACCTATTTAAATGCTCAATAATACATGTAGTATAGAATGAAAATGCTTCTGAAATCTAATCTAGAGGATATGCGAATGCAGATATAGCCCTAATAATGCCATCTGCTTAATGTTGAATTCCTACAGCATTTAGGGCTTAATTAGCTCGGAAGTATTTCTCCATCAATAGCTTTTGTTGGTAGTCAAATAGTGGAGGAAACCTCCTCAAGCACAGCCCACTTGGGCTGCAGGTTGGTGTTCGATGCATTGTCTCTGTCAGGATTTCCACTGCTGTGTTACCTAATCGTTCCTAATCAGAATAATTACAACAATTGCTTATCTGAGGAAATCAAATTAAAGGCTTTAAAATCCTCCATGGAGACAGCACTTCATGGGTGCTCACATCAGGGAGTTTAGAAGGGTTACTGCTGCTGTCCCTCGCTCTGGGGAGCCTTGTCCAGGGCTGGCTGGAAGATCCCAGCAGCCCAAGGGAGGCAGAAGTGTGGCTGAGAGGCTGGATGCTGCTTTGGGGGGAGCTTTACCCCAGAGGGCTGTTGTACAATCGGTTGCAGAAAGAAGCACCGTCCTCTGCCGGAAAGGCTGAAGCAGTGACATGAGGCCAAAGATGGTGCTCTGTGCAAGTGACATCTTGCATCCATGCAAACCCCCAGCTCTCTCTGGTGCTCTCCAGAGAGCAGGTAGTGGTGGTGTCTGTCTGTAAGCATACGGATGTCTGTGCCTGCTTCACCAGGAAAGAGAGCCCTCTTTGCCTGGATGGGTGTACGTACATCGCCGCTGGAGTATTACAGAAAATGGTTCTTTCTGTTTCTACAGGAACTTCTTAGAGTGTGGAAACATTTCTGTAGATTTTTTGGTTTTGGACTAAAAATGTGTTCATACAGCATCATGTTTCTAGATTAAAATGAGATTTGGGTCAGGCAGCTTCTGGTGCATGCTAATTTACTCAGGAGCGGAAGGTGTCAAGTGAGGAAAAAGACGAGGGATTTCTCTTGCCAAAGCACTGGAAATGCTGCTAGTGAGGCGGCATATAGCTGCTGCTTGCCTGTCACCTGCCACCGGAAGATTTTGGGTACATCATTTGCTAGTTTTAGCTGGAATAAGTGTCTATACAGGGGTTTTAGTTGAGGTTAGTTCCTCCTGGCTAGTCCCCGAAACAAATGTGTGTCCTCCAGATTAACATGGCCCATTTCTGAAGTGGATCCAGAACATCTGTCCCTATGAGAAGTTGATCCGGAATAGGGGATTCACTTTAAATCCACACTGTACCCTGAACAAGCACCTCCCCAGAACTGTAAGGAGGAAAGAGACCCAGCCTGAAGAGGAAGGGGACATGTGGCTTTGCTTGTTACTGCCACACAGTGCCTGTGTGTGCCCAGCCCTTCCATTTCGCCCCCTCTCCCATATCCCTTTGGAGCTGTATGAGTTGGAGCATGTGAGAAATGCTGTAGGTGAGGGATGCTGTCCTGGGATGCCCATGTTTTCCCCTCACTGGAGGGGATACAAGTTACACTCACGATGAGCTAATTTGGTACAGGGAGAGGAAAAGTGGAGGAGGAATGCCAGGTAACAGTGTGGTTGTATTGTCCCGTTAAAGCAGCACAACTTCCATCCCTCCACAAGCAGAGCTGCTGCGGTGTCTGATAAGATCATCTCTGCTCTGGTTGCCTGATGTCTCCTATCAGAAATCTTCAAAGGTCCAAACGTGCTGTTGTTGAGATGGCAAGCAAAGAGAGACGAGAGAGAGGGAGAGGGTGGATAAGATCACAATTTTCTTCTCTCTTGATTGCAAGCAGCTTATCTGAGTTTAACTGTTGTGGCTCGGCCTGTCTCTGCAAAACTCATCCCCTTTTCTTGCCTTCCTTTCAGAGGGTTGACGAGTGGATGGCAAAGGAAGGCCTCTTAGATCCTAGCGTCAAGTCGATTTTTGTGACCTGTGGAGACTGGGATTTGAAAGTGATGTGAGTATGGAAGGGGAGGGAGATTTTTCTGGGCTTTATTGCTCCATGCTTGCCTGTAGTGTGTACATCTTTGTCCTTACAAGCCTCTGACTGTCCCTAGTCTTTGTTTCTTAGGAAAATTGTTGTTTGCCATGCATAAGTGGTAGTGGAGGGTGGTTTAAGAAGACAGGTAGGTGCTGGGTATAGTGCAAGATCACTGCCTAGGATATTCCCTATAGCAAATGAATCCTTTCAGAACCCCAAGAAAGGTTTAAACTGGAGCTTTGTGATGTTTTGTCTTTTATCCAATATACTTTTCAAAGGGATGGGTATTTCTGAGCACAACCATGGAACTCTGTACAGCCAAATCAAGCAGTAGTGCTTACCTGACTTCCACATGCAAGGCTTTCTCTCTGTCATCTTAGCGCACTAACTGGATGCGAACCACAGAGTAGTCTTCCAGAGAGTACAAGCCATGTCTGGCATGCTTCGTTGGTGTTCTTATCGTTAAGGTCGTCTTCATCAGCTGGACGACTGTATCTGGAAAGTACCAGATGGGGACCTGCACTGGGATCTGCAAGTGTCAGTGTATGTGTGTGTTTTGTTATGAAAATAGCTAGACCACCAACCTAAAAATGTTATTTAAAAGAAATGGAGTTAAATGTCTAAGAATTAGATGAGTCTAATCTGTAAGGTGTTTTCAGATGAATGTCATATTGTACTGAATTCACTTGGATTCCTATAATCTTACTTCAGCTTTTCATTTCTACAGAGTGCTGCATAAAGACTCCTGTTGTTATCACACGGGTAAAGCATGGGCTTGACACATCCAATGCTAAACTGACATCCACAACTCGTTAGTAGTGTTACTTGGTTTTCAGCGTGACATTGGTTTCCCCAAGTCAGAAGCCTAAATAAACTGCACACAGCCTGGGAGCAATCAGCACTGGTTCTTCCCTGCAGAGTGGTCTTTGTACAGTGGCAGCTCCTTGCCTCTTCTTGGTGTGATTAGTGAGACATGAGATATGAGGATCGAAGCAGCAGTACAAGTGCTAGTGGAGATGAGAAATTTGCCATGCTCCAGACAGGAGTGTGGTATGTGAGCTTTTGAGTCAAAATCTGGGTCTCTGCTGGGGTGGTGTCCCGAGCTGGTATATGTTGCCAATTCCTGTGTTACTGGTTTAAATTAAGAGTGAGGCTTATTTTTCTTTATATATCATGTTTAAACTTTTATTAGAGACTAGCACAAAGATAGCTGCAGGGATGTGCTAAACTTCTGTTTCTCATCTGTTCTCTTTCCTCAGTTCTTTACTCCTGTATTGCTCTTCTGAGAGTCCAGTTTACCGCTTTTGGTGATGGTTGTGAGGAACAGAGTTATCTTTGCTCAAAGTCCATCTTTCCATCACTTTCACAGTGGGATAACAAGGTTCCCAGATAACGACATCCTAACTTGGTGTCTGTGTGGAGTGGGCAACCTTCTGGAATTTTTTTTTTTTTTTGCTTCAGAGCTCTACAGTGGGCAAATAGAAGTAAAGATGAGTCCCATTTCTGGTGAGCCATAGGGGTTGTGGGGTGAACTGATTCAGCAGGACGTGCAGTTCTGGAGCAGAGATCCTCAGTTTGCCAATTGCATTGGTCTCTCGCATGGATTGTGCCTCACTAGTCAGCTGGAACAGAAGACTCCACTCCTGGCCATAAGGTTGCAGCGAGTGGTTCATTTCTCCCTCTTCCTTTTAAAAAATTTTTTTAAACCATTAACTTCAGAATTCAATCCTGAAACATCTCCAGGGCAAAGCAGAAAATACATTTTGTGTTTCCAACCACATGGATAGCGGGAGTCTGGCTGCAGCCGCTTGGTGAGTAGCACATCACGCCTCCGTCGCCGATTGGGTGCCGCAGTGTGTAGCATCACATCTGATTAGTGCTGTGCCAGTGAATGAGGCTTGAGTGAGAACTCCCTGCCAGCTCTGACTTGTCTCATTTCCCATTACTTTTATCCGTCACCACAAATGCCGAGTCTCCCTCCTGAACTAATTAAGTTTGCGTGTGTTTAGACACATTGCCAAATAGGGTTTAGCAAAGCAGAACTGAGCATCTCTTTTTAAAGAGGGAAGGCAGAGAGCTGAAGCAGGACTGCTCAGGCAGGGAGATAGAGCCTCAGAGATGTGGAACATCTAGGAGATATTCCAGGGAATCGCCCCATGCTTCCCTACAATACTTGCGGTGTAGCTGGTGCCCTTTGATACTGTGTTGAAACCACACATTGGGCATGGAAAGCACTGGGACAGTGGGAGGGGAGGCACTGCTGCTTGTCCATGCTTGGAGGAGTGTGATGCTGGAGGCATTGCATGGTAGAAACCCCACTGAGTTCCAGAGTAATTCAGGACAATGAGGTGAGTGCAGCACTTCCTGACTTAGGGAGCAGTGATTTGGGGCAGGTCCCCTCCTAACTCTGCTGCTCCTTTTCTCAGCTTCCTTAGTAATGACAGCTGCTTGCACAGCTGCCTGTGAAACAAGCTGCACTCCTCTTACCCAGTGTCTTCTGTGGTTTGGAGTTCCTGTCCTCCATTGTCCTTAGCTCATCTGTTGGTGGGACACCGTGCAGCCTTGTTCCTGGCTTCTCCAGCAATGACCTGGGCATTTAGTTTGGCTTCTGTCTGCACGTGCTGTTGAAGAGCAGAGACATGGTATCTTCTGGACAGGCTTGTCTATTGTGAGTGCTTCCAGTAGGTGGCACTGGGAGGTACAGTGTGGTGAGAAAGCTGGATGGCGGGAGGAATCTACAAGCCTGTCAATGGTGGATGTGGGGACAAGGTGGGGAGACAGTCCTGTCAAAGCCAGGAGTTGCAATACGTGTAGCACTCCTAGCTCAGAAGCACCAGAGGTATAGGATTGTCAAGGTACTGCTCTCTGCTGATGGTGTCCAGCAGTATCTGAGTCTGCAGGATTCAAATGGAAACTCAGCTGCTAAAGGACCTGCAAAGCCTCTGCTCAGCTCAGGATTCTTCAGGGAATGAGACACTGTGTGGCTACAGACTTGATTTCTCGTGAACATTGGAACTTCCTTGGAAGGTCACAGAGCTGTTTGTCTGGCTTCCCTCTGACAACAGGGAGCACTAGTCACAGGGAGTGGGCTGCCCAGAAGAGGACACCAAGCATCTGGGAAGGGCTCATGGAAGTTCAGCATGAGTCGAGGTTCTTGCCATGCCACCAAAGGCTTTGTCATGGCTGTGGTGCACCATCAGAAGGAGAGTCCCTGTTGGAGGGACTAGGTTGCTGCTGGAGAGAGCCCGTTGCACAAGAGGGCTCAGAAATGGAGAACTGATCCTCTGCTGGCTGTGCTTGGATCAACCAGCTTTCAGCGCTCGGTGTGTGTGAACCAGGCTGGAGTCGGGGAGACAGCAGCTCTCCTGCCACCCCTCCCCTTCGCTCTTGTTAAGATGCAATTTCTTTAATGAGGAAAACCTCTTGAGTAGGAACATCACCTTTCTGAAGGCTTGTCCTGACAAGGCAGTTCAAGCCGACAGAGTCGCATATCAACTTCAGCAAATATCAGTCACTCATTACAGAGACTCTTCTCCCCCCGCACCCCCCAGCAACACCCCTCGTTCCCAGACAAGGGAATGAATCACACTCCTGCTCTTGAATACATCATGACAAGTCGTGGTTCTAATGAGAGAGGGCCATTCATTCTGGGAGGAAAGTTCCCTGTGTCGACACAGAAATGTTATTAATTAAAGAGAGCTACCTGAAGCAAAAGATGAAAGGAGCACCAGACCTGCCAAGCTAAAATATGAGTGGGGATACAGCCTCGTTAGGCACACGGTCCTCAGGCCTGTGAGTGCTCAGCGGGAGGATTCCTTTAGCCTGTTGCAAGGAGCTATCCTCCAAGTTTAACAGCTCCAGGGATGGATTCAGATACCTGGCATAGTCTGCTTTTAGTGCTTGGACCTTATCCTGCACCTAGGGTGGAACTGCCACTACTCATTAAGCAACTTGCATTGATGTGGCATTGGGTGGTGAGGGTAACGTGTCTCTGAAGGGCTGAGGGAGCTGCTGACTGCAGGAGACAGTTTTAGTGGAAAAGAGGGTACTTGGTGTCTGCAAGGGTTGAGCCCTTGTAATGTAAGCTCTTTAGTGTGGTTTAGCTCCTCTGAAATGTCGAATTGCCTCCCTCCATGTATGGAACTGGTTTGCCTGCTCTTAAGCACAATGTGAATTAATCTTGGCAACTGAAGAAGGTTTTTACTGTGTGTTCATAGCTACAGAGCTGAGATACAGTGAGGTTAAGTGATATGCCTACGGTTATGCAGGCAGGCAAAGGCAGAGAAAAGAGCTGAAGCCACATGTGCTGCATCTCAGACCTGCACCTTAATGTCAAGAGCATCAGTTAATCCTTCTCCTTCCAGTTTTGGATCATTCTGCACATGCACTGAACATAGGTAAAAATGAATGTAGGCTTTGGTCTGTATACCTCTGACCTGAAGATGCTTGTACTGCACTTACTGTGGCTGATCAGAACATGCTAATTTATGTCTTTACAGGAAACTACTGCTCAGAAGTTTTTTATTTTCTTAAATAAGTGTTAAAAGGCAAGTACTGTCTAATATAGTGATAAAACACAGTGAAGTGTCTTGAAATGTTTATAGCCCTTGGTGCTCTTCCTAGGTTGCATATTAGTAAATTCTGAGCAGTAAATTATACCATTGCTTAATTTTATCTTACTGTTTTAATTCTTTCTTTGCAAGTTACACAGGCTGGGAGGATACTTGCCTTCCCAGACCAGCTCCAAGTGTGGTAATGGGTTGGTCTTTCCAGCCTTCTGTCCTGGAGACCTGGTTTGAGATCAGCCTTAGGTCATGAATGAAGAAGGATTGATGGTGTTAGTGTCCCTTGTGCATGCTGTTCTTTATCACAGGGCTGGGAGGGGGTTGGTAGTCTTTGCTTGGGGGAGAAATTGCAGGCAGACATTGAATGGAGTGAGTGGGGCCACTTGGGTAGCTGTGGGGAGAGGCAGGAGAAGTTGTAGGGTGGGCTGGTTGGGTGGCACCAGGACAGAAGGTATGTTCAGAGGGTGGCTTTGAGAGTAACAAAGAAAGAGCTGAAAATGGAAAGATAACATAGTAATCTGTGTTTAAAAATAATAAACCGGTTCCTTTCCAGCTAAGATCTTTGGATTAGCTTGTTGTCACTTTTAGTGGGGATCATTTTGCTGACCAAGCCTATGGTGTATCTCTTCACATGGTTATACTGGCTGAAGGAAGAGAGTGGTGTGAACTACAGTGCAGGGATGGGACTGAGTATCCAGGGTCAGGAACCTTTCGAGTCAGCTTTGCTGATGGAGTTGTTCATGTAATTACATCCTAAAGTGCTTTGCTGCAGCTAAGCAAGGCAGCCTTGTGAGCATGCTCTTCTCTAGCACTTACAGGGAGTAGCACTGACCCCATTCACTTCTGTGACCCTGCAGTCTAGCTTTTTGTTTTTAAAGGAAATGATATCACTTTATTTGCAAAACAAATTTTGGATTTTAAGATTCCCCTCTGTACACTCTTATTTAAAATGAACATAGTACACTTGACTTTTGTTATCATTCTACAGCGATTCCCCTGGCTGTTTCCTGTTCTTGCCTTTGTTTGAAACCTGTTGGTTGCATGAGCTTCTGCAAGTTATGTTGTCCAAGATGTGTGACTGTGGGAATGCCTTTGGGTTAAGCTTTGGACGTGGAATCTTTGCACAGGAGTCATCATGCAATGGACTATCACCTTCAGGTCTGCTACTTGTCTGTCACGTCATAGTAAAGACATTTGTCATAGTCCGGGCTGTAGTGGTCACAGATTTATTGAGCTGTGATACCTGATGCACTCTGGGGAGCACAGGCTCTGCTGCCTGGGAATTAGGACCAAAAAAGTTGGAAGCAGCATGAAAGATGGTGGAGAAACTTCGAATAAATCTACAGTGTAGGGGAGAATGAGACAGGCATTGCATCAAGTACTTTATTTCCAGCACTGAACTGTTGGGATGGGGTAATGAATGGAGAAGGTGGATTTTACATCCCTGGGTAACTTAACTCAAGCTGCGTTTGGAAACAGTCACGCTGAACTGAACAGGCTGTTGGTCTCGGTGTCATCTGCTCATACACTAAGGAACCATAATCCCCTCTGCAACAGGAATTGCTAAGGTGAATTCCATGTCCAGTGTTGTAATGAATTCAGGCAAAACAGTTTCAGAATCAATGGGTCTACAGTGGATATTTGGTAAAAAGCACACCCTGGCCTCTGTATGAGACAGCCATCTAATAGCAACTCAACATTGTGGTTATCCTGTGCCTTGGGGAACCGAAAAGCTGGTTGGCTTGGGGACTACAGAGGATAAACCACTGAAGGGCTGTTTGCCATCTGAGTTTTGTTGTCTACAGCATGTGTGGAAAATAGGATTAGCTTCACAAAGTGTGAATTTTCTTTATTACTTCAAAAAGCTTAATTTTTATGGCATTAGACAGACGTAGTGTTTCGTGCTGGGGCTAAAATGTTAGCTGTCTCCCTTTGGATCCCAGCTCTTCTTCTCAGCT
This sequence comes from Strix aluco, assembly GCF_031877795.1. Classification (NCBI taxonomy): domain Eukaryota; kingdom Metazoa; phylum Chordata; class Aves; order Strigiformes; family Strigidae; genus Strix; species Strix aluco. The sequence continues at coordinate 12,034,173 of NC_133938.1, forward strand.
GAAGCAAAGCAGTTGTGTGTTGGCACCAGTGCTGCCCTCCCGGTGGCTTGTCTGGGAGTGGTGCTCTCATGGCTTCTCTGCTTAGAGAGCTCTGCTTGAAAAGTATTGCCAGCTTGGGAGCCGCATCCTTCCCCTTTCACTTGTTCTATTCAAGCCTTGTGTGAGTCGGTAGCTTTCTTGAAAGCATTTTATTTTGTTTGCATGTTTGTTTCCTGTTGGGAGCCATTTTCCTGGATGGGTTCAGTCTCTTTCCTCCTGGAGCTCCTGACTGGCAAAGACCTACTGGGCCATCTTGAGGTCATCCCTGGTATTTTCCCTCCAGCATATTCTCATGTGCCTTGTCCAGCGACTCTCCGTATCCTGAGGAGTGGATGTTTGGGTGTGTGCAAGACTCTCAGGAGGATGCCAGAGCTGCAGACTAACTTTTTGAGCTGAGTCCATTCCATGTTGTCATCACCTTTTTCTGTGTGTTTGGCCAGGGTGCTTCCCTCAGCCTGGCACCTCGAAGACGGTGTCTTGTGCTTAGAGATTGGTCTGGACCAGGTGTTAGCAGTGACGTGAGGCACATAGAGGTGGTACTAGAAGAAAGAGCAGAATAGAGGAGTTGGGGGGAAGAAAACTTAGGAAGCAGTGCGATGTTCTGGCAGGGCTGTGTGCAGGAAGCTTGTGCTGCCCATTCTGCCTTTGTCCCACCAGCTTTGCCTCTCTCTGAGCAGGGCTTTCTCCTTCCCCCTGCCCAGCACCTGCACTCTGGGACACCCTTCATCTTCCCTCTGTAGGTGCCTCTTGGTCATCTCTAATTTCCCTGCTTCGGTTTTTCCATCTGAGTGTTGAGGCAGGTCTCTGTGCTGACCGGTGGCCAGCGTGCTGGAGGTGCCTGGGGACCAGCTGAGTTCAGCTCCTCGTCCCTGCCTGGAGTCACTTGTGTCCCCAGCAAACCAGGCGGAGGGAGGAGGCTGGTGGGAGGTTGCCAAGACCTTTCCTCCAGCTCGCTGTGCTCCCAGCTCTGAAGAGAACTGTTACATTTTATGGACCATTTAGCTTCCCAATGGTGATCCTAATTCTTCACAGCATGTATGTGCCATTTCTTGGTTATTAAAAGGACCCCTGAAAAGGAGCTGCCCTCTGAGTCAGTGCTCTTCCATGCAGTTAATTGCAGGAGGGTTTTGCTTAGACTGTGAGGTTTAATATTTCCAAACTCTCCCTGTGCTAAGAGGGTGAATTAATACCCAAGTCTCCCCGCGGCTGCAGGGACTGACCCTTGTGTGCCATCAGTAAGTAGGCGGGAGAAGAATGCTTCTGCTGGGAGTAATTCAAACTTGGAATTGCTCTGGAAGAAGTCCACTTGCTTTCTGCATAGAGATCAAGGGTGCTTTAAGGGCTGGCTGGCCAGGTGTCTCAGACTTCCATCTCTATATCCTTATACTGTGTGGCAGTTCAGGTGCCAAAATAGCTTCCATTCCTTGGGGGCCTAAGCAGGCTCCACACATACTGGAAAAGGAGTGATTACCTTGGGCTGATAAGTCAGCCGAAGGATGGATGGCTGCGGTTGCACAGCAGGTGTGGGATGGATGGATGGATGGATGGATGGATGGATGGATGGATGGATGGGAGGTGGTTCAAGGGGAGGTTCTTGTCAGGTCACCATGCTGCGTATGAGAAAACAGAGATGGCAAGCCATTAGGCTGTGCGTTTTGGGCGTGAGGAAGCTGCTGAGGTCCCCTGGCATTGTGAAATGCCAAGTAAAATGTTGCTGCCACGTGGAGCACAGCAATGTGCCAGAATTAATGAGACTGGTGTAGGGAGAGCACATGTGGCTGGTGTGGAGGGTTAGTGTGTGTGAGGGTGATAGACTTAGGCAGGGGTTTGTCATCAGGGTTGCCATGCTTGGGAAGTGCAGTCTAATGGCAAGACCACATGAAAAGAAATGGAAGCTTGCAAGGAGAGTGCTAAAAGTCATCAACTGCCAAAGTTTTTTGTGTTTGCTGGAGGCCTGAAGCAAATCGCTGGCTTAAGGGACTCTAAGCACCTGGGTCTTGCACTGGATTTACAGATAAGGTGAAATTAGGAGGAGGCTAAGTAATTAATTCCTCTTGCTGTGACCAGGATGATTCTGACTTGCTACTTCTCAGAAGTTTCTTCAGAAGCTGGTAAGGACTCTGGTTGTGAAACCCAGGAAGCAAAGAGGATCCCTGGGTGCCTGACAATTCCTTTTCTCTGCTGGTTCTTTCTCGCAGGCAGCCTCAGGCTGCCTGTCTCTTTGTTAAGAGAGTGACAGCAATGTGACACCGTGAAAATAATTACTAACAAATCACGGTGGTGACTGCAAACAGCTCGCTGTCTTCAGAGGCATGTCAGGGAGCATTAGAGCAGGGCTGTGGGAGCAGCAGAGCGGCTAGGGGCTCTTTCTCTGCTCTAGGCTGAGGGAAGATCTTCGGAGACCTTTGGCGCCTGCCACCTCCGCATCATTCCCTTCTCATTGGCTTTTTCTTTCTTTCCTCCTTTCCCTGGCTTTGCCATCAACAATTAAGCCCATTAATTGCACAGTGAGTTCAGGAAAGCTGAGAATGGTAAGACTGGGCTTCTGCCTTCCCCGGATCCAGCAACCAGCAACAGAGTAGTGGAGGAATTTCTGGAGGGGTATCATGGGCAGAAGCACATCCAGGCTGTGTTTCCTATGTTGCAGCCCTTGTGTGCTGCCCAGGGCAGCGATGTTTATTAGCTGTGTGCCCCTAGGTATTCATGGGCTGCTGGTGCAGTTAAAGAAGGGCCTGTGTCCTTGTCCTTGGGAGCCTCCAGTCTTGGTGAACCTGAAAGTAGGTTTGTATTTCTGTAGATCATCATGGCAAAAGGGCAGTCGACTGGCATCTCCAGCAAAAAGGTGGGCAGAGGAATGAGAGATCCTTCCAGGATGCAGTAGAGATGGTGCTGATCAGTGTGGTTGAAGCTGCAGGTGAAGATGATCCTTCAGAGAACAAACAGCAGACAGGTCATGGGTGAAGAAGGTGGTTGGTACCAAACAGAGCAGCTGGGGGAGTCTCTGCAGGGATGAGGCTGCTGTGGCTTTGTTGGAGTAGGAGCCCTTCTGCAGAGCTACACGAACAGAGTGTGAGGGGAAGCTCTCTATAAAGCCTCTCATTATATTGCTGTAAAGCTCCCTCCAAAGGGAGGGTCTAGCAGAGATACTGATAAGAAACTGGAAAGCAGCTGCTGACTGAAGCGTCCTTCAGCAGCACTGATAATCAAACCCCTGGGCGGCCTCTGAGAGGGGAGCTCACAGCCTCTCCTTGTTCTTGGTGGTATTTCATTCTCCGGTTTGAGAACAGGCCGAGCCATTTGGCAATTACCCACGCAATTTGGCAATTTCCCCTGGAAGGAGAAGCAGAAGGTGCGCGTGGGAGCCTGCTCCCAGGCGCCTGCTCCACCGAGCAGCCCTCTTTTCCCATTCCCCTAGTTACTCAAGTGATTTTTCCAACTGTCACATCTGTAAATAATGTTGCTGGCGTATCTAGCTAGATGCGGAGTGGCAATGGAGGGGGGGAGGGCTGGCGCTGAGGGTGGCTGTAACAGCCCCTCTCCCCAACTCATACAATATTTATGCAGGGCTGGGAGTCGGCGGCACTGACCTCCGGGTCGTGCTGTTAAACAGCTCCCGCAGCCCCTGCATCCTAATTGCTGCACTTGTCCTTTGCTCTGGAGGATTCGCTGCTCCTTCTCTCCAGCGAAGCAAATACTAATGGCAGCTTGTGCTTGGAGGTGGGGAGCAGTCTCTTCCCCACAAGGAAAAGACAAACTTCTTTCCCCTCATGCAGATACAATTTTCAGCTGCACAGAAACCTCTGCTTGGACCCTGTTATACAATGTGCCAGACTCCCTGCTGCTGCCAGCCTGGAGGCTCTGCCGAGAGCCTGTGGAGCTTTTGTGTGCGTAATTTTGGGTTGTGTATCATCAGAGGGGACAGGGAGGGGATTTACCCCATCCCACTGGCTCCTTGTAGGATTTCTCTTTTCTTCCCTCTCCCCACTAAAGGGAAGAGGCAATCGCAGAAGTCATTTGAGACAGTAGACCTGGTTGATGTGGTGCCAGAGGAGGGCAGAGACAGTGCCAGGAAAGAAGAGGGGTTCGAACAGTGTCACAAGATAGAATGGCATGTTTTCTTGTAGATAAATGGTCTGCTTCAGTGAGTGGGAAGAGGTGATGCAGAGGGCTGGAGACCCTCTGTGTGGGTGAGGGGCTCCTGCCCCCCTTGCAAGCGATACAGCTGTGGCTGGAGGTGGAGAGGTTTTTCACCTGGCAGGCAGGAGCTTTCAGCTGATTCAAGTGGTTCAAGAAAGCCCAAAAGATAAAGCTCTTTGTTAGGACTGCCATGGCTTTCCCCCATGCCGTTTGACTGGGCTCTGTCCTGCTTGGGGCTTCACGTCGGGTGTCTGCGAGTCCAGTGACCCGACTGGCCGCCCACGTCCCTTATCCTGCCTTCCTGAGCTGGCAGGTCCCCTCTGTGACTGGAAAAGTGCTGTTTAGACTGGAGACTAATGGCCTTTAAGTGACATGATTGTATTATGTTAAGCGTCTATAGGCTTTACCATTAGGCACTAAACAGTTTATGACTCATAGCAGAGAAGCCCTTGTCCTGAAGAGTTTATACGCTAAATAGTCTGGACAGGCAAGGCATGGGAGAGGAAAGGTTTCCTCCTGCCTGTCACACAGCAGGTCTAAGGAAGGACTGGGACAAGATGTGTCTTCTCAGTTCTAGAGCAGCATCTTGCTCTAGACTTTGCATGCTCCGGTTTCCTGGGGAGAAATACTTCTGCAATGGGAGTTGTGCAGTGGGAGGAGAAGCATGTTTAATTTTAGCTTAGTTTTTATGCGTGTTTTGGTTTTGAGGGGGCTTAGACACGATGCGTTGTGGGTGCATCCATTGCATCAGATACATTCCCTCACTTGGTGTGTAATTACAGTATGCTGCAGCAGGAGTCTGAACGCTCCCTCTTAAAACAGCTAGTATACAGAGGACCGGGCGATTACTAAATTTGTGTCTGTATGAAAGACTTCGTAAGAGACCATACAGATAGAGAAAGGACATGCTCTGTGTAATCAGGCTCCGCTGCAGCGTGAATCACAGAATAATTTAGAGATCTCTAATCCAGTCTCCTGCTCAAAGCAGAACTAACTTCAAACTTAGATCAGGTTGCTCAGGGGCTTCTCCAGATGAGTTTGAATGTCTCCAGGGGAGATTCCACCACCAATCTGTTCCAGTACTTCATTACCTGCACAGCGAAGAGTTTTTCCTGATGACAAATTGAAAGTTCATCTGCTGCAGCCTGTGGTCATGACGGGTGACTTTCACCGAGAACATGCCTGTGTGGCAGATGTACCCAGTATCTAATTTTGTACACTTGTATTCATAAGATGTTGTATTCAGTAAGCAGATGGACTGTCACAGCAAGCCAGTGTGTAGAAATCTGTTTTTAAGGGTTTTTCATAGTGTCAGGTTCCCAAGGCTGGGGGGGAGCGACCCAGACTTGGAGACTTTCCAGTTTCTCTTTCCTTGGGAGCAGCGTCATGCATTTCTGATGTCAAAGGGAAGTCCACCCAGTCATCCTCCCTGTCTGGAAGGGCTGGTGAGAGCATTTGCTCTACCCCTTCACTGATCTGGAGGACTCGGTGTGGAGGAGTGCAGAGCTTCTGCCTGCTGCACTCCTAACCTCAGCTGAACCATGGAGCCATCGAGCTCTGGTTTCCTGCATGGTAATTAAGTAGTTATTTAAAAATCAAAAGGCTTGATTCTGATCCTGCTCTCACTGGCTACTTACTAACTCCACGTAGAGTTACTCCAGATTTACTCCCACATGCATAGCAGCAGAATGAGGCCCAGTAAATAGAGCTATGAATCTTTTTAAGAGAAGCTGTTAAGCAGTAGCCCATAGATTTATTGTAGCATCATGTGTGTGCAATTGTTGATGAACATCTTCTCTCAGCGGCTGAATACCTGCTGTGTTACAGCCTTGCTTTTAATGTTGAGATAGCATCTCTGCCAGCATCTAGCTGACGCACAGACAGATACCCATAAAAGGGCCAGATCTCGCATGGTGTTAAATGCCTTCATGTTTCATTAAGGTTGATGGCAGTGGAAGGCACGCAGTGCTTTGCAGGACGAGCGAGTCACGACGAGCCACTTGCCCTGTGTGCTTTTTGGTGGAATTATTTTCCTAGTGTATACGTTGCTCTGGTTGCGATCTAGGGTAACAGCCTTTTCCATTCACAGGCTATCTGCTTGGAAAGCATGGATGTTGAGGTTCTCCCAGATTTCTTAGTACCCAGCAAAAATTTCAAGAAGAGGGATCTGGCTATTGGCATGTGATGGGTGTTCAGGCATTTCAGCCAGTGCTGCCGTGAGTCCCAAGTGTTAAGGCTTGCAGCTTGGCTTTTAAACTTCTTAGGCAGGAATATGCCTGGTAGAGAGAAAGCAGCACTGTCCAGAATGGATATCACAGAAAAAGAAATGAAGGTCTGAAAGTGCCAGGTATTAGCCTCGCTGCTTAGCCTGGGTTTTCTGGCCTCATTACACTAATCCAATTAAAGATTGATGGAAAAAGATAACACACACTCCAGTGAAGGGGTTTGTGTGGCCACTGCTTTCCTTCCTAGGCAGCTGGAGTGGTCCTAGTTATCTTGTGCGTCACCACACCTCCCCGGGCCCTGCAGACCCACTGGTGCCTCCACATGCTGTGGTGTGTGCTCTTCTCCTGCATCGTGTCTCTCTTATTACTAATGGAGCATGGATGCATTTTAGCTGCTGGTCAGCCCTCATTAATATCCAGAGATGACAGGTTGACATTTGTAAAGAAGACTTGCATTGACCTTCATGTTGTGCATCAGTGCGGTTGCTGTGCGGTGCCCTGTGCTGGATGCTTCTTCCTGTGCTGCCTCAGGAATGCATTTGTGTTAGCAAAGGGACAGGCTGCTCTGTAACCCTTTGCTGCTGCCGGGAGCACAGGCAGTACGGCTGGATGTCTCTGCATCCCTCTGCCCATGCCAAGGGCCGGTCCCTGTAGGGCCTCCATCCCTCCCAGTGAACGGGACTGGGGGGTGTTGGGGTTGGACTTGTGACTCCTTGTGGAGGTCATTATTTGGGTACTGGGACCTTAATGGAAGACAGCTTCATGCTGACAGCGATGTCCCGTCTGCTTCTTTTTCCTGGTTCCTGTCTGGGGATGCAGCAGAAGAAAAGGCTGCACTGCCCAGGCATCCTGAGCGCTGTCAGTCGCCTGTCTGTCCGCCGACCCACCCCATCCCAGCTTGAGGACTGCTGCAGCCCGCTTGGCAATGACATTTATTAACAGAGGGGGCTTTGAAAAAAGGCAGGCTGCTCCTGCAAAGGCTCCTTGCTGTAACTCCGTCTCCTCCTCTCGCTAGCCCGTCTGAGGCAATGGCTGCTCGTGTTGAAATTCATTAGTGTTTCCTGACAGGCGATGGAGGCTTGCTCTGTCTGTTGCCACTTCCCGGCTCTCATGTCCCTGCTTCACGCATGCTGATATTTAAAGCTGATGTGCGGCTTGTAGGCTTGTTGCACTGTGACAAGTTTGGGGGAGGTTGAGAGAACTGAGAAGGTGGAAGGAAAGCAAAGAGGGAGGGAGATGGGACCTGTCTCAGGGTTTCTGTGAAAGCCCAGGGCTTTTCAGACCCTCTCCAAATGCATTGTCTTTCCACAGTTACTGCTTGTGAATTTTAAGTACAGCCATGCTGGGGTGGTTTGTCCTGCACTGATGGGGGGCAGAGGGGGATGGTGCTATAGCTGTGCTCAGTGAGAACAGGGTGCAGTCACCTGACAAGGGCTTATCCAGCAGGAAGCAAGGGCAGATGGGCTTCTCTGGCCCCTTGGCAGGTCTGTGGGGCTGAGGAGCGTGTGAGTGGGGTGCCAGACGTCTGGCAGGGGGTTCATCCCTCCATCCTTCACTTTGAACAGAAGCATGAAGGGAGACTGGCTCGGTCTTGTTTCTTTGCACTGAGTGGCATAGTGACTCCAGCACTGGGGAGGAGACATCTCCTTGCCAAAGTCTTGGGTTACGCAGGAAAGCTGCTCTGGTCTAACTTGAATTATTGGGACTAGGAAGTTGGGGTTTGGGGGTGGGTTTTTTTTTGTGGAGGTATGTGTCAGCATGCTTCAATTTCCATAGGCTGCAGGATGGCTTGGGCTGTTCTGCGTGCCCGGGGCACCCCGTTCATGTGCGGGTGCTGTGGCATCGCGCTGTCAGAGCCCTCCTGGCCCAGCATCTGTGGGACGCTCCTGCAGCCTCAGTGCTTTGGAGCAGGCTCTCAGCCCTTTGTGTCCCCAGGCCATTGAACCCTGCTGGTTGGGGCTTACTGTTTTAACCAAGTTTGGATCAACCTAAGGCTGCCTCTTTGGGAGGGTGTGGGTTTACCTAAATTGCTTTAAATTCCCAACTTGGCTTCAGCTACAGCAAGGTTCAGTGCAGACAGATGTGGCTTTGCCTGTCATGGTGCTGTTTCTCTACTAAAACATCTCAGGTGCCTTAGCACAGGATGTTATTCCCTTGCTAGCTTTCTCTGTTAGGAGAGGGCACCCAAGCCTTCCTCTTGGCCTGGCAGACATCTCACCCCACATCAGAACAGAGCAGCACCTCTGCGCTGCATGGTCCAGAACGACGTCTTGACCAGCCTTGCTTTGAACTAGGGTGCGAGGCTGAGATGGTTTGACAGCTCTTCTCTTTGGCTGCCACCCTGTTGCTGTTGTATGCTGCAGCATCCAAGCAGTTTCCTCCAGGCTTTCCAGCCCTCCTTCAGCAAAGGATTCCCAGGGCAGGAGCCTGCCTGCCCTCTCCTTTGCAGCTAGTGCAGTGGGGTTGGCCAGGACACAATTAAAATGTTCTGCATCTCTTACAACACAAGGTCTCCAGGGCATGGATTTTTTGGAAGGCTGAGACTGGGTCTATAAAAACCAAGATTTAATGTCCCTTTATCTTTCCCATAGAGGGACTTGTTCTTTTAACTGGCTCAATATCAATACACCCAGTGTGTAGAAAGTGCCCCAATTTCTTTGTCTCCTGACATCCTGAACCCAGAAGCAGATGGACGTTAACCAGCTCTGATTAGTTGGGAGAATCAAGCATTAATTTTTTATATGCCAGGACCACCTGAGTGACGGAAATCAATTATGGCTGCCCCTCCCCCTTCCATATTAATGTGGTGGCTCTGAGCAGAGACGGAGGAACCTGTTGAAATGAGAAACCCCTATTTCTTAGTTTGACCCCCTAGATAATTAGGGTTAAATTGATATGCTATCGCACTGGTGACACATTTTATCTGCCTCTGTTTGTACAAGAGGATACAATAGTGGAGGAAGGACCAATTTGTGCCCTGCTCTAGCTAACCAGACCGAGATAAAAGGTGTCACTAGTACGATAACGTTCTTGCCTCATGCTCCTTTATTGTTGCTCAATTTGCCTTTTTTTTTTTAATCCTGTTCTTTTTCTTTCAATACCCTTGGTCATATTTTAACTCCATGCCATCGCATAATGACGCCCTGCTAAATGTGTGTGGAGATAGGCAACTCTGGCTGACAGCCTTCCCTGATAACCGAATTCCAGCCCATCCATCACTAGGCTGCTCTCCTTAACTTAAGGAAAGTGATAACTAAAGCAAGGCCGTTTATCACCGCCAAGCTGTGCGCTTCTTGCTGCCTTGGAGAGAGCCAGCTTCAACGGGAGAAATGCAGCCATGTCACCTCACCTCCTATTTGCATCCCGTTCATCTGCAGGCCCCATTTACCCCGCGGAGTGGAGGAGCAGGGCTGGATGGAAATCAGAGCCTGGGGTGGTGAAACCTTTCTGAAAGTGGTGCAGAGCTGCTACTGCTGACCACAGTCCAAGGAGGACTTGGACTTGCTTGGCTGGTGGAGGAGAGCGTGCTGCCTGATGTCACTTGCTCTTCTGCCCAAAGGGAACCTGCATTTTGGGAGTGAGTGGAGGTTGCGTGCTCCCATCTCTGCTGCTGGGAGGACAGACTTTATTAGAGATGTGTTGGGGGCTGGAAAATCCCACAGACATTTTCAAGTTTCTCTCTATCAGGTGCAGTCATACCTGAAGCCACGGCCTTTGGCTGATGGGTTGGTTTTGAGAGTCAGCTTTCTTCCCGAAGAGTGAGAGCTTCAGTGTTTGGGGAGGCAGAAAGACCTTGTTCAAAAACTGTAAGGATCATGGGATGTTGAATGTTGTGAAATGTGCCTCCCTTACCTGAGAGAGGGCCAAATCCTGAGCTCTTTGCTCAAGCAAAGCTGCCCCCAGTGAGAAAGGTTGACTCTTGCAAGAGCAACCATACTGAACATAAGAGCATGTTTACCAAATGAGCTGCTCAAGTGCACAGTGGCCCTAATAAATGGAGATACTTCCTTAGAGTCCCTGGCACTTCTGTTCACCAGGAGAGTGACAAATGTGCCTTGTTCACTCCAACCTGGAGAAGATGCTGGAGAAACTCCTGCCTGGTCACCAGGCTGGGAAGTGGTGATGAGCTTGGAGCTGGGGAAAAGACGTTGCAGGGGTGTTTTCCTTCCCGTACCTACCTGGGGACCTGGCTTCTGTGCTGTGAGAGCTCGTGGTTCTCTGTGCTGGGAGCGCTGCGTACACGTACACAGACTAGACCAGACCGATATGGCAATCATTTGCTAAAGGCAAGTGGCTGTATCCCTGCTGGCCTGGAGCACCAGGCCTGCATCTTCCAGCTGAGGAAGCTGAGCTTTGGTCCGTGCTGCTAACAGGCTGCCCAGGTTATAGCATGAGCTTAGGTCTTCTAGTGCTTGAAAAACTTGGTGAAGTCTCTCTAGTGCTAATGTGAAAGGAGGGGAGCACAAGCGCGGAGGGGGAGGGGGAATGTCCTTAGGTCACACAGCTTCACAGGCAGTTTCTGGGGTTGTTACTTGTTTGCAAAAATGCGTCATTTATTTAGTTGACATATTTATTTGGAGCATTTATTTTCTCCAATTAAAGACCCACTGTCCAGCGCCGAGGGCATACTGCCATCAGTCTCAGGGTGGAAGCAGAACCAGACTGTCCAGTTTGCTGGGCCTTTTGGTCCCACAGGGATGGGAATGTTTTAGATGTCATTCATTGCACTGGGTGGTTAGCTGTCAATTCCTGTGGCTAAGAAGAACAATGCTGTACTCGCTTCTTCTGGGCACTATCCAAATATTAGGTGAATTGATAATTATTTCTCTAACTGGAGCTAGGCTGAGACCTGTATTAATGAAAACCTCTTGGGCTGGGAGGGAAAACTCAGCTTTTAGTAACATACCTTTTGCTAACTACTGTTATTATCTCTAGCTAAATGTGTGCAGTCTGAGAGAGGTTGAGCTGTTCACACGTCTGTATTTAGATCAGTCATTTTTTTCTTGTGATCTTCTTTGATTTGGGTACTACTAGGAAGCAGCTTTCCTGGAGAAAGAGCTTTCTTAGCATGCTGGATGGGGCTGGTGGGGTCTGTTCAACTGTGGGGTGTCATGGATATATGTGTAATGGCTGTAAAATGCATGGACCAGGCTGCTATTTCTGTGATGGCTGTGCAATTGCAAGGAGTGACTCCAGGTGGTTTATTTCAGCACGATGGTGCTAGCATCAGATGAGCCGTGCCCAGAGATGAGTCCGTGCTGTCAAATCACATTGCTTAGCCTGCAACTTGCCATAGCCCTGCTGCTTGCAAGCTTGTTCTTTTCACAGACTTCCTGCTTTCAAAAAGATTCATCTGGATCTCCTTATTCAAATGTGTTTGTATGACTTAAATTATTGCCCCTAAATGATGACACTGTGCATCTTTTCAGGACCAGGCATTTGGTTTTGGCACAGGGAGTCTATTCCTTAGCCTAAGCAGGGCTCACAAAGCCCATACGCTGGTGGGGCCCAGTGTGTGCTGGCTCCATTGGCCGCACATTCCCGGGAGATTTGCTTGGATATGTTTGCCAGTTTCCTTCCTTTTCTTCTCATAGAAAGGGAGGCAGCACTGAGACCAAACCACTCTAGCACTGCAACTACGCTGAGTCTCATGTTATCTGCAAGTGCGTTATCTGTGTCCTTCCTTCATCTCCTTACTTGGGAAACTGCTTGTAGGTCTGAAGAGATGCTGCCCTGTTCATCAGAGGGTTTGCAGCTGGCCTGAGCACTCAGGTACTGCATGGGATGCTGATGATGCACCCCGGCTCAAGGTGGTGTATCTAGCTTATATCCACATCTGATCAGACTTTGTTCCTGAATTTCAGCCTTGAGTCTGAAGTCCAGTCTGGATTATTCACTCTTTCCTCTATGGAGAGTGGCAGAAGACTTTGCCCTGGACATGGTCTGTGCTGGGATGTTTGAGCAGCTGATGCTGGCACTCACAGCTCTTCCCTCCTTTACAACCTCCTCCGACAGCCCCCAAGTGCCCGAGGAAGTTGTGAGATTCCCCACCCCCCTCTGTTTGCAAAAGCCGATTTCTGGGGTTGTGGCTTTTAACATGCACAAACGGCTCTAATTTAGTCATTTATTTAGTTGACATATTTATTTGGGATGTTCCTTTGCTTCAGTTAAAGATCCTGTGACCAGTGCCCCAGGCGTGCTCAGCAGTACGTGAATGAACAAGATCCATCAATTACTCTTGATCAGATCAAACCGGCCGGGGAAAACTCACATAACTCATCTCCCTGCACAGGCTCGGCTGGAGCTGCACGGCTTTGCAACCCAGCCTTCCCTGTCTGAGGGGCACATTGTAGCTCCCCTGCAAACACACTGAGGTTGGCACAGTGTGGGAGAAACAGCTTTCCAAATCCTGGGGTCTTGCTGTCCCTTCAGGCAATCCACCTCCCTCACCGATGCTGTTTTGTTTTGTGAGCCGTATTCCAGCAGCTTGCTGTAGGAAGGGAGAGGTTAAATACTCGCAGCTCTTGGCTGCTGGTGCTTAAACCCCTAGTGAGACAGTGCCTTGTATCTTCAGAGTTGTGACTGCTCTCTTCTTCCAAGCACCTGCTTGGAAAACAGCCTCTACTGTCTTAGCCCTAAAACGTTGGTCATGTAGCATTAGTACCCAAAAAATGAGTGCACTGGTGTCTCCTTCCCTCCCTCATGTCTCATTCAGTGTTTAACCATAAAGGCCAAATGGAGAAGCACCAGGGCATAACAGGTGAATTGTCAGTCCTTCTGTCTGCCCTGTAAGCCTCTAGCTGAGCAGGATGGTTTTGCGGGGATTTGTGATGAGTTCACTTAGCTAAGGACAGCCTGGATGCTCCAGTTGTGTTTGTGTGTTAGGCACTGTGGTAGAAGAGCTGCACGCTGCACTTGCATACAGCTCCTGTTCAAAATGTTCAGTCTGAAAGGTGTCAGCAGCCTGGATGTGGCTGGATGTAAATAAGTCTTCAGCCAAGCTGTGCTCTCATGAGATTTTTTTGCCAAGAGCTATGGTCCTTCTGATGTGCAGCGTGTTACAGCAGGCTTGAGGGTCTCTTCCATCTCAACAAAATGCACTTAAGAAAACAGAGTTTGTGTTGTCAGGACACTGATTGAATCAAACCTGCTCTCTCTTCTCTCTTACAGGTTACCAGGACAATGCCAGTACTTAGGGCTGCCGGTTGCTGATTACTTCAAACAGTGGATTAATCTGAAAAAGGTACTTTTGTGCAAACTGCCATGGTCCCCATCTCCCTCCCCCCTCCCCTTGTCCTTCTCCTTCCCTCTTTAAGGAGGTGTCTAATAACTACTGCTGTTTTGCATTGAAATGAGTTATTTTCTCAGAAGCTGGGCTGAGCGAGTCCTCCGGCTCCCTATTGTATCTCCTCTAATAGAGTCTTACTATACTTGATGGGATGTGTTCTGCAGCTGGGGAGAATCCCATTGTGGCAGGCACAGTGCGGTGTCTCCATATAATCGTGGGACACTGTGAGGCCCCTCTTCAACAAAGGTTTTGTTGGTCCCGGTGTTGCTGACTCCGTTTTGTTTTGCAGCCATATAAGGCTCCTAGGAGCTCAGTTTCCTTCAGATCAAACTCTGCTTGATAAACATGTGGAAATATTCCCAAATCAAAATCAGTATTTCTCTTTGTGCTGTGGGGAAGGGGAGCTGTCTGAGCAGCACGTCAACCAAAGAAACCGGTGGTCACTTTGCAAAGCAAATACCTTGGACTTTACTGTCTGGTGCCTTGTGTTGCTCCACACCTTCTCTGGGTGGTTAAAGAGCAGCCTGCTGTGCATCCATCTGCACAGAAAAATGTGGTGATGCCATAAGCCACAAATCAAAGTGGGAAGAAAAGAAAAAGTGTGATTACAAGCAGTAGCAGGATGAGGGGGGAGGCTGGGGCCTGTGCCCAAGAGAAACTGGGGTGGCCCTCCTGGTTAAACCTTTGGATGAGTAAGATTCCCTTCCCCCATCCAATTTAATGTTTTATTTGGGTTTCTGTGCCTTTTCCTGATAATTAGGGGTCTCAGTAAGTGGAATTTGCTTGTAAACAGCTCGTTGTACTTGTGGGCTTTTCTTTTGTTCTTTTATTTATTTATTGTTTTAAATGGAAGCATGAGTGACAGGCTGAGCGGCCGCAGAAGGACAATTTGCATGATCTGTTCCGTCAAATAGGGTAGAACATGAACTTAACAAGGGATGCTGGCAGCACATTCCCGGCTGAACTTGTCAAAGGGTCTTGTATTTCCCTGCTGTCAGAGCAAATCTTTTGGCTGATTGCTGGTCCTTGGTAAATGAAATCTGAAAGCACATTGGGGCATTCTGCAGTTCAGTGACCATTAATGATCGCCATTTGAAGTTCACTAAACTTCCGGTGAATGGATAGCAGCTATATAACCAGCAGGTTGATGGCTGCAGAATAATAATATTTAAAAAAAAAAAAAAATCATCCCTGTGTTCCATGATGTTTGCTAAGAAGTAGGTTGATCCAGTCGTGCTCCTCCTCTGGGCCTCAGGATGACTGATTTATGGCTCTTCCCCATAGTTCAAGGCTCCTGGATTTAGCGTGTTAGGAGCTGGGATTCATCGTAATGTGGACATCCAGGCAAGTGGCTGTTCAAGATGGACATTCATGTATTGGGCTTCAGTAAATACTGTGGTACTAAGTTGAGGGCTGGTGAGCATCCATAAAGTACCAAGCACAGGGCTAAAGGCAGGAGAAGGAGGAGGAGGAAAGCACTCCCCTGCCAGCTCTCTGGAGGGGTCGCAAGCTGAGTGTGTAGGATGGGGGCATGTGAGTTGGAGCCTGTGTCTTCTTGTCCACCTCTGCAGATGTGTTACTCAGAAAGTAAAGCTCCAATGTCCTTCAGATCATGCAGGGAGGGGACGTGTGTAAGAAATGTTCATCTTCCTTCAATCTCTCTAATCCCTTAAAAATCTGAAGTTTTTCTGACTCTTTAATATCTGATGCCCTGTGACACAGTGTGGTTCCAGGGTCCCTGTGCCTCTCTGGGAAGTGACCCAGGTTGAAGAGGAGAGCAGGGACCTCTCCCGTCCTGTGGCTAAAGAGCTGCCTCCCCTGGGGCTCGCTCTTACCCCAGGGTGAGGATCTTTCCATGCCACTCACTGCCCTGCTCCCTGGGGATGCTTGTAGGGGAACCGCCTGTGTGTTTTCACAAGAGGATTTCTAGCCTAGATACCTAATTTTGGCCAAGCAGTGGGACCCAATGGGAGCCCAGTCTCTTTTGATCAAGCTCCCACTGTGAGACAAGTGAGGTTGGACAGGTGTCTAGTCCCCCTTCTCTTCCCTGCATGGCTCAGGTGGCCCCTTTTCCCCTCCCTCTGTCACATTCCTGACTTAGAAATACCTCCTAGGCTGAGTCTGCCTCTGACCTGATCCATGAAGTGAAGGTGTTGGGGAGGGGGTGGTGTGAAACTGCTCATTTGTAGGTCATGGATAATGCAGAGGTGGATGTTTCAGATGTTGAGAAAACAGTTCATCTGAGTGTAAATGACATTTGTGACTGAGAGCTGTTTCCTGCAGGATGGCCCCACCTGCATCTGCTCTCTGTCCTTTGGGTATCTGCTTGTGAGCAGTGATGCCAAGAGGACCCTACTGAGTTTGGGAATTGCTGCTGCAAATCCAAGGCAATGCAGAAGAGTGGGATTACGTACAGAAAGGTGTGTGCATGAGGCAGACGTGTTTGTATACCTGTGTGTAGTGTGGTAGCAACAAAGTATGTTCCAGATTCCCTCTGCCCATGCACACATGGCTTCAGCTCCTCTTTGTCTCTGTTCTGTATCATCTAAAGAAATGGTCCTTGTCTGTGCTGCCTCTGCCAAAGCACGGCATGCTCCAGAGCTCAGCAGTCCCTCTTCCCGAGGTGGTGAGACAGTCTTTCCCAGGGTTCGTTCTCCAGTAAACTTCTTCCCTTGTCACTTCTGTGCTGCAGGAGCAATTGAGGTGAGCACCCTGTGCCTCCAGGCCTCTTTCAGAGTATGCAAGACTTGCCTCTCAGGCAAGCTGAAGATGGGAATCAGCCCCCCACTAGCTGCCATGGTTGTGTTGCCCCAGGACACCTTTTTGGATTGATCTGGCCATGCAGGTGGTAGTGAGCTCCACGCCTGACTGCTGTGATGGTGGCCACAGTGTCTTGGGATCTGTGAAAAAGCCTTCTGTGGAGGACAAAAGGAGAAAAGCTGCCTGTGCACTTGACCATATTTGCTGAAGTTTTACCTTGCCCTATGCCCCCCCCCAGCCTGCTAATGCATCCCTTCCGTCAAGCCTGATCGGTGTTTGCTGACATTTTTAATGTCACTGAGCGATCTTGTATCTCTGGTGAACTGTCAGTGTAAAGCTGACTTGGGGCAGAGAGTTTATCATGTTCTTCACTTCGATTAGCTCAGCCTTGTGGGAGGGCAGCAGAAAGCAGAGGAGGCTTTCTTTGGATGCTGCAACATTTCAGATATCCCCCTAAACCATCTCAAGAGAGAGCCACTATTCCACCTGCCAGTTCTCCTTATGTGTCTGTCATGTCGATCCACAGAGGCACCGTGGGTTAGGACTGAGGTGCAGAACCTGAGCTACCTCGTTGGAGCTGGATGCTCAGGATGTAAATAGCAGAGAGTGCTTCATGTCAGGAGCAAGGGACACCAGTGGAGAAATATGTGCAGAAAGCAGGAGGCTGTGAGTCAAGATTTATGTGAAAAGGAAAGCTGCTACAGCTAACAAGCTACAACCAAGCTGCTGCCCCAAGAGTATCCTCAGGTAGTCTGGATAAATTCATTAGTGCTTATTCTAACACAAGGATCAGCTCTCATTCGTGCGCCCTTTGCTCTTTCAGGAGCCTCTGTGGTTTATTGTTCCAGGTCCCGCTTGAGTTAGCAGCGTGGTCGGTCCGGTGATGGATCCTCGCCCTGCGGGGATGGAGCCAGCGCTGTGTTAGACTGAGGGCAGGGTGCCTGTGATTGCAGGGTGGCTGGGAGCCAGGGAATGGGAAACCCGGCAGGCAGCAGGAGTGCCAGCACCGCCAGGTTGGGGAGCACGTCACAGAGGGGAGAGTGGTTTGATGGAGGGAGGAGGTGGAAGAAGGACAGTGAAGCTAGATTTTCTTACAATTAGCTTGTGCAAGAAAAGCATTAGAAGGATGATGAAGGTGTTTAAATGGCCAGACCAAAGGTCTAACCCAGGTCTTCTCTGTGTCTGTCGTGACTATCATGGTTTAACCCCAGCCAGCAACTAAGCACCATGCAGCCGCTTGCTCGCTCCCCCCACCTAGTGGGATGGGGGTGGGAGTCGAAAAAAAGAAGTAAAACTCATGGGTTGAGATAAAGACAGTTTAATAGGCCAGAAAAGGAAAAAAATAATAACGATAATAAAAATAATAAAATTACAATAATAATAGTAAAAGAATTAGAATATACAAAAGAAGTGTTGCACAATGCAATTGCTCACCACTTGATGACTGATGCCCAGTCAGTCCCCAAGCAGCAATCTGCCCTTCCCAGCCAACTCCCCCCAGTTTATATACTGGGCATGACATCACATGGTATGGAATATTCCTTTGGCCAGTTTGGGTCAGCTGTCCTGGCTGTGTCCCCTCCCAGCTTCTTGTTCATGAGAAGCTGAAAAATCTTGACTTGGTATAAACACTACTGATAACAACTAAAAATATCTGTGTATTATCAACATTATTCTTATACTAAATCCAAAACACAATGCTGTACCAGCTACTAGGAAGAAAATTATTCCAGCTGAAACCAGGACAGGGCCAGAGGCCAGTAGCTGATGCTTGCAGGTGTAACAAGGAGAGCATGGTTCGAGTCAGCTTGCTCTGGTTCCCATCAATTGTCTCTTCAAGACTGTGAGCTGGCAGCTGCCCCTGGACCGCTGTGTTTAGCACCCACTGTTTTTACCATGCCTGTCTACCAGGAACTGTACACCCTTTTATGAATCTGCTCATGCTTTTGGTTTCTACAGCATCCTGCAGCAATGAGTTTTGCTATTTAATTATGCATTAATTATACTCTGTTTATTCATATGTTGTGTGAAGGTGCAGGTCCTTTTGTTTCGTTTAAACCTACTGTCAGATTTCTTGGACCTAGGTCTTGCATTGTGTGAAAGAGCAAATATTTCCTGTTCTTCTCTCTTGTGTTATTCTTGACTTGAGACCTCTGCCATACTTTTGCTTAGTTGTCTCTCTGCCAGTGCAGCATAACTTGTTGGAGAGCTGGCACAAAGGCACTTGCGGGCTCTGTGACTCTAGAACTGGGTTGTGGAAGCTATTTTTAACACTGTAGACACTACCCCGATCTTCTATTTCTTCTGGATATTATGCAGTTACAAGGTAACAGAGGAGTGGTTTATGTAACCACTAAGGGTTTGCTTTATTCCTTGTTTTTCAAATGATACTTTATGTTTTTATAAAAACAATCTTCATACCCATCACAGAGCTGCCCCTTTCTCAGGACAGCTATCCTGGCGTGTTTGACCATCTTTGATTTCTGTTCACAGAGGGCAGCATGTCTTTAGATAAAATAATAGTGGTTGCTTTACAAGTGACAGAAAACTGGTCCTAGTTTGACATCCTCCTGAAGTCCAGGAGAGTTTTTATGAAAGGCAAGAGCTGAATGATGTGTGTGGATAAATGCAACACCTCTTCTCTAGCCATCATGAGAGTTGATGGAGCCTTGGGGAGCACGTGCTGGGGCTGCCATGGCTGTGTGCAGAGCTGGCCTTTTCCAACCCCAGCATTACTGATGTGTAGATACTTGTAGTTGGAAGCAAACTGTTAATACACATTCACAAATGTTTTAAGGTCACCTACTCACATTGTGAAATCTGACAGAAGAAGCATGTAATAGGATGTTTTTGTTAATATTTGGCAACTAGAAATAAACACATCCTAAACAAACAAAGATTTGTTAACAGCTTTTTGTCTCTCCTCTGAATTAACAATTCCTTCTGCCTTCGGGGTGGGAGGAGGAGTTCTGAGTGCTTCTGAGGCACTTGGTGCTTAAGTGTCTTTGGACAAAGAACACTGAAATGGGTGCAACTGAAAAATGGTTTAATTGTTGGCCCATATGCCTGGAAGTTGCTTTCATGAGGTCTAACTTCTTAAGGATTTGTTGTGATTGTTATCAATTGCCTGTTTATTGGATTACTGCCTGTAGGGAATATAAAATATAAGGTTAGAAATGACGGAGGAGGACTTGTCAGGCAGAGTGCTTCATGACCAAAGCATCAAGCATGTGAGTAGATGTTGCCACTTAACTGCAAAGAGCTGCTCATATGCCCATGATGCTCCATGCTTTGCTGTTTTGCAGCATGGGTGGGTGCTCTGAGACCCTGGTCACACCTTCCTTCAATGCGAGCTGTGTTTTCCATGGCTCCTTGTCCCTGGCTGCAGAGGTCTTGGCTGTGGAAAGTCTCTCTCAGAAGGCAGAAATGGGAGAGGCGGTGAAAAGAAACAGAAGGAAAAGTGTGACTCCAGGGTTAAGGGGAGCAAGAGTGTCTTTTCCATGGAGATTAGGAAAGAAAAGTGCCTGTTCAGTGCATTGGTTCATAGTTGGAAGGAAATGAAAGAATTGCTTATAACAGCAAAATGACCGTGTTTAATAAATATTTTGCTCTGTATTTACAGAAAGGCAAAGGATGCTGTATCGCTGAGCAAGAGGTTTGCTGTTACAACACAAT
Organism: Strix aluco; assembly: GCF_031877795.1. Lineage (NCBI taxonomy): Eukaryota > Metazoa > Chordata > Aves > Strigiformes > Strigidae > Strix > Strix aluco. The sequence continues at coordinate 12,054,297 of NC_133938.1, forward strand.
TTTCTGATAAAGTTAAGTGGTAGCTTTCAGCTGGCATTTTGCATATCTGGTTTACAGGAGTTTTAAAGAGCTGACTGAGAAGCCCTGGACTGTTAATAAGTCTTTGAACATGGGGGAAGTTCTAGAGGACTGGAAGAAAGCTAATGTTGTACCAGTAATTTAGAAGGGCAAATGGGATGACCGATGAAGTAATTATAGGCCTATCAGCTTGACATTAATTCTGGGCAAAGTAATGAAAAGCCAGATATCATAGTTGATTAATAAAGAATGAAAAGAGGGTAATATAATGCCAATCAATGTGGATTTATGGAAACTAGATCTTTTTCAAACTAACTTGATATTTTTTTTATGAGACTACATGTTTGGTTGATAAAGGTAACCATGTCAATGTAATATACTTCTGGAAGGCATTTGACTTGGTACCTTATGACATTTTGATTAAGAAACAAGAGTGATACAAAATCAACATGGCACACATTACATTGATTAAGAACGAGCAAACTGACAGCTCCTAGCATTTAATTGTAAATGGGTAATCATCATGGAGTGCATGTCTTCCTAGTGGGGTCCCACAGGGATCTATTTCTCAGACCTCTTGTATTTAACACTTTTATCAATGCCCTGAAAGAAAACATGAAAATCATTTTTGATAAAGTGTGCAGATACTGCATCCAGGAGGCGGTGGCTGTTGGATTTATAAACAGGCAATGGTGAGTAGGAGCAGAGGGGCTGGATCGTTTCTTTCTTTGGGACTGCTTTGACCGATATGGGATGCTGGGTCCCATCTCAGCATCAGAAAGGATTCTGAAAACTTGAAGACTGGATGAGAACTGCACGACCCGTGGAAACACTCACCATGCTGTAAAGCTCCTGGGAGCCATTTAGGGTACTGGAGAGGAGGGTAAGAGAGGCTTGGCTGTAGTCCCTAAGTATCTAAAGGAAGAGCTGAAAGAGAGGCTCCTCCAGTCTAACAGACAAAAGCATAAGCAGTTGCAGTGCCTGGAAGCCAAAGCGAGGTAATTCAGGTGCGGATTTCTACAGTGAGGGTAATTAACCGTTGGAACAACTTACCGAGGGCTCTGGTGGATTCTCCAGCTCAGGAGTGGAGGTTTTTTCCTAAAAAACATCAGCTGTGGTTCAAACAGAAATTAATTTGGGGCAGCCTTGTGGCCTACACAGGTCAGGCCAGCCGATCGCGGCGGTTTCTCCTGCCGTGATAATCTTCGACTGTCCGTCTCGGCGGAGCTCTGGCTGCTCCGTTTCCTTGCGGTGAGAGCACCTTCAAAGGCTCCTGACTTGAGGGAGCGCGGGTGGCACAGACGCCACAAGGGTGGGGACGGAGGCGACAGCATCCCAGGGAGCGCGATGCTGCCAGCACGGGCAGGGAAGCCCTCCTGCTCCAAGGGCTGGAGCGTGGCAGCCGTCCACGACTTCTCCTTTAAATCTGTCGTGCAGCTGTCTGAACTCTGAAATTTCTTTCACTCTCTCCCTCGCCTTGTTAACATGTGTTGCCTTTGGGGTAATCAGGGAAAAAATATTATGTCCTTTTACAATTACCGGGTTTTGGAATATTAAAATGTCTCTCTGCATCGGCAGTGTTATTTTGATTGGTATTCTAACCTTTGACTAGCCCATAAAGCGAGCCGCTCTTCAAGCCAATATTGCAGGACTGAAATTTAATTCCGAAATGATTCCAGATAATAGGGAGACAGATAATATATGCATGAAGGATATTATGTTTGGACTAAATGCAGCAGGGCCAGGGCTTGGGAGTTGAATAATAGCCCAGAGTGAGTTATAATCTGTGGGACAGAAATACCTTACTGTCAGAGCCAGGAGAGGAACTCTTAAATCAAAGAGAGGGAGTTGAGGATAGTCATCTCAAAGGGAAAGGGCATCCAGGAGAGGCCTTAAAGGAGCAGCCCTCTCCGTCCCACTGCAGAGGGACCTGTCCTGCCTTTCTTATTTAACAAGAAATGCTGAGTAAAAACACACTTCCATTTCCAAGGAAAACCAACAAGCGGGGGATTGTGCTGAGAAGAGAAGGTGAGAGTCTGCAATTTCTTGGCAGTCTTTTCTCTTTCCTCTTTCTGGACTCTTTAGAAGGGGATACAGGATGGGTTGATGCATCAGGCTTCTTTGTCTCTGTTTCCCTAGAAGCTATAACCAGATGGACCAAGGGCTTGTTGATGTGTTGGGTTTGCAATACATGCTAAGGTAGGGTGCTCATGTAACACAGAGTAACTGTCAGGGTTGATTTTGGTATCCACTTTCACATAAAATGAAGAAAGCAGAGGCATGGTGTGTGGGCTACGTGGCCAGTAGTTGTTCAGGGCTCTGCCCTACACCTCCTCAGCTCAGGAGTCACTGGCAGGCAGGGTTGTCTCTCTCCCTCAGAGCTGCTGCCCGGGCTGGCGCCTGGCAACACAGAGTAGGAGCATCTTGTGTGACAGTTAGGTGCAAATTCAATTTTAAATACTGGAGGCTTTAAGAAGCAACACACCCCTCTGGGCTATCTCTACCAGGGAAGGAAACTTGGGGTTTTTGCTATTTGATCCTCTGTAAGTGGCACTTTGTGCTTTGCCGGCAGCTTCCGAGTGTGGTGGAGCAGTCAGCAGGGTACTTTTTGCCTTGCAGTAGCTCAGCCCTATAACTTTAACCTGCCAGGCAAGGCATTGGGAGTTTTTCTGTAACTAGACTTCACAGAGCATTGCGGAATGCCATGCCAACAGCTGTCCTGGGAGGAGGGGAGCTGAGCAAGCGGAGATGGAGAATGATCTCTGCTGCTGGGGTGACACAAACCCATGTCGATATAACAGGCTTTGGCTCAGTGGCACGGGCTTATAGTTTCAAAGTAATGATCCCAGCCTCGCATTTCATTTCCTTTTCTTGCAGTCTCAGGAGCTGGTCTTGCTACAGCTGAGAGGGGCTCTAGATGCAGCCTGGAGGCTTCACTGGTTTTGGATGACTTGAGTGGTAACATACATGCTCTTCCCAGGAGGGCAGAAAAGAGCAGTGTCCATCTTTGCCTAAATCAGATAGTTTTGTGTGTTTTCTTCTCCTTTGGCCTTTTAGTGTTTGTTTTATTGCATCCTAAACACACAGGAGCAATTTTCTATGGAGCATGTGTCTGTACGAACTTCTGAGAGCAGACATGAAAGATGTGATCCGCAGAGGGTTAATGTAAGTTCTTGGTCTTGGTTCACCAGAAAGTAGCTAAGTTTCCTGGCTTACAAAATAGTGGATTAGTTTAGTAATTCCTTCTGGACATAAAAATCCACAACTGTGGGAAAGAGCACCCTTCTTGCTGCCAAACTCATGCCAAGCAGAGGGTTGTGGGCTGAGCACAGGCAACCAGTTCTTCTCTTGCTGCTGTTTAGACTCTGCTGGGTGGGTAAACACAATCTCTGACAAGATCCTGTTACATGGAAGCCCTTTAGAGATACTCCAGTGCAAAGGGAACATTTCAGTATGTTGGTCCTAATAACAAGAAGCTGTTTCTTTCCTGTAGCTATCCTGTGTGTGCTTTACTATGTGTTCATCTCATGGCATCTCACACACCAATTAGCTTCTTTACCATCAGTGCTTCTCCTACATTTTCTTTTGCTAATACATATTAAAATTGCTCTAGGTGCATGTTAAAATCTCACCTCTTTTCCTAAGGAAGGTATTTTGGAGTCTAGTTTTAGTCTTTGGGGCAAACTGGATTTGCATATTGCACTCAGGGAGGATCTGGCACAGGTGGAGAAAGCCCAGAAGAAGAGTCAGGGAACTGGAAGAAGTGACCTCCAGGGGAAGATTGAGGGATCTGGGATGTTCAGCTTAGAGAATACTAAGCAGGAGTCATTTTTATAGGAATTAATATTCTCAAAGGAAGGGAGAAGTTTATTCTGGGTGGCTGTGGTGGACAGCTCTTAGTCATGTCCTTACCTGCTGCAAGGAGATCGGTAAACAGTCTCTGTGGTAAGGACAGGCATGCAGGACCTTTAGCTCTTCAGAGTTTAGAAGAATATGGGGGGAATGATTTGGGTGGAGATGGTCCTGCCTTGAAGCAGTGTGGGTCATCACTTCTCCCTTCCTACCCTGTTTGCTGTGACACTTGCTGCTCCCTTACACTTGGACATGGGCTATCTGCTTTCCTTGGGACACATTGATGAAACTCAGAGTACATGAGCAGGGAAAGAAGGGGTGGTTGCCTTGGGTGCCATGTATTGTCTCCAGTCCTTTCTGTGTGCCCTGATCAGGACATTTGCACTGGGAAAATTCCAAGGCAGCCTTTATTATTTGGCAGTGCCTTTGAGCTCCAGCAAGGACTAGGGCTTCCTGGTGCCATGTGTGGTAGAGAGGACTCTTGGATAAGGCAGGAAGGTGGTGACTCAAGAGAAACTGAGGAACACAATTACCTGTCTTGGCCCCATGCAGCCTGCAGGTACTGGACAAATCAGAGAGTAGAATTTGATGCTTTTGTGCCTTTTTTTTTTTTAACCAGTGCAAACGCTTTGCCTTCCAGATGAAATTTTAAGCAGCGGTTTGCTGAGTGCACTGCAATGGTTGCTTTACTGAAAGCATCCCTGTCTATAGAAATGGTTGGAGGTGGGTTGGCATTTGTGGTTCTTCTACATGCACATCGCTGTAGCCTGCAGGCGAAAGGCGGAGAGGCAGCTGCTCAGACCTTGTGTGCTGCTCTTCCTGCTGAGTGCCATATTGTGTGACTGCACCTCGCTGTGCCTGCGCTCCCCTTGCTGAGGGATTTGAACATCTGTCCCCTGCACCAAGCAGCCTCCTGGTTCCCATCTGGCTGTGTGTGCGCTGCTGCTGAGGTTAAACATACTGCTCAGACCTTTACACCGTTGAGTCCGGTTGAGGAAGGAGCTGTGCTGGCTCTCCTGGTCGTGCCTGTTTATGGGGCAGTGTGCTGTAGGTGCCAAAGACAAAGTTTTGGAAAGAGCATTCAAAAGCAGGCAAAATAAGCTGCAGTGAAATCTAAGCAACTTGTGCTTTAGATGAGAAATCTTTCTGCAGTATCAAAGTTATGCAGACTGAAGTGGCCTGATGGTCTCCGTGCTGGGGTCTGGACAGGCAGGGAGTTGCTGCAAGGCACTGGTAATGGTGTGACTGGGACCTGGCAGCTGGGTGCTTGCTGTAGCTGGGGGTAACGGTGTGTACTGCGTGACTGCAGCATGGCTGATGTGCCACATGCTTGCATCCAGACTTGCCCTGTAACATGTCCTTGGCATGGCAGCCCAGGAGCAAACCAGGGAAACTGTAAGGATGGTCAGAATTAGACCCTCAGTCTCCCAACGAGTGGGTGTCTGGCACAGGTCTGGTGCTGGGGGCCTCCAATCTCCAGACTGCTTATGTGAAGGTGTGGGGCAGCTGGTGTTTTCCCATGTCTCATGTACTGAGGGCAGCCAGAGAGACCGGAGCCTTCTGCGTGCCCTGGTATTGTGAGAGGCAAGCCTGACCCTGGACCTGACACAGCTCCCTGCAGTCAATACCAGAGCAAGGCAAGAGGAGAAGGGATTAGAGGCAGGGCATGTTTTACAATAATCCTGCAACGTGTGCTGCATTCCAGGCCAGGAAGAGCTGGGAGGCGAAGGCGCAATGCGTGAAAGATGGCCTTTGGGTCAGACAAGAGGCAGAGCATCCCTGCATCCCAGCCCTTCAGCTGGAGCTTCATGTGGGTACCAGCACAGCTGCCTAGCTCCTGGGAAAGGAGCTGTGTCCTCTTTTCTCTGCATTTAAAAGACAGGAGCTTCATGTAGGAGCATGAAAATGGACCTGGGTAGTTCTCCAGGGAGGGATGAGGGGTTAATCAGATTTTCTAGCCTTGAGGATTAAAACATTAACTGGTTTAGTCTTCATTGTCCTACCAAGCCAGCATGGCTATGAGAGAGAGTGACTGCCTGCCACCTTCACCAGCAGCAGCAGACTGGTTTATGGTAGATATCAGCTTGCCAGTAAGTGCTGGGTGTGTTGCACTATCCTGCTGAAAGGGATGGGACTTTGCTACTGCTGTCTTGTCTGGGAAAATGTGGGTGTGCAGCCTTTGCCCCATTGAACAGAGGCTTTTGCTTCTCATGGTCTCGATGTAAAGCAGCAAGAAATGCTGAACTGGGAGATGGGAGATACGGTAGTGGAATTTGTATATTAATAACTTGCAGTGCTTCTGCTCATTAAATTAATTAATTAAATCCCTCAGAACCCCAAGGCTACTAAGCAGGTTGATTTCAGAGTTGGGATTAAAAGTCTCCTGCCGCCCTTCCCCTATGCTGGCACAGCACTTCTGGCTCCATCCTGGCTTTTGCTCTCTGCACTTGCAGGTTTCCTTGCTTGAGCTCTTTGCCTGCAGTCCATGGATTGGATCTGTCACAGTGGCTTGCTAAGAACTGGCTAGAAAGTCTGCAGATATGGTCTGCTTTTGTTTAGGAAACAGCCCATCTTTTGGCCTTATCTAGACATAAACTTCTCCTATTTTGTGGCCCGCTGAGGAGGGAGGCTCTGGTCACTCCGAAGCATGAGCCCAGCCAGGGGCTATCTCACAGTGGCTGGTTTTCCCAGTCGCCTGGGCACTGTCTTCTACAGACCGGGACCATCTTCTCTTTGGGTAGCCTGACATGAATGTTGCTGCCAGCTCTATGGGGCGTCAAAGCTCCTGAGCAAACAGCCATCCTGAAGTCATGGTCTGGACTGCCGCACTGCAGCCTTCCCAAGCTTGCTCAGTACCCGTCCAGTTCTCAGCAGTGCCCTTCTGGGTGGCAGTAGGTATGGGGGCAAGATGCTTATATTTGCTGGCAACATGCATCTTCCCTTCCTTGTGTTGAATCTCATGTTGAAAAAGCTCATAATGATGTTGTTTGATGTTTTCTTGGGCATCCTATCCACAGATGAGTATGCGGGTCTCACTCATGGCTGATGGATCAGCTCTACCTCCCTCACCTTTCTTTGAGCCAAGATACTCTAGCATTTCTGCATTGCACTCAATATACCTTAAAGCGAACAACTTCCATTAAGCTGCATAGGACGGAGTGTAGCTGACCTGGTCTCTCTCCTGTGTGCAGTGGTCAGCATCCTCAGCGGGTTTCAGTGGCGTGGAGATGAAACCTCAGTGCACCGCTCTGCCAGCTCTGCTCCTGCATGCATCCTGCAGATGCATTTTTAAACAAACTCTGGATATTTAGTGTATGGTCTTGTGCCAACTTCAGGAAAGCCTGCTCTCTGCACTCTCCCAGTGTTGTAACCTCTGTCAGCCTGGCTCTGATTGATGCTATTAATATTTTAGAGATCATTTAGGATCTCCGCCTTGGCTGTGCTCCTCTCTCAGGGAGGAGCTGCCCTGCCTGGATGCCTGCAGCTGCCAGAGGAGTGCGCTTGCTGCCTGCCGGTGTGTTTTGGAGGAGGCAGGTCTGCAGGTTAGCAGGGCCACCAGGACTAATGGGAGCACAAAGCCTTCAAAGAACTAATTGCTAACCTCCAGCAAGTCCAAGCTGGCCCTTTCTGTAGGTGAGGGTCTTTCAACCTCCCTGGGACATTCCTTTCTGTCTTTACCTTTTGACAAAGGGGCCAACTTCCCTCTGGACCTTGTCCCAGTGACTGCATTTGGCCAAGATACTTGCTGTGGAAGGGTGTCACCATACCTCCACTCAGCCCTTCCAGTTCCTGGAGCTGGCCTCAAGCAGAGCTGCCAAACCCAAGAGAGCTCTGCATCTCTCCTGTGTTTTGGGTCTCCCTTTGCCATTGCACCATGGATGATGTGGCCACATGGAGTTGGTTCTGCTGCAGCCTTTCTGTGGGTTCAGCCTTTAAGCTCTAGTTGCAGAGTTCACACATGCCCTCGCGGCTCCCAGGTCTGTCCCTCTTGCTGATCAGGAGGTGACTGACATCCTTTGTCAGTGCTCTGCAGTGCACCATCTCCGCCTGCCTCTCAGGAGCTGCACATGGACCCATCCTGCATCTCCCTGTCTTGCGCTCTGCCCTCAATCTGCTCTAAACAACGGAGCTGCGTGGCCATTCCTCTCGGTGCAGGAGAGCTCTGGTGATGCTCTGCTTGCTCAGCCTTCCCCGTGGGGCCCGGCTAAATCCAGCTGTGGGAATGGGGCCGACGTGCTGCAGGGACGGGGGCTCTGGCAGATCCAGGAGACAGTGAAGCCGTGTGACTGAATCCCAGACTCTGTTTGCTCTGCCTAATTATCAAAAGTATGAGTTTGTTCTGCTAGGTGCACATTATGCCTTTATTGTGGTGTAATTATGCCAGCTGCCTATGTTTAGTGTCATAAAAAGGAATAAAATGCCCATTACCCGCCTAAAAAATTCTTCTTGTGGGTTTTTTTTATTTTTATTGCTCTGGAGTACACAGTGGGGATATCTTTGATCGGCAATTCTCCATATAAAATAGCTAGTGAAATACTGTGCCTTTCGGAGAGCTCCTCCAGCCAGCAGCCTGCGAAGGCAGCTGGCCCGCCAGCCTCACCTGGCGCTGCCTCTGCTGCTTACTGCCAGCCCGATCTGGTGGTCAAGATGGTGAAGCCACCACACTGCCACCACACCGCCTTCCCCTGAGGGAGCTCAGCTGCTTTCTGGCAGCATTTCCCTGCTGCCGTCCAGGTCCCAAAGCTCCCTCCTGCCGAGACAGCGCCCGAGAGATGCGGGGTGCTTTCCAGGCGTGGGAGAAGACGCAGCCTCCTTGCTGCTGGAGCTGTTTGCAAAGACACAGTGGTGCCTGGGTCTGGCTGAGCTATGTTTTGGACAGAATGATGTATCAAGGAGTCCCGTGCTCTGGGGAAGCCCATAAGTTAGTCGAGGGAGCAGCACAGGGCAATGGGTGGGTGGGAGTCATGTGTTCCTTCGCCCTGCCTCATCTGGAGTGCCAAAAACACAAGCCAAGCATCGTGAACCTACCAACGGCCTGGTGGTGCTTTTGCAAGAGCAGGGATGCTAAGCCTCATCCCCCAGCCAACCCGCAGCCCCTGCAGTTGGGTTTCAGCTGCTTTGGGGTTTCTTGTGGCGTCTAAATATCTGGAGCTGTGTTTCTGTGGTGGTAAGAGATGCCTCGGAGGAGCTGTGTCCTCCAAGAGCTGAGGTTCTGTGCAAACATCAATTACTGAAACATACTCCTGCCAGGGAAGAGCGGCAAAGAAAGGCTTGCTTTGTGTGTGTAAATGCTAGGGGCATTTTGGTGATATTAAATAATTTCTGATGGAAAAAAATACTGAAAACCCCAAATCCAAACCCCACATCTTTAAAGGTTGTTAAAAGCTGCCTCTCCGCCTTTCCTTCTTTTAACAGTTTCAGTCTCTAATTGGAAACGGACTTTATTAGCCTCATTAGGAGCGGTTAGTGCTGGCTATAGATAGCTCTTAAATATATGGTTTCAGTGGATGGTAAATCTGTTGTTTTAGTTGGCTTATTTTTCAACCCAATGATATTTTCAGCAGGTCCCTGGTTCCCCCAGCCCGGCTGTGCCACAGATACCTCGCACAACGTCCCTTTTAATTCCCTTCGCTTATTTTTTACGTCAGGTGTTCCTTGAAGTGGCCTTCACAGCTCTCCACCCTTTCAGCCGACGACTACGTCAGGGGAAGATGGACTTGCACCTCCCCGCAGCTTCATTGCATATGCACACGCCGTCTGCCCCGGCGGCACGATTGCCTTGGTGAAGAATCCAAGGGGCTGCTGATAGCAATCATTGATTAAGAGGGTAATTGTCCTGAAAATTCAGATTGATCAAAAGGCAGAAATGATAACTTGTGTAACTGTGTTTAAAACCACGTCCTGTCAATAGGGGAGACTGAGACGTGGCGAGCAGAAAGCAGGGAGAATTGGATGTGCGAGCGGGTGAGTGTGCCTGTGGTTCGGGGAGGAGGGGGAGCCATTCTTCCTTGGGGTCCATAGCAGGATGTTTCTTGTCACTGACGCTGGGCTATTGGAGATTCAATCACTTTTATCTTCCCCTCTCTCTCAATCCAAATGCCTTTTCATATTAGAAAATTAGAATCAGCTCTGCTCATGCAAGATTTATTAGCTCTGCTGAGCAATACCACAGAAGAGTAAATGATGTCGCATTTCAGGGGCTTTTTACACATTATGACCAAACTTGCAACTTCTTAAGTATTCTTCCATGGAGCCACTGCAGGGTGTGAAAGGGATAGGGAGACAAACTTCTCTCTGGAAATAGTTCTGCACCAGTCCGGATGTCTCTTCTTTATTATCAGGATGATTAGATTTGGTTGCTAATACAGCTCTTTTCTTTGGACTCAGTTTCTGCGCTTATTGCTCTGGAAATCAAACTCTAAGAATTGAGCCTGTTTATCACATTTTTTTCTTGGTTCCCTTTGTAGAAACACTTTCTGGTGCTAAAATTTATGTCTTTGGAGCTCTGCTGCTAGCTGGCACTCATTTACATCTGAAGAAGACAAATCGTGTTTCCTGCTCAAATTTTTTCCCTTGTGTTTTGCACCGGGTGGCTGCTTTTTTAAATGCCTTCTGACCTTGTGTCATACACAGCTCATGTTTTGCGTAGTGATGGTCCTTTGGTCTTCAGTCAGTAGATGCTAAAGCTCTTGAAAGACGTGAATGAATTTAGGCTCATGACGCTCAGTAGATATTATTGTGGGGATGCTGAGGCACAGTGGGGTTGGAAAATTTTCCTGTGAATCCATATCAGAGATTGGAACAGAAATTAGGTCTCATCTCTCCTGCACCTGGACTTCAGCCACAAGGCTTGTTTGTGAGGCTTTTCACTTTCAAATTGCTTTACAGGCATTAAATCCATGCAGCATCCTCGTGGGCTGGCTGCACAGGAGGGTCACTCAAGCCGCAAGAGTCAGAACGACCGGCTATTGGGAGCCTCTGCCTGAGGTGCCATTCAGTTTTTCTCCCCATCTCAAAAATAAAAGCATTTGAGATTCGCAGTTTTTCACTGATGATATACAGATCCCTGGTGCTCTGCAGCACTCCACCCCTCTCACAATGGGCATTGTGTCTCACACCAAAATGAGCATTAAACAACAGAAGCCGGAATCAAGCTGTGGGAAGGGAATAGTCCGTTCATAGCTTCATCTGCTGTCATCGTCATGCGGTGGAGCCCAGCGCCTGCAGCTGAGCTTCTGCCAATCTTTTGTCTATTTGGGTCTGACTTTTCCTTGAAATGGCCAAGCTGCTGGGAGGATTGCGGTGCAGACAGGCAGAGGAGAGGTTGGGGCAGCCTCATGATAAGATCCTCTCTCTCACCCATCAGCATAGCCAGCACGGGGCATCTGCATGGCTCATCATTGTGGGCTCCGAATGTTCAGCGTCTTCTTCTGCTTGACAGGTTTAAAGGGACTTTATTAACAGGCAGTGCTAATTACATTTAAAACAACACCATACTTGGACCTGTCCAAATGCCAGTCTAATTTGGCGCAAAGTCTTGCCATCCATCTTAGCAAAAAGCATTTCTGAAGAGCTGCTTAAAGCTGTGGCTGGTTGGCAGGGAGGTTTCTCATCGAGTGTCGGTGCTTGGGAGGCGGATACACTTGACAAGCAGAAGGACTTGACTTTTTCCCCTTCCGTGTACAAGCACTATGTATTATTCAAGGTCTTCTTAAGTCAATGCTGGGTTATTAATCGGTTGCTTCTCTGCATGTTAAATTTGCCTACTAATTTCAAGGCTCTGGAAGAGGACTGCGGCTCTGAGCTTGCACAGTATTTTCCCTCCATGAGTCTCCATACACCCATGTGTGCAACCTGGGGCTGCTGTTCCCCCTTGTCTTGGGTACGGATGATGTGTGCTGCCTGCGCACCAGCTGCCTGGGGAGGTGAGCTCCGGGTTATTGACTTAATGTTCCCATTTCCAGCTAGTGACTGATGGGGGGAGGGCGGAGCAGAGGCAGGGCAGAGCAGTAAAAGCCTTGCCAAACCTTGAGAGGCCAGGCAAGACCCCAGCAAACCACTTCGTAAGGAATAGGGGTACTACAGTCCCAGGTGACACTAGAGAGAGATACGGTGGTGTCCAGGTCTGGGGCAGGTGTTGTGAACAGCCCAGGAGGGATTTGCTCTATGAGGTAGGTGCTACCCACCACCCCTTGGCTCGGTTTGCAGGCTGATGTAACGAGTTATTTGCAGCTGGTTTGGAGACAGCCTCTGTGTCTTGGGACTCTTCCTCCCCTGTCCCCCAGCCAGGCCTCCATGCTCCAGTCTCCTCTCCTTCCACAAGCTCTGGCAGTGCTGCCCGCAGTAGGCAAGGCATGTGGGCCAGCAGTGTCTGCACGTTCCAGGAATCACGTCAGCTGTCGTTACTTACATTACCTTGATTGGGAACAGTCAGTTATGTCACCGTCCATCATCATGTCTCTCCTGGGAGACGCTGAGGAAGGAGGAGAGGAGCAAGAATTATAAAGTGCTTCTGCGGTGCTCTGCCAGTCCCACTGCTCTGTTGGCTGAACATCTGTCATCAGACAGCTTGAAGAGAAGGTGCTTTGTCTGATGGATCTTCCCATTGTAAGTCCACAGGGAGGAGCCTTCTGCATCACCAGGAGTGCCCCGAGGGAAGAGCACTGGGGGCTTTTGTGGAGTTTAATGTGAAGGGAATGATGCTGCTGCCTGGAAAGCTCGGTGGGAGACTGCAGGAGGGCCTGCTGGGCAGCGGGGGCTGCGGGCTGGGCTCTCCTGTCTGAGGGCTGCTTTGGAGTCAGGTGGAGTTACCAAAACAGCATCTGGTCTGAATGAGGCAGAGCTCAGACTTGCATGTTGTCCCCACACATGACTGCGGAGGATTCCTGGCCATGTCTCAGGTGGGAGTTCATCCTCCTTTTGGCCAGGAGCTCCAGATTCTCCTAATGAGAATGAGATTTGGCTTTTGATGAAGGAAACTTCTTATTTCTAATGGAAAATGATTGGGAAAGTTTCCAGCCCTCTCTGCCCCGATTGATTTGGTACTCTGGCTCCCATTCTAGCATCAAGTCTCTTTGATTTGGATCCCCCTCACAGGCTGGAGGACAACACGTGGCAGTAGCTGTGTCCACCTCTGGTGGCGGAGCCCATGGTGCCATGTGTGGTGGGGAGGACAGTTCGTCTGTCTAGCAGCCTCCTGTGAATAAATTGGTGCCTGAAATCAAACTGGGTTTGAGAGGGTAAGGAGGAACAGGATCTCTGTGGCTGTGGTCGGGAGGTGCTCCAGGGCTGTAAGGCCAGGTTCCCCAAAGCTTGTGTGACCATGTCTGTCAAGGCTGAAAGTGAGAATGGTTTCTAGAAGCACACGTCACCTGGCAGGACACACTGGGAGGTGGGGAAGGCAGTAGTGCCTGCCTCCTTAGGTTTCTTGCTATGTGCATGTTTGTCCTGGCACTGTGCCTTCAAGAGAAACGCTACCTGTTAAGCACAGTGCTCACTTTTACATTTCTGTTAGCTGGACAGGGAGTGAGGGTAGTTTGGCAGCCAGCTGGACCTCAGTGAGTCCCAGGAGGTGGGTGTTCAACCCAGCTGGGACCTGGAAGTGCCTCCCCAGAGATCAGGCAGCTGGAGGGGAGGAAAGCCAGGGCAGGAGAGGGTTGCACCCAGGGACTGAAGTGGGGAAGAGAAGGAGTTTCATGATTCTGTACGTTTCTCCTTGGAGCAGCTCCATCAAAGGCAAGAAGATGGTTCAAAGGCAGATCTTAAAACACACAGAGGAGCTGGCTGGCACCAGCAGGGGCACGCGGGTGCTGCGCAGGGTGTGCATTTGGGTAGGTCATGGGCAGCTGGAGCTGCCTGGTCTCAGCCAGGGCTGTGCAAGACATCTTGTGCAAGTACAGCCAGCAAGGTCTGACTTGCAATCCATCCTGTCGTTTGAAGAACTTACGCTGTACGGAAGTGATGCATTATATGAGCCAGGGGCATCACTGCTGTTACTCTTAGCTGAGTTTGAAGAGCTCTTGCTGTCCCCAGCTTTAGGTGTAGGCTTTGTTGGGCTGGATGGCCCAGGTGCATGGAGCTTGCTAAGCAAAGAAAAGATTGCAAGGATACATGGAGCAGAGCAGAGTTGTTCTGGAGGAAAGGTGGGTTTCCATGGTGGGGGGATAGCTAGTGAAGTGAGTAAATATGTGCTATAAACATGTTCAGAGCATCTCCGCATGAAGAACCCAGCACAGCCTTTTTGAGTGAATAGAAAGAGAGCCTGGGTTCAGTTCATATGTCTGTTTTCTTTTCTTTTCTTCTTCTGGTCAACTGTGGCTGTAGATAAGAGTTTTCTATTTGAAGTTCAGAAGGGAAGGGAAATCCATTGTTAGAAGAGGAGACTTTCTTTTTGCTTGATATCTATCTCCAGCGACACAGCGGAGAAGGAAAAGATTTGCTATGATAAAGGTAGCTTTAAAAAAAAAAAGCACTGAGTGTTGCTTTTCTCTGTACTTCAAAGCCTGGAGTAATATGGAACAGTGTAAAAGGAGAGAGGAAAAAAAAAACAACCAAGCCCAGCCTCTGCACACGGGCTGTGAATGCAGAGCCATAATAGAGCACCATCCTGGCCAGAAATCCAGCGCTCTGCCCGAGCTGTTCATCTGGGCTTGGCATGGTGTTATTCAGCGTGCACAGCACCTGCCAGGAGTCCATGGGGATGGGCTGCAAAGGGGATGCTCATTGTGGGGGGAGCAGAGGAAATGTTTTGCAGGTGTGCACCCTATGGAAGGACTGAACCAAGGGCAGTCACTTGCTGGAAAGAAAATCAGGCAAGTCTGGAAGCAGTATGGGAAAAAATGTGCCAATAAACATTTAATTATTAAAATAACTCGGAGATTGCATGGAGTGTTCAGTATGGCGTGGCAGTGAAAAAGCTGAACAGTGCAGCTCTGGTGCAAGCTGTGGGTGGGAAGTGGCGAAACGTCTCCATCCACGCACCCTGGAGCCAGTGGGGTTGGCTTTCTGGGGTCCTGGGCTGTAGGATCAGCTTTCACTGGGGCTCAGTTGTTTCCAAATGAACCAGAGCAGAGGAGTGCTGGGGAGGGGGTGCCTGTGGCTGCCACCCATTTGCTTGGAGCAGGCACGGCTGAGCTCCATGAGCATACAGGGGGGCTCCAGCCTCCACGATCGCCAGCAGAACTCAGGTGGCCCAAATGCAGGTCTGGGCTGTGTGACATGGGCAGGGATGGGAGCTCCCTGCCAGGGGACGAGGCAGGGAACAGAGAGGTGCAGCCCAGGAAGCCAGGGCTTGTGACACCCCCCTTGCAGTACTGCTGTGTCCCACACAGGCTTCCCCTTTCCTCTGGCCCCATGGGTGCCCTCCAGCCGGACTGATGGTGTGAAGCCCCACATCTGCCCTGCTGCCATCATGGTTTTGGTCTTCATCCCCATCCCAGGCTTGACGCATGGTCCTGCCTTGTGGGACAGCCCTTGCTGGGACAGCCCGCTGCTGCTCTGCCAGCGTGTCTTGGGCTCACTGAGCTGGCTGGGGCACCGCTGGAGCAGACACCAGCTAAGACCCCCCATTTTCCTCTGAGAAGCTGGTGCAGGTAAAGGAGAGAGCAAGCGTGTGCTGGAGGCTTTGCCTCTGCAGGAGTCCAGGGAGGAGCAGGACAAGAAACCAACAAACTCATTTTCAGCGCTGACCTGAGCGGAGGCTGGAAGTGAAAAGATTTCCAGCAAACCTGGGCTGGTCAGGGTTGCTAACGAGCCTTTCCTTTGAGCTATGTTTTACATTCTTTAAAGATCGCAGGGAGCTCTTGGGGAGAATCTGCTAAAGTAAATGGCAGAGTCAAGTGTGCCGGCTCCTTTCTTTCCCTTTTCTTTTCCCTTTTTTTTTTCTTTCCCCTTTCTTGGTTCTCTTTATTATGTGGAGTTGCTCTGGCTCTTTCTCTCACTTCTGTTTCTCCTTTTGTTCTCTCTTTGTCTATTTATCACACTGTGAAGGTTGAAAGAGATGTTATTAATCTGGGAGAATGAAGGCAGGATTAGTGGTATGAATCGGATTTTGAGAGCTGTAATGATAGAAAGACTCGCTCTGCTGGCGGGCTGCATGAGTTTGATAAATGGGGAGCACTCCAAACTGACTCGCGCCTTCCTCCGCACTGCTCGCTTTGCCCGCTGGGGCGTGCCATGCTCTCAGATCTGCCAGCCATCCCACACCGCTCCTACCTGAACCAGAGCAAAAAGCCAAGGGTAAATCAGAGACAAATATCTCCCATTGCACTTAAAGAGATCATTTCTTTCAACATCTTTTTCAAACGGAGTCCTGTCAAGTTCTTGGACAGCCTTGTGTGGAGGTAGGATCCTTCCTTGGAGTATGGCTCGGAGCCACGACCATGCATTATTGTCTCCTGCCTTGGCTTTGCCGAGAGCAGTGAGGAGTTAGTGTGGCTGCAGCAGAGCTCCTGCCCTGCAAGGCACAAAGAGGCAGGATCATTCCTGTAGGGCTGCGCCCTGCTGCGTTTGCCTCCTGAGGATTGCACCAGGCTTCAAAGCCCCATGGGGGTAGGAAGAGGCGGGGTATTTCATTAAAAGTTGCTTTGGGGTCTTTGCGCTGAAATCTCCTGAATGAGGGGTCCTGCCCTTGTATAACATGAGTCAGGTCCTCTGTTATCAAGCTGGGGGGTGCAAAGCAGGCTCTGGGGACAGCCAGGGAGAGCAGCAGCCCCCAGCTATGGGGCAAAGCAGGACTGTCTGGACCAGCATCTTTAGTAAGTAGGGTCCTTTCCTGGGATCACCCCACTGCACACTCACCCACTTGAACCTTTCCTCATACCCACCCTTGGGTGTGTGATGGTCCATGTTGCACCCCAGAGAGCCAGAAAAGGTAGGGACAGATTCGTAGAGTATGTTGCACTTTGAAGTTGGTTTGTGAGCACAGACCTCACTGCCCTGTTGCAGTTGTGCCACCAGACATTCATACATGGGGACTGTGCCCTTGTGCTAGAGCCCTCATGGTAGCCTTTACCCCAGCCTGTGCTATGGCTTCTGCTGTGGACATTTTGGGCTCACTGCTTGCTGTCATGGCTAGGTTTGGGTCTTGTGGTCCAGACCGGGAGCGTGCATTTGCTGAAGTGAGATGTAGTTGCATGAAGGCCATGTGCAACGTCTTGGGAAGGTTTAGGTGTTTCAGTGCCCTTCACCCCAGGGGCTATGGGCATGGACTGGGCCCTACAGCCCATCCAGGAGAGCACCGAGTGTCTGGTGGTGGGTGCAGGAGCACCTGCCACCGCAAGGTTGAGCAGGGATTATTGCTCAGTAGAGGAGGAGGAACAGTGATGTGCAGGAGGGACCCTGCTTTGAAGGGGGAGTCAGACCACGGGCTGCCCAGAGTTGTCAATGTCCCTTTAACTGCAAGGTAATGGACTCCCCCACGCTCGGGCTGAGCTCTCCTCCTGCCTTTGCAGGAACGGTAATGATTGTCAAGGTAGAGCTAATGAGACGTGCACATCTTTAAAGGATCGTGGCTTCTGAGACAAAATTAAAAGAAAAAAAAAGAAAAAAAGGGATGGGGGAAGGAAAGAAAGTCCAACTGCACTGCCTTGGCCAGCGAGGTGTACTTCCATCCTGCCTGCCCCGTGGCAGGATCACCCTTAAATGGTCTCTTTGCTTGCTGCTGCAACTCCCGTTTGGCCCTGGGAGCCTCTTTATCTCCCTGAGGCCCCCCCATAGCCCCTCCGCAGGCTCTGATCCCCAGGGCAAGTGAGCAGGGCACCCCTGGGCGAGCAAGAGTGTGGCGGGCAGCAGGAGGGCAGGCAGCCCAAACGCTGTACAGCACAGGTGTGGGGACAGCAGAGGTGGAAAGCAGAATAGGAAGACGGTGTGCAAGGAGATGAAGGACACAGGAATGTCCTGTCCTGGATCAGTTGAAGATGGGGGAATGGTGGTGCTGTCAATCCTGACCAGCTCATCACTCTCCCTTTCCCTTGCTCCCATGTCTGGGATGCTGCTCTTGGCACTTCCAAGCATACATAAAGATACCGTCTGGATGCCAGGAAATTAATGATCCCCCCAAATGCCTGACCTGCAGTGGGAAGGAAGAGGTGGCTCCCCTTTGGTGTTGGGAAATGCTCTATGGGCACTCATGGCACAGGAAAGTCTGTGCGGATCAGGCTGAGCCAGTATTTGGCCCTTTGGGAAGAGCTGGTGGAGGAGCTGGGACATTGTGTGCAGTGTGTGGTGTGACTGCTTGCACACACATTTCCTCCCATCCTTGCTATTTCAACTTCACAGGTTGAATTGGTTCAGAGCAGCCAAACTAAATGAGGAGAGAAATGATCAGTCAAATATTTCTTAAATCCTGTCGTTAAGAGCTAAGTGCTTGGCTGGAACTTTAAGGCAGGTAATGAGGCTCTCTTCAGATCAGCTTGTGATGTGGAAACTGCTAGATTGACCAGGCTGCAACTGGAAGAAAGCTCTGTCACAGCCAGGGACGGTGCAGCACAGGACTGACTCCCCACGCCCCAGCACTCTGTGCCAGCCTGCTGCTGCCCACACCCATCCTCACCCTCATCCTGCAAGGAGTAGAACGGAGCTGGGAGCTGGGGAGAGCAGCCTGCTTTCACAAAACTGGATAACTGCCTTCGGCACAGGGGGATGTGTATGTCAGTCAGTGCTTTGGAGTCCAGCCCCAGTTTGCTCCAGGCATGCAGGTGAAAGGTGGCGAGCCAGAGGACCCCTGTCCCTCCGAAGGATTCTCAACGGTTTTTGGTTTTAAGCTGACAGATTTGTTTTGCTGCAAAAATCAGAGTGACTTCAAGCCTTGCAGTGGCTCAGTGAGGTGGGCGCTCTCAGCTTCGTCTCTAGCTGGTGCAAGGGCAGAAGGAAAATATCATTTTTCCAGCAGCCTGGTAAGGACATGTCGGTAGGGTTGGTCCTCCCTTTTCAAGACACCATCCTTCCCTCTTGTCTGCAGCAGGATGGCACCTTTTCGAGGCACTTTCCAGAGCACAGGTTTGCTGGAGGAAAAGTGGCAGTACAGGAGCAGCAGAGAAGGGAGCAATGCTGGGCAAGATGGGATGTACCAAGTGTCTCTTCCCAGCTCCAAAATACTTCTCCTTTAGTGTGGGACTGGGGAAGAATCTGGTCTTACCTGGCTGCTCTTCACAATGCTGCCGGTGCCAAACTCCTGTGCCTTTGCTCGTTGTCATGCCATACCCACCTGGCAGCACCTCACCACCCTGCTCTCCTCTGGGCCTCTCCCAGGTAGGAGCTGGGGACCCTCTGAGCTTTCTGCTTTGTATCCAGTTTTTTTAGGCCTTCTGTTGTTAATTATTGAGATGTAATAATGTGATTAGTGCACTATTAAAAAAATCGCTGATATGATTACCATGGATTTAATATCACATGATATATCATTACATTGTTACATGGTGACAGATGTAATTGAAATACACTTATTGGAGCCTGGGGTCGTGTTTCATTCAATCACAGCAGCACCTCGGGGGGGGCAGAGCAGAAATGGCTAAAAAAAAATAAAAAGGCATCAGGATTGGAAATTGTAATGAAAACAAAGAAACTTGCAGCCTGTTCAAGTCTGGGGCAACTGCTGCTTTGTCTTTTTATCCATAGGAATTTAGAAAGGTACACGTCAGGAGTGCTGTCTTGTGAATCAGCTGAAGGAGATAGGTCAGCCAACTTGAAACTGTGTGCTCAGGGTATGAGCAGGAGGACTTGTGTTATGGATCTGTACCCAGAAGGCTTCCAGCCATCTTGCAGCACATGAGCCTGGGCGCTATGGACATTATACCACTGACCTGCCAGTCTCTCTTGGCTCCTTTCTGAAAGGCAAGTGGATCCAAAGATGGTACCCATTGTGCTGTGGGAAAGCCAGCCAGCCATTCCCCACCTTCTGCCTAATTCTGCATTTTTTGGAGTCAGGGATTGCTCAACTGCCTGTATTTGGCTCGGGCCATGCCGAGGAGGTCAGGTAGGCAGCAGTGAGCTTGCTTGAAGGACTGTGACCCAGATCATGTTTCCTTCCATGTCAGTGAGAAGAGGTGACATCTGTCTCTGCCACGTTATCCTCAGGAAGATCTGCACGTGGGCTCTGGGCAGCTGGGGCAAGGAGAGGAGCAGCTATCATGTACCCTCTGCAGAGGCAGCCAGCTAAACTGGAGTCTGAGCAGGGAAGGGACTCTCCTCTCTCTGCCCGTGAGACTGGGACAAGGCTTGTGCTAGGGAAACGTGCCTGCAGAAGAAGCGTGAAGACCCTGCCTGCTGCTGGCACAAACCTGCTACTGGTCCTTCTCAACATGGGGGTGAACAAGAAACTGGTGGTGAATACAGAGGTCTCCTTTTCCTCCATCTCCTCCCCTTCCAGGGAAACAAATGTGACCCACCCTCCCAGTCTCCCCCAAGGCAAGTGATAGTTTGGGGTGTTGCCTTGGGCAGGATGGGGCTGTGGCAAGACCTCAGAGATACAGCATGACATGCTTAATATGCATTAATTGCTCTGATCATCACCGAGTGCTAAGTCTCCTGTAAAGGGGGCCAGGGAGGGGATATGGCCTTCCAGAGCTGTGACTGGGACTCGGATACGCCTGTCCCTAATCCTACTGCAGGTCTCCAGGGGTATTTTATCCCTGAGAGACAGTGTGTAGGTGACTTTGAAACTGAAGGTGCTGTGTTTAATCTCATCCTCATCCAAAACAAAGGAAGGAGGAAGAATTTGTGGATGGAGTGAAGGCGTCTTTTCCAACCAAGAGGGGAATGGGAGTGTGGTGAGCTTGAGACATCTGGATGTTTGCATAATGATGCGCCGGCATCTGGCCCTGCATCGCTAGCTCGACATTCACACGTTCGGCGCAACATCACCCCCTGCTCCAGTGCATCTGTCCCAGGAGCTGGGTTACAAACCTTGCTGATGCTTGAGGGGTCATTTCTATTTTAGGCTTTCGATTCTGTGTCCTCCCCCCTAAGAGTGCTCCCACCCCTCTTTTGTGGAGCCAGCATGCCCATTATAAGCCCTTGTTTTGCTGGGAGCTGTGAAAATTCATTTCCAACTGGTGTGGGAGCACTCTGGCTGGGAAAGCTCTGGCAAGCATCTTTCTTTTGAGGTTAAAAACATAATTTCAGTCTGACCTCTGAGTTCCAGAGCTTTTGTTGGTTTTCTCCACCCCCAGATGGTTTTTGTGTGTGACTTTAAAATAGCCTTCTTCTCTTGGTTGAAGCTAGCTGATGCGTCCGCTTCTCATTCGAGGATTGTTGTGTTTTATTAATGCTGTTATTATTCCATTACTGTCATTGTGCTCTTTTATAGCAAATAGCTTAATTTAGTTGAGATACACAGATGCTGAGAGTTTAAGTGAAATCTTCAGCACTTGGTATGCTGGGCACTGAGCAGATATTCCCTAAGCACTTTGGTATAAGCCTTTCTCTTAAAAAAAATGGGCTGCTGGGGCAGTGCTGGGTGGCAGGAGTTTGGGAGAGGGGAGAAGGGGGTGAGGAAGTACCTGTTTAGCACCCTAGGGAGGACCTCAAATGTGACTATAGGTGCTCAGGAGTAAAGCTGAGGGTTTCACCCCCAAGATGGGCTATGATGGGGCCCTCTTTCCTACCAGTGCTGCAGGACAGGGGGAATTACACCACCAGCATTGCTGGGTTGCTTTGGGTTGGGATTTTTAAGGGTGGAGGGGCAGACTGCGCTGTATTTTCTGCAGCTGAAGCTGCCTGGCTCCTGGGAGAGGTGGGGACTGGTTATGGTGTCACCCTGGGGTGGAATATACAGTGCCATTGAAATCAGATGAATCTGTTTGAAGAACATTGTGGCTGCTGGGAAGCTGGACTGTGCTGTAAGTAGTTCTTGGCATAGAGGAAAGGGGTTGAGAAATAGCACTAGTGTCCAGATGACTTAGGAGCCAAGGGTCCTGTTGTTAGAAATGACTTGGGTGCTTAAGCCTCCCAGGAAGCTGGTGCAATCTAGGCTCTGAAGTACCTTAGCTACTTTTGAAATTTTACCTCTTATTGTTGACAGATGTTCATCTGAAATGGATGCTTCTTGGAAGCCTCTGGGCATTCATTAATACTAGTGATAACAATTCCAGATTGTCTCCTACACCTCTTTCCCTGCCTCAATCCCTTAAAAATTACAAAGGTAAAACCAAAACCCTGTTAGTGTCATGTTATTTGTGCGCTTAACTCTTACTGCCTTGGCAAAACCTGCTGATCTTGGTGCTATCAGTGCCAAAATTACTTCGTGTGGGACAGGGAAAGCCAAGAAGGGAGTAAAGTAAAATGGAGCAAGGAGGTGCCACACAGGTTGAGATGGTGCTGATGGCAGTGTTGGCTCCAGTGAGGGTGTCCTCTCCACTTGGCCATGGTGAGGAGGGTGCTGTGTCTGTCAGGTGGTCCTTCGGGGAGCAGCCCTGTGCCTTCCGCCTCTCCCACCCACAACTCTAGGATACCCTAGTCTTCCTGGAGAGGGCTCTCCCCCTCTCTCAGGCCCCTCGGGGGTAGCCTCTTTGGGGTGCAGCTGACAAAGACTTACTTCCCCCTCTCTTCCTGTGGCCGAGCAAGGGAAGCTGCTCCCTGTAGTGCGGAAACGGGTTGGGGAGGAGTAGTGTGCTGGCCCACACTGCCTGTCCCCAGTGTGCACTCATAATAGCTCAGGGGTCTGTGGGAAGTTGTCTGGATCATTTTTTCTCCCTGCTTTGAGGCAGCTTTGTGGCTTTATCTGGCTTTTGAGGCGGCCGGGGTAGCTAACAACATGCATGGAGCATCCTCTGCGGAGGAGGCCCTGCGCCCAGTTTTGCTAGAGGTCTGCTTTACCACTTATGAGAAACGAGTTAACCTCCCTTTGATCTCGGTTCACGGCTAACCCTTTAACAAAGTCCGGGATGTGCGAGGAAATCAATACTCAAGGCATTGAATTTAACACCAGCCATCAACTCAAGCGTAACACACACACTGACTGACTCCGATTACAAGGAGCGCGCTGGTTTGAAGCTCGTTTGCCAGCTCTCTGGGGTGGTGTAGGGCGGCAGCAGGGAGGGCAGGCGCGCTCGCACGGCTTGCTGTTGCTCGGGGGGGAGTAAGAGGGACTCTGCCATGTCCTCCTGATCGGCTCTGCCTCCTGGTGCCCCCTTGTCTCTTTCCTTACGCCTCTGATTTGCAACCCTGGCAAGCTGTTCCCCGACACAGGAGCAGAGAGCTTGGATGCTGCGCGTGATCGCTGAATGCCTGTTTGTGTACACACATAATTGCTCTTTGCTGGTGAGGAGCTGCAGCAGAACTCAAGGCAGAGCAGGTTCTGCTGAGCCGGACAAAAAAGCTACTGCAAGTTAAAAATCTGAAAAATAAAATGCTGCAGGCGGGAAAGGTTGAGTGTCTGGTCAAGGAGGCAGCCGTGTCATTTCTCCAGCTCCAGTCCTCCCTGCAGAGATCTAATTAGATCAGTGGAGAGCTAATTGGGACACCTTGTTCCATACCAGCCGCTCGCTCTTTGCTGGCACATTGGCAGGAGATAGCAGGCGGGCTGCCTGGCACAGGTCTGTGGCTGGGAAAGCCAGGTGGTCCACGGCCAAGCACTTTCTAGACAGCCCATGAACCTCCTCATCACATCTCAGCCATCCAGCCCTCTGCAGCTCTCCTCTGGGGGGTATTTGTTCTCGCTTGCTCTTCTTGTTTCCACCAGCTGTAGCCAGAGCTGAGACAGCACACGTAGGTTAGGGACATGCCCACAGGGCAGCTGAGATGCTGAGAGGAGTGGGATGAGCATTACATGACCCCACAGCTCTGTCTTTGCACCGCATCCCATGCTCAGTAATAACTCTGCTGGGCACGTGCTCCTGGGACCTGTTCCTCAGGTCTCATACCATCAACAGGCAGCAACTAGGCAAATCCTAACAGTGTTTCTCAGGTGCACTGGCAGGGAAGGGCCAACCAGGCCTCTGAATCTGTCCCTTGGCAGCAGCAAGGCAATGATGCCTCCTTCTGCAGGGAGCAGGGCGCAGGGGCATCCATGTGGCTGGGTGTCACAGCCCTCCCCAGCGCCTTACTACAGGGAGAACTGCAGGCACGGCTAAAAGCCATAACCAGAGAGTGTCCCAGCTTGCCCAGTAAGGAGACCCTGGCTTGCTGGCTCCAAGAGAGGGTGGTCGCTGCCTGTGTCCTTGCGGGAGCCCTGGCTGGTGGTCAGTGAGCCTGGTGGCACCAAAGAGCTGTGGAGGTTCCCTGGGAGACATGAGTTGAGGCCTTGGGGACCTGAAGCCCTTCATTTCTATCAGCTGTGTCATGATCTCCTCTGTCACCTTCTCAGCACCATAACGCAGTGCTGGTCCCCCCTTCCCAGTCCAGATAGCCAGTCCTGCCTCACACCCCTGCAGCACATCCCCCCACGCCTCCTTTAATAACCTCTTCTCAGGACCTTGCCATGTCCTCCTCTCAGGTCCCTTTATTCACTGCTTTCCTGACCTCTCTCCAAATTGATTCTCTCATGGCATGCTGCCCAGCCCCTCGGACCATCTTCTTCTGTTTGCTCTTCCATCAAAACTGGGGAGCCTCAATTTTGCTGCCTGCTGACCCAGTAGGCTGTGCTGGCTGTGCCCATGTGCGTTGCCTGCTTGCCTGGTGTTTGCATCCCTCAGAGCTCTTAGAGGCGCCTCTGCTTTAACCTCCTCAGTCTTAACGTTGACCTGAGTCAACAATCATGAGGAAGAGCTGCTGCTTAGATGATCCAGTGTAAACTCTACCTTTGATTAGACAGGTATCATCCCCAGGCACCGGCGCAGCAGCGCCTTGTTAACTTTCCTTGGTGTTCCCTCACTGCAGCCATGAGAGCCTCCAACACGGGCAAGGGACGTGGCTGCTGCCCTCGTAATCTTTATTGATCTTTTCCCTGATGCCTTGTGCATTGTGTTCTCTTGCCTTTCTTTTGCTCTTCCAGCTGCCTCTCCTCTGAGCGGCTTTGCATCTTGTGGGAGTGCTGAGAAACTGTTTTATTCGATTCTTGCAGAGCAGTAACACTCAGGGGCCCTGACAGCTCTGTTGGGTTGGTGCTGTGCCAAATATGAAAGATTGGGTTTTGCTCCTGAGAGTCTGCTGTCTGGGAGGAGGAGGTAAGAGGGATCAGGGCACCTATTTCCATGCCCCTCTGCTCTGTCCTGTATGGGCCAGTTTCTCTGCATCACACCAGAGGTGAGTTTTGGAGAAGGTTGTGTATCTGTCCCAGGAAGGTGTGGTGGACATGAGTGTGGAAGGATTGTAGGATGTGAGGAGAGGGAGAGATGTATGTGATCAGATGTACAGGCAAGTGCATAGAAGTGGTAAAAATATCCTGCAGGATCACCCTCTGATTTCTTTCCTATCCCCCAGGGCCTGGGTTTTAGGAACAGATTGTGAAACTGAGACATGAGCCTGCTGGTTGCCCAGCACCCCTCCCTTGCTGCCACCTTGCAAGCACCTAACTTTGACCATGCCAGGTAGTGAAAACCAGGGCGTTGAATTGCCTTGTCTTGCACCTGCAATGTGAACAGATACACAGTCGTACAGCACCTCCCCTATACTTTTCTCTTGGTAACCTGTCCATGGGTCTCTGGACTCTGTGGTCCCATCCTCCCACTGTCAGGCATGTTTGTGCACAGCAGCCAAACCGTCACCAGACGTCCAGAGCACCATGTGCTGAGACATGCCATGTGTGGTGCAAAGGAGCAGTGTGTCTGCTCTGGACAAATGGCTTTGTTTTGCTCTGGAAAAACTGGAGTCAAAATGTCACGTCAGTGTTTCACACAGGAATAGATTGCTCCTTTCCAAAGGGCAGCAGTTCTGTCACTAGGTTTTACTTTGTGGTTCCCAAGCAGAACTGTTCCCACACAGTGAAACAAGACAATATTTTGGCTTCTCCATCCTGGTCTAGGATGAAAGGCAATGTCAGAGCATCGGTGTTTCAGTGGGGTGGACGTGGTTTCCCATCCCCGTTACAGCAAGCGCACTCCTCGCCAGGAGGCGAGGATGAGTCCCAGGGATGTGCTGCTTCTGCTTCCAGCACGTTTGATCCAGCCCAGCTCTTTCAAGGTGTGTGGAAATGAGCTACAATCTCATCATTCCTGTGGAGGTTTCTCGGAGGAGATAGTGGAAGGGTCACAGCGCCTCTGGAAATCTCCCTTCAGGCGATGTGCCGTTGCATTTCACAGCAGACAGACAGAATAACCTTTAGGGCATGGTAAGAGGCAGCGTTTTGAACTCCGAGCTGGGGAGCTCGGGAGCTCATTTCTCTGACATATCATCTATGTCCCTGCCGCTTCCTGCATCCCCCTGAAATACCTTTGTCCTAATCCATCAATTCCTTGGTTGGAATTTAAAAAAAAAATAAATCTGGGGAGTTGTTCCCTTGTGTTCTGGCCATGCAGAAACCAGCCTCTCCTGCGGGAATGCACCCAGACCCTCTGCTGTGGCCATTTTTGCCTTAATTTGAGTCTCTCCCAGCTGCGTGGAGGTGGGGGGCTGCCCTGCCAAGCCACCCCCCAGCAGTGGCACAGCTCCCCTGCCCTCTCTTGCCTTCTCTGCATCGCAGCCTTCCTGCAGAGGTGCGGTACTTGGGTCCCAGATTTATCTGACATGGTCGTGGGGAGACGAGGGGCTGGAGCCAGGAAAGCTGGAGCACGTACAGGCTGGCACGGGCTGCCCTTATGAACCAGAAGCTCCCACAGCAGCTCTGCGCCGTGTGTTACCGGCTGTGCAGCACTGGGAGGAAAGCGCTGGCTCTCCCTCCTCCTCTCTGGAGTAAATAATGGTACTTTTTATTTAGCTATTATTTCCCAGTGGCAGATATCTCCTTGGCTGTCTGTTTAACTATCTTTATCTCGCCCTCCTTCTCTGTTTGATATAGTTATAGATAAACAGATAGCTACCTTAGTAAATAACATGTTTTTAAGAGACCGGTGGTACGGTTAACATTGTGCAGCAGCTGTTGATTTGTCTTTCACTGTTGGTTTGTTTTTTTTCTTAAGGAAATGCTTTAAATAAGGGATACTTCATCTATTAAAAAAAAAATACACTTGTAGCAGCTGCTAAGCCCATCCATAAGCCTGCTTTACGTTGTATTTGTGATGGGACTGACAGTGCATGGAGGAGCCTGATTATACACAATTCCATTTTAGCAAGCCCTGCGATGTAATTTCACAGGGCGATCAGTGTTTGAATGTAATAGCAGCCTGTGCTAAGGTGTCAGAATATTAAAGGCGCTAATGGAAAAGCTCCCTGGTACACAAGGGGGACAGCATTACAGGAGACGTCGCAGATGGCTGGGCACTAAACTAATGGGGCAGGATCCAAGAAGGGAAAAAAAACCTAGAGAAGGGAGAGCTCACGGGAGCACGGGCACCTGCTTCCCTCTCACACGGAAATTAAACAGCGAGCGAGGGATAGGCGAGTGTGTGCGTGTGTAAAAATAGAAATTGAGGGGGGAAAATACCCCCTTTGGAAGGGCTTGAAGGTTTTGACAGCGAGCCTGGTGCCGGCTTTGCTTGGGAAAAACATGGAGTTAGATTAAAGGGGTGTGTTTGGGGGACTGTGGGGCACGTCTGGGCATTGCAGCCATCATTTGTGGCCCTGGAAAGAGAAGAAGGGGGTGATTGGTGGATACTGATACCCACCCTTGTGTAATATGGCAAAATTGCATCTCTCTGGTGGTTGTTAATCTCCAGCTAAATCCAAGGAGGGTAAGATGCGTCCACCTTGCTGCTGCCCCAACGGCTCCGCATGACAGCATGGCACATCTGCTGGGGCCCCATCATGCTGTTCCCTGTCCTCATGTATGCAGGGGCTGACAGTGGCTCTGATTTGGGGCCAGTGCCAACATTTGCCTGTTTCCCAGCACTGTTGGAGGCATCTTCCCCTTCCCCCTGAACCTGCAGTTTCCCCAGGAGCAGCCAGAATCGGACTGATTCATTCTTGTCTGTGTGGAGAGGCAACCGTTGCTGCGGTGAATCATCCATAAAGTGTGTTTGAGGGTTTTCCTTAGTGTCATACCCAGCTTCCCCACTCTGCTGGCCACAGTGCTGTGGTGGGGAAAGGCTTAGCATGCTTTCCTTCTTGAACTGTCCACACAGGGACTGGGGCAGACCCCGAGGGATAGCACCTCAGGATGTGAGCCCATCTTTCCCAGGGCTGGAGGGGTGAATCAGCCGCATGTAGGTACTCCCTGGTAGCTGTTGTTGTGTCTCTCTGCCTTTCAGGCACTAATTAGGAGCTGCTTGTGTATCTCAGCCTTGGGAGCTGATTACATACATCAGTGTAACCCAGCCTGGGTCTCAGTCACCCTGAGATGCAGCCAGAAACACTGGGACGCTGTGAGAAGGCAGCCCTGTTCAAGCAGACATAACCTGCAGCTCAAGGGCAGGGCCGCTTTCCCCAGACCAGGAGAGGTGCTGGGCATGTGTCCTCCGGCCCCTTGTCTCCGCAGCAGCCCCTGGGTTCCTGCTGCGATGCTCTGCTCAGCTGTCTGACCCCAAGCCCAGACCCCCTGCTCCAGCCAGCAGCCCCCATCCTTGAGCTGCTTTCTTGACAGTTTATGGTTCTGCTTGTCCCCTCTCCTAGGCCGGTGCTGGCTTGTGCATGCCCCAGCTCTATTTCCCAGCCCTCCAGGGACCCAGACCTGTAGCTTTGTTTTGCTTGTGACCAAACCCAGGGCTTTGACCCAGGTCTCCACGGCATTAGCCTAGTGTGTCGCCAGCTGCAGAGCACACAGCAGTCGAGAACATTTTATCCAGGATAATCCCTAGCTTGGGAGCAAGGCAGAGACTGTTCTTGTTCAAACACAGGGAAATGTGAAGCCTAAACCGCTTGGCACTTTGACACGCCAGAGTCAGGCACACCAGCATGTTTCTATTGCAGCCTAAGGCAGGGCACGTGCTAATCCTGCACGGCGGCAGGGCCGCATCCCCACTGCCCAACGGGGCCACAGTGTCCAAATGCACCCTGGAGAGGGGCTGTTGGTGGCTGCAGGGTCCATCCTGCCCCTCCTGAAGTTAAGAGGAGCTTTGACATTGAATTTACACAGCTGCGGCTGAGTTGAGATGTTGCTGGGACATGAATAGGCTGAGGCTGCTCAGATGTGTGTCTAGGTGAGAAGGGCCAGACATGAGATCATTGTGTGCCTCAGTTTCCCTTTTGCAGTGCTCCTATGGACAGAGATCTGATGGCATGGACTGCTTATTTTAATACGGAGAAAGCATGTACAGTTATGTTGCATCCTCTGCATCTTATTTGATACCTTACTGCCTTCCCTTAAGCTTGACCTGTCATCCTCCCATAGACTGGAGGCACCTCACCTCTCTAAAGCACTTCCCAAAGGTGGTCAGAGCCAGGCAGCTCCTGTGTGCCCAGCGCTCATGTTTCCAAAAATAGATCATTCGTCTTTTTATTTATTTAATTTACTGCCTGACATGAGGCATAAAGATGTGGCTGGTGTTACAAGCAGCTTTGTAAATGGACTGAAGTGGACACCAGCTAGGCTTGCCAAAGACTGCTCAGCAAGGCCAGGTAGGGTTGGCAAGGTGGCCCGTGTGCCGAGGGCTCCCTGCTCATCCAGGACCCCGGGGAAGCTGGCTGTGTGGCAGTGTTCTCTGAAAAACCTTCAAGTGCCGTTGTGTGAAGAGGGCAGAGCACCAGACAGGGTCCCAGCACCTTTTCGGCAACATGGGAGGATTGTGTCCAGGTCTCATCCTCCTGCTGCAGGGTGCTGGCAATGGCAGGAATTTCCAAGGGCAGCACCTGCTTCCACCTAAGTGGGGCCAGACCCATCCATGGCGTCCCTGTGGTCGATGTGTCAGCCCCTCTCCTTCCCCCAACAGCTCGTGGGGGTTGTGCTCCAGAGAGGGATGTTCCCTGGGAAAAGGCACCACTCGCATCTTCTTCTGCGTCCTCCCATGTCCAAACCCCAGCCAAACCACCTCCTGCTCAATGGCACTGCAGATTTATTTGGCAGAGGACAAATACCTCCACTTTCGTCACCCCCACCCTTCAATTATTAGCACAGATGTTTAACCCGAGACTTCGGTGAGTGCCACGTTGGGCAGAAGTTGTTTTTGTGCACCCTGTGCCCTTCATGAGTGTTTGGGGAGCTCAGTGCACCGAGAAAAAGTAATTAAACGTGAATGGTGTTAATGCAGTACCTGGTCAGTCTGGAGGCCCCTCTTGCCGCTGCGTTTGTAAAAATTAAATGCCTCTTATTAGCAGCACAGCAGAGATCTGTAATATGTGTGGACAGAAAGGCAGGGATGGATGGAGTTGGTGTCAGGGCAGCAATTGCTTATCATGCCTTATCTGGGAATATGAAACTGTATTGCATGACATCCAGAGGCAGGCTGAATAGATATGCCAATTCATCTCGAGCCCGGGCTTTGACAAGCTAGACTGCCCTTGTTGAAAGGCATCAGTCAAACAAGAGCTGCTGGCTGCTTTTCCCTTTCTTATACTTTCTCTCGCTCCCGCGCTCCCTCTCCCTCTCTCGCCGCCTCCCCTCCCTCCGCCTTTTTTTTTTCTAAGCTTTTTCCACACAAAATTGAAAAGCTTTGGAAATAATAATAATAAAAGCCCCCCCAACTAATACCATTTTAAGTACACCCCCCCTCCCTCCCCAAATGGGATTGATAAGGAACCCCAGTGTATGAAGGCATGTTTAGATAACATTGAGAATATTATAGCAAGTGAGAGAAAGTAGGGGGAAAAGCTTCCTGCCGCGTCTAAGCCGGGAAAGGCGACGGCACCCTGGCTAATACGAGTGTTTAATATTTGATGTGTTGGGATAAAGCAGGATCACCTTCGAATTGAATTGAGTGTCAGAATGAGAATCTATTACTGAAATTCTTGTGTGATTTGACAGCAAAGCAGACGATGTTATTCTTCACTAGTTACTGCAATCTTCTCCCCTACATCACTTAAATATTTTTTTCTTTGCTTGAGTAAACACACATTATCCTTTTTTTTCCACCCCCCTTTCCTTTTTTCTCTCCCTCTTTTATACTTATTTTTTTATTTTTTTTTCTTAAATCAAACCTGCCTTTCGCAGGGCTGATGGAGTAGATTGTTATTTCTTTATTTGTCCTATTAAATGGAATTCCTGATCATTTAATCCTGCTTTTGTAAGTGATTTAAAAATACTTGAAAAGCTGTGAATGCGGCAGCACTTCTGACTAAACTGCTTAAAAGGGACACGTTACACCTGGGTTTAGTTCCTGCCTTCTGACAGCCAGTGAGGGTAGCAGGCTCCAGCACTGCCAGGGCTGAGCCATCCCAGGCTCCATGCCTCTGTCCTGCCAGATGAGCTTTCCTCTGCACCTTCTCTCTGGCAGAGGAGCTCTGCCGTTGTCAGCCAGGGTTTGGCAAGCTGCTTATTCATTACCTGCCTCTTCTTTAATTGCATTCAGACCCAATCCAGCAGCCTTGCTACTAAATGATTTGGCAGTGGGGTCGAGCCCTAATTGTCATTAGATTTGCCTTGTGTCATGCCAGAAAGTCTGCATGGCAAGAAATCCCAGCAAAAAATGTCCACATCCCATCCTTGAAGTGGGCTTCAAGTGGCATGCAATTAAAATGGGATGTTGAGGGACCACCCTGGAGTCCCCAGTGTCCTGGGTGCCATGTGGGGTTGGCCACAAAGACACCCCCAGCCCCAAAACCTTACAGTTACAGGGTGGCACTGAAAGCATTTTAAGTGGTGTTTAAAAGCCCACTTAGTTGTAGACATGACCTCTTTTTTTTCTTCCCACCATACAAGTAATATAAAACCTTGACACCCCATCATGGCAATAGCGAAATGAGGGGAGTTAGAAGGAAATGGTTATTTTGGGCAGATGCAGCGCACAGCTGACATGACAAGAGGAGGAAGACGCTTTTGCTGTCGCAAAGTCATTTTCTCCATTGCAAAAATGTCAGGGGGGTCGGCTGCTGTCGGCAGGCTGCTGTGCCTGGCCTGATCCTGGGGGAGCACAGCTGGCGCCCGCTGCTTGCCCAGGCTGAGGGCAGCTGGGGAGATCTCACAACCGCTTTCTATCTGTTTAAAAACATGTTTTTCTCAGGCATCTTCTTGAAATTCTTAACAGAAACTTTCAGCAAAAAAATCACTTTTTTTTATTTATTAGTACCCACCCTTCAGCATCTTCTCAAACTGCTGAGCCCCTTTGGTCCTGGGAGGATTTTTTCCAAAAGGAAGTATTTTCTCCCTGCCTGAAAGTGTCCGTATTAATATTAAAATTGCAATTAGCGGGTGAAACATTTAAAACCTCTTGATGGGACATAAAAAATGACAGGGTTTCCGGGCTGGGCAGGGCAGGAGGAGGCTCTGTGTCGTTCCTGGCAGTTTTTACCGCTGTGGTTTGTGAACATGCTTGTGCTGTTGCAAAGCACAGAGCCCCGCTTCCCTCCTGCCCTTCAGCTAAAACACCCAGGGCAGTGCAATGCCGGCAGCTTTGGTGGAGGGCAGAGGGGCTGGGGGCTGGCGGAGCAGGTCACAGCATCAACATGAGTGGAAAGGATGGGTCTGGCTCTGTCAGCATCGGCACATTGCCCTAGCAGGGCTCCAGCAGCTCCGTGAGGACCAGCCCCGTCCCTGCCTGCGTGTGCAGGAAGGATTTGTGGGGCTCCCCGTGTAAGTGAGCATCCTGACCTCTGCGCAGGTGCCCTGTTTGCATGATGCGGGATGTTAAATCTTGCCTTAATGTGACTGCCGAACACCAGTTTTTGTGAAGTGTGCCGGGCACTTCCCCATAAATAAATGATGGAGCATTATTCAGTCCACTTAGATCAATACATCAGCTTGACAAGTTCCAGTTCTGGGAATTTTCTGACCCCCTGGAACATCTTCTCTGCAGCTGTGCTGCTTATAAACCGTGGTGTGTAGCCCAAACAAGCTCCAGGGAGCGGTGCATCAGGACCCAGCTGTGTTGGTGCTGCCGCCTTGCTGGCCCTGGCATTGCAGGGGACAGGGGCTGGTTTGCACTTGGATTGCAGCAAGGGCGGGCAGGGCAAACTCAGTACCAAACTGGACAAATCCTGTGTTCTTCCCCCTGCAAGCAGTGCTGTGGCACTGCCCAGCCTCACTGGTGTGTCCTCCGTGTGCTCCTGTCCCAGCAGAGGATCATCTTTGTCCCCCAGTGCTACCAGAAATGGGCCACGGAACTCTTGTTTCAGGCTCTTTGCAAATTGAGACAGATGCATCATGGCCACTGGGAAGTTTTCTGACCCAGTGCAACAGGAGGATGGTTTCAGACACTTTTTGCTTTATTATGAAGCAAGCCCGGGATGCTGTGATTCTGCTCACACAGCATCTCCATCCCCAGGCTGCTGTACCCCGTGTCTTATCCCCACTTCTGGTTATGTGAGGTATAGGTTACCTAAGGACCTACCTCCCCATACGGACACTTTTAACAAGGTGTGGATTATCTGTGGTGCTAGCTCTATGCATGGAAACAGTATGTTCCTAATCTCCTGCTGCTGTTAGCTCACATTTATCACAGGAGTATCTGCTTACCTTCGATTCGAGATCCCTGCATCAGGGACCCAGGGCAGTATTTGTCTGTGAACTGCTGCGTATGCCTATGGGATTGTATAAGTAAATAAATATAATTAATAATCATCTGACTTCAGAGCAGCATTGGCAGGGAGGTAAATGTAGCCTTCATAGCATTACAAACAAAATCAGGGAAAAAGGGAGACCTTTCTAGGAGCTGGTATGAATGGAAATAATTGTGTTCAAGCTGCTTGAAAATTATTCTGCAAACATCGTTTGGGTGGGTTTTGGCAGATCAGAGGCATTGAGTTTGTCTTTAAATCAGAATTTTGACCAAAACCATTTTAAAATAGCTTTTTTAAAAGATGCCTGCATTTTTTATCAATTAAAATGCAGATGAAAATAAAATGCCACAGGGTCCTGGCCCTGTTTCAGTGTCTGACCTAGAAGGGAGCAACCCAGTCCCTGCAACACCGGATTGAACCAGAGGGAAGGACAAATTAGTGTGATTTCCTCACGAAAAGGGTTTCAAGGTGTTTTTTTAAATCCTTTGGCTTGCGAGCAAACTAGGGGCATCTCAGACTTTCTCACGGTTTGCCGTAACAATAAGTGCTGAAGGGGTAGGGGTCTGCACCACTGGCGGCTGCGCGGGGCTGGAGCAGCAGCAGAGCTGGTGGGAGAGTGGCTGTGGTCCACACCGGTGGCCTGGCGGCTGCAGTGAGCTGACAGTGAGCTGGTGGCCACGGCCACCCCGGCGGGCTGGGGAGCCCTGTGTCAGGGAGCCTCCGGCACTTTCTGCCTCGCTTTAACAGTCAGAAGAAGAACTTTCCTGTTTAAAGATTAAACGTTGTCTTTAAATATTAAACAGCAAAGCTCCTCGCTCTTGATTGTGTGGCTGCTGCTGGCAGGCGGCTCAGAATTGCCAATTTTAATTAAAAAACTTTATTTTCTAACGCAGCCCAGCAATGGCTCCTCCTCCCAGCCGGGGCTGGCTGACCTCTCCCCTGGCTTGCCTTCATCTCTGCCTCTCTGCCTGCATTTCCCTCTGCCTGCAGCAAAGTGACGGTCCCTGCCAGCCCCAAAGTGTGAGTGGCCTCGACTGGGACTGATCAATGCCCATGGCACTTCCTTCCAAAACCCCAGGAAAAACAATTAAAACCTGATCGATCCTGCAGGCAGCTTTGAATATGCATAAGTGCACACTTGACCTTCAGTGGTCAGGCCAGCTTCCACCCTGGCTGCTTAGCTAGTTTGCTCAGGTATTGCGACTGTACCGAATGACCTTGATTAGGGAAGCAAAACGTGATGCAAAGATTGGCCAGGTGCCGATCCCGGGGCTGGGGCACGTGCTGCCAGCTCCCTGGTGACACTGCTGCTGCAGAGCCAGGGGAGGCAGGCTGGGATTGGCACTAGCACCCAGCTGTCAGGAGCTTTCCAGAGCTGTCCCCGTGGCTTTCGCAGGATCCTGCCAGCCCCCTGCTGTGCTCCCTCCGTTGCTCCTGGCCGGGGTTCAAAGGATGTGTCTGGGCTGGGAAGGCAGCCTGTGATATGATAGCTCAGAGCCTGACTAGACCCTGTTCAGGGACAGCCCTGCTCCCTCCCTGTCCCAAGTGTCCTCCCCCAAAGTGTGCGGGGACACCCCTTCCCC
This sequence comes from Strix aluco, assembly GCF_031877795.1. Taxonomy (NCBI): domain Eukaryota; kingdom Metazoa; phylum Chordata; class Aves; order Strigiformes; family Strigidae; genus Strix; species Strix aluco. Next base: position 12,089,306 of record NC_133938.1, read on the forward strand.
AGGTGTGCCCCCCACTGCTGGCGACCCCAGGCCTGGACCCACTGGTGCTGAGCGTGGGGACCTTCCTGCACTGTGCCTGGGCTTGCTCTTTGGGATGAAGCCCAGGAGAGGGAGCCACATGCAGAGAGCTGCTGCCATTGTCACCCAGGGCCACCCAGCAGGTGGGGGGCAGGGTCCCATCCTGCACCCCAACCCCGAGCTCCCCCTTGCCTCATGGCTGGCCAGCCTGCATCCCAGCCATGGCAATGAAGATGCCAGAGCATGTTTGTTGAAGGCAAAGGAAACCTCCCTGTTGTGTACACAAAGTCTAATTTCAGTGAATTATGCATAGACTTAATTAGGAGTTTTAATTGCTAATCATCTCCCAACAGGATTAGCAATGCTGTCTATTAATTATCTGTGGAGCCCTCTGTTTTGCTAAGGCAGGAGTAACAAAGCAGCATGAATGGTTGCGTAGGCCAGTAATAAATTAACTCCCCCAAGCCCCGTAGCTCCCAGGGGGCTGCCAGCAGCAGGGGCTCTGCGGGGGCCGACCCTGCCTGCACTGGGCAGGGCGGCAGGCAGCAGGGGCAGAGGAACTGGCAGCAGGTCCCAGTGGCAGGCAGCTGGGTGGTGGGCTGGTGGGGGAGACCACTCAGCTCCACTTACCCAGTTGGGCCCATTCCCGCTGCAGAGAGCATCTCCCTCAGTGTTTGCAGCCCGCGGAGGGTGTCAGCGATGCCCTGCCGTGCCGCGGCCGTGGTTAGCGATGATCCCCGCTGCAGGAGGGAGATAGGGGCTGCTGGATTGACCTGATCTCATCTGGGGACAATGGCCCTCACGGCAGCAGAGATAGCGCCGGCGTGAGCGACACTAAGCCCGCGCGCCCTTCTTACTGCTCACAATGTGGCGCTGAGCTTAATTCCTCAAGATGAAGAAGATACGTGGCTGTCAGGCTGTAATTACAGCCATGTGTGTGACACGGAGGCCCGGCTGTTTTCACGTTTGTGTTGTCCAGTGGGTTTTTGTGCTGCTCAGGCTCCCAGCTGCCTCACTCCTGCTGGGAGCCTTGCTGGGGGACGTGGCCAGGATAGAGCAGGCTCCCTCCAGCCAGGCTGCGGGCTCTGTGCAGTGGGGTGAGCAGTACTGGCTCCCAGTGGGGTTTCTCCCAGTGATGGAGAGCCCCAGGTCTCTGGGGATGGAAAGGAGAGGGAAGGCTGGGAGGGCTGTGCTTGCCAGAGGGAAAGGGGACTGTCAGCCAGGACAGCCTGGGCATGGGCACCCCTTTCCAAATCCCCCCAACTACTGCTGCCAGCCCCATCCTTGTTGAAGCAGGAATGGGGGAATGATGTTGGAACAGCCCCAGGACATGTGGGATGAACTCACAGCCGCTGACTCACCCCAGCACGGCAAAGGTGGTCTTGGGTGATGCCAATCCAGCACAGCAAACCTTGTGAAGGTTGTTACCTGTACAAGGCTCAGGGACAGACCCTGGACACCTCTTCTCTGAGGAGCATCAGGTGGGACAGGCCAGGGTGAGAGTGCTTTGTGCAGGCAGCTCCAGGAGAGCTGCTGCGAGTGCGATGCACAGGGCTGCACTGAACACGGCCCACATTGAACATGGCAAACACAGACCCACACTCGCCCCGGGAGCCGCTGGGCCTGGGCGAGCCCCCTAAACATGTCTGCACATGGGCTGTGCACCAATCTGACCCTCTGCTTCTCTCTTCCAGGCGTACAGCTTTGCCATGGGGAGTTGGCCAAAGAACGGGCTCTTAGACATGAACAAAGGACTGAATCTACAGCACATAGGGAGGCCTCACAGCGGGATAGGTGAGTGATGCTGCCCCGCGCCCTTCCTGTCCCCGCGGCTGCTGCACCAGGCGTGCAGGACATGCCTCAGCTCCCAGGAGCTGGTCCAGGCCAGGGTGCTGAGAGCCAGCCAAAAGGTGGCGAGGTCTCTGGCTGGTGGAAGAGATGAAGATGTGTCAGGGCACGACAGGCACGGGGGATGAGCTCTTCGTCCCTGGCACGTCTCAGTGTGCTAAACACACCTGCCTGTCGCTCTGGCTGGGGAACTGCTCCCCTCCTTGGCCACTCTGGCACTGGCTGGGGGGTGGATGTGGGCAGCACCAGGGCTCGCGTGGTGCCTGGAGCGCAGGGCAGGGGTCCCCAGGCTGGGTGGGATGCTCTCGCTGTTGGACCAGTCCTCCAGCTGCTCTGGATGCTGTGTTTGTCCTCGGAAAGGAGGCTCTGCCAGGCAGCACAGCCTCGGGAACTGGCTGGAAACACGCTGCAGGGTGAAGATGCATGGCCCCAGCTGGAGAACTGGATCATCGTCCCATTTGCTCACACATGTGATGAGTTTCATGGTCCTGCAGCCTGCTCCAAGATAAACAACTGAGACTACCATGCACGGTGGCAGAGCTCCATGTTCCCCTTACTCCTCTGCACCAGGGATCAAAGTGATATGAGGAGGGAAACCTGGCCCAGGACACTGAGGCCATATATTTGCCTGCTGCTTAACGCTGGGCATGCAGAGCTGAGGCAGCAGCAGGCTGCAGTACAGGCAGGAGCTCGGATTTACTGGGCTGTAGGCAGGGCTGTAACTCAGGGCTGCATCGCTTTTGCCTGTCTTGTTTCTCTGTGGAACGTTGGATCACCTCTTGGACACCAGTCAGGTGTTTCCTCTGTCTCCCAGCCCTTCATCCACGGTGACTGGTGAACATTAAAGTTTTCAAGGAGGTAAGATTTACTTGGAAAAGTCACTGGCTACCTGGGCCTTAAGGAGTCTGTTTAATATTGTTTCAGGACTAACCATTAAACTCTCCAATCAATCCAAGTTAAGGAGATGAATTATTTAAAGCTCACCAGCTTTTAATTAGCAAGCTCCTTTTGAACTATGGATCTGGTTGCATTATTGACAGAGGTAGCATTAAAATTTGCTTCCTTGCCTGGGAGCAGATTTGCCTTGCTTGTGTGCCATGTTGGAGGGAACACGGGGAGGAAGCGGGGACTGCAGGAGTTGTGCGTGCGTGTCCTGCTCTGGGGGCTTGGCCTTTTCCTAGGGTCTCCTGGGGGATGCAGGGTTGGTTTGTGACTCGTCTTTCCTCATTTTATTTATGGCAAGAGCTCTCTGTTGCTGTCATCTCTTACCCTGACAAAGCGTCCCCAGCTCTGGAGTATCATCTGTCTGCCGTTGGTTTCTGCCCATGTTTTATCTCAGTGCTGTTGTCTTACACAGGTGTCTTTGCCTGATGGCGTTCAGAGAGGTGGTGTTCATGTCCCTCTCCACTCCAGTCCTTTAGGAGGGTTTTACTTCCTCATTTCTGCCAAGCTCCCTCTGTGGGGGAGCACTCCCAGCTCTCCCCTGTACAGGGTGAGCCATGAGCAGATTGCCCATGGAGAAGTATGGCCCAACAGCCAAGCTCCCTTCTTGCAGCGCTCCATCCCAGTGGCAAACCTGCCTTTCACATGCTGTTTACACGGGGATTTGCATGGGTGCTGTGAAGGATGCCAGGCCAGCAGTGCGACCGTCTCGACCTCCCCAGCACAGCCAGCAGCACACACATGCCCTGTGTGTTGCAGCCTGCTGGCTGCTCCATTTGGGCTGGATCCAGAGCAGCTTTGCCCCAGGCATCTGTGATCCTCCGCCTGCCTACAGAGGCAGCAGCCAGTGGCACCCTGTGCCTGGTGGCTTTACCGCAGGCTGAGCTCCCCCAGGAGTGAGCTGGAGGCACGTCTCATTGAATGGCAGCTAGGGGGAACAGCTTCTCCTCCTGGACAGCTTGGGAGCCCCAGGCACAGCTGCTACCCGTGGTGTCATGGCTTTGGGGCTTGGTAGCCCAGTGTCCCTGCTGGGAGAAGGCTCAGGGCAATGCTGGTTCCCGGAGACATCCATTGCCTGGCATTTTGTCAGGACACCAGCCTTCTGGCCACTTCATTTCCCAGCCTGCTGGCTTTTCAGGTCCTAGTCAAGCACTGGCTCTAGTGGCAGCCTGAGAGGTCCCCAGGCCAAGGGCAGAGGAGGGGCAGCTCACTACAGAGGTGGCCTGCCTTCCTTGGGTCCAGCTTTGGTGCCTTGTCCTGGAACAAGTGTTGGTCCTGCACAGCCAGGTCCTCCTGTTCAGCTGCTGGGACTGGGCACGGTCATCCCAATTGCTGACGGTCACCCTATGACCTGAGCCGTCCTCACCACTCTCCTGCTTTATGCTCTCAACTCCTTTTGCTTCAGGGCTGGGAGGAGCCATTCCTTTCACTGCCCAGGGCTGACCTCCTCTTCCCTTCCTGACTGTAAGGAGCCTCGCTCCTGACACAACCCTGCCCACTCAGCCGAATAAATGACCCCTTCTCAAGGAGTGCAGCTGGAAGAAGAGTGGAGAACAGTGAAGCATGCTGCCTGCCCACCTCTTGCTGCCCGCGGTGAGATGGGAGCTGGCAGTGGCTCTGGGGATGCTCCCATGCGGTCTAGAGCCTCCCTTCTCTTTTGTGGTTGGTCCTGGGATGCAACAGGCTCGAGGGAATTTGGGGAATTGAGAGGGGCAGTCCCCAGGGCTGCCCAAGGTGGGTGTAACCAGGGTCAGCCTCTGATTTTCATAGCCCTCCTGGGTCACTGATGTCCAGAAGTCTGCAGACTAAAGAGGACTGAGGAGGGAGCAGCAAGACAATGTGTTCGCCAGCCACAGCGGTTTCACAAATACCGTGCTGTGCAGGAGAGCCTCCACACAGCCCCTTTCCCAGCAGTGTGGGGAGGGGTCTAGGGGTATACAGTCAGTCCTGTGAAGCCTCAGCTCGCTTACGCAGGAATGTGCAACATGGATGTTTCCCTTTAAATCTGACAGAAAAATTGCAGTGGATGGCCACTTGTTTTTGCAAACGATTTGCAAGGAATTTTGCCGTCTGGCCTGATCGGTTGTGTATTGCTTTGTTTTCAAATCACTCTCTGATTCACTAGCTCAGCAGATATCTGCTCCAAATCGCTGCACCTGGCATGCTCTGGGATCAGTCCCACTCAAGGGCTTCATCTCCTCCCTTTCGTCTTGTTCAAAATCTGGGAGTTCAGGGTGCTCGACGCCCTGCAGGGCCAAGGCTGGATTGTGGATGAGAACCTCACCTTTAGCATCTGGGGCATGCGGGCAGGAGGGGCTCGTGGTGGAGCACGGTGGAGTCTTGGACCACATCCCCTGGGACACACAGCTGGGCATATGCGGCAGCAAGCTGCTGAACAGGGCTTACATTCTAGCTTTCGTCTGGTTTCTACTCACGAGCAAGCAAGCTGCAAATCTTGCTGAGGGATCAGTAAAGTGAGTTTTGTTACCAAAGTGTTTTGTGTCACCAAATACAGTAAAATGTGTATGCATACATTGCAAATACAGTTGCCTTGGGGTTGGACGGGTAAGGGTCTGCTGCAGTTGTTTTCTTGGGATGGAAGAGGCAAGGGAAGGGGGGAAACATCAGTATTTCAGCTTGTTAAGAAGTGCCGGGCAGATTAAGGAGGTTGGAAAATCGTGCTCCAGAGAGTGAGGATGCAGAAAATCCTTGGGACATGGGAAAGGAGCAAAAGGGAAGTGAAACCTGTTCTTTCATGCCTTTTCTTGTGTTGGTAATGTGGCTCTGAGGACCACAGAGGATGTTCTGCAGCTTCCATCTCACCTTAGACATAGATGAAATGGATGTCAGCTCTAGCATGGGCTGTAGGATATTGGGGTGAGGAACTTCTTTTTGCCTGGTGTTTTCTTGGCCCTCAACAAAATGAAGTTGAGTCTTGCGAAGAAGTTACTCATCTTACAGACATGTGCACGTTGCGGTTCTTAAAACACGTGTTTGAGGCGCTGCTTGCCAAAAAAGAGCTGCAGCTTGTAATGGAGGTCTTGGCACTCTCACGCGAAGACCAGCGTTCACAGGCTCCGCACCATTGGAGCTGCGTTCTTGCACTGGGGTCTCTATTGAGTTTCAGAGACTGATATAAATCAGAAGGATTAAAATCCTAGGCTGTAGTTGTGATTTAAATCAGCCAGCAGGGCACCTGGATTCAGTAACTGATTTTTTTCTATTTTTGCATTTCTCTTTTTTTATTATCTGTTTCCCTAAAAAAGGTGAAGTTTTACTGACAGCATCTATCTAACCAATTGCAGCATTCCTTACCACTGCCCAATTGTTAAATCTGGTTATTCTTTTATTCATCAGATGTTCTGTATTTGCTACATTTAGTTTGATTGATTATGTAACATAATATGCCTTTAGTCTTAGTTTTTAGATATTTGTTACATTCGAAAAATGGTGAATTCCTATTTGTTATTAAGGAGCTGGTGATTAAATTATTACTCATGTGTGATGCTTTTGGATGAAAACTGGAATGCCATGCTAAAGTACCCCAGCAATAATTTGAATTAGTTTTATTAGTAAAATCCTGTTTCTCTTTCATATACTCAGAAAGAAAAGTAAATTTCAGAATACTTTTTAGTTAAAAACACCTGGTGCATGAAACCAAAGCAAGAAGTGATTGGTGAGTTGAAGGAGTGTTTCTGGAGACCACCCTTTCAAGATTTTAGAATTAGCACATCTCATCCTCTCCCACCTTAGTTTGTTGGTTTATTTCCCTGATTATGGAAAAGATAAAAGGCACATCTTTTTTTTTCAGTCCTTTGTTGTTTCTCAGCTCTGAACAAGCCAGTTATTGAACTGAAAATACACCAAAAAAGTAAAAAGTTTCCAAATCTGGAGAAGTAGCAGCTGCTGGGAAAGTTTGTTTCTCATTTCTCATCTCTGCTTCCACCTACAGCGCACTGACTGTCTCTAAAACGTGATGTTACCCCTCACTACTGATCTTTTTTGAATCTAATTGAATTTAATTGAATCTTTGAAGTTTAGGCTTTAGCACACAGATTATGATGATTTTAGATTTAGCACTAAATGTCTGGTTTGGGTTTTTTTTTTTTCTTTTTGGGGGAAAGAGGGTAACCAGGCTGCTGTGCCTCTTGCTGGTGAACCCGCAGCACCCACCCCAGGCGACCAGGAGATCTGGTCCCCTAGTAGCACGATGCCCTCACTGGACTGTTTTACACCAGCTGGTGTAAGCCCGTGAGCTGTGAGCCTCTGCACAGCGCTTCACCATCTTCTCTGTGCCCGCAGTCCCCCTGGCCGGGACTGTGCTGTTCTCCCTCCATGGGGATCTCTCCTGTGCCAAATGGAAGAGCCCTACCTGCCTGGGCAGGTCAGCAGCCCGTGCAGTGAGCAACCCAGCAAGCCACCATGCCTTCCCATCTCCATCTCTCTCTTTTCATTTACTGATTGGAAATCTCGGAAGGTTAGGGTGTGATATTGTTCCTGATCCAGAGCATTAATTAGGCCTCGGAAAGAAGAAGAGGAATTGCGTGTTTTTAACAGTGAGGTTAATGGGATGCTCGCAGAGTAGACAGTTTTAATGAGCTTCAACTCGATGTGCAGTGAGTTTACTCTTTGTGTTAAAAGGGTCACACTGCAGTAGTTTGATGTGGATTGTCTCCTGGCCCCCGGTGTCATAGGTGAGCGTCTGTCAGAGTCCAGTCAGAGCGCATTTACTTAGTGACACGATTCTAATTAACTACCTCGAGCTGCCACCACGGCGGGGAGCCGGGCCAGCGCCTGCCGGGGGTGCCTTCTGCCCGCCGGAGCATCCCTCTCCCCGCAGCGCTCTGCCTGCTCTGCCTGCTCGTGTCCCGGCAGTGCCGGGCTGCTCTCCACGCTGACATTGAGGAAAGGGCAGCGAGGGCCGCGCTCGCTAAGTGCGGTGGCAGGCAGCAGGCCGCCCGCCGTAATGGGTGCCTTTGGCTGTCCGTGCCAGCACGGTCCTGGGAGCTTACTGGCTTTATTTCAGCCTCCTCTCATTCTTCCCTGCTTTCCTTTCCCCTCTTTAGTTTTCCTGGCTCTCCCAGGGGTACAGGGAAGCCTGCAGCCAATCCAGCATCTGTGGGATCCCTGGTCACCCTTGGTGACCATCTTCCTCCTCTGCAGCAGGGCAGGGGGAACAAGGGGACAGGGACAGCATTTTGTGAAATTCCCCTCTGGTTTTTTTACCACTTTCCATCCCAGCCTGCATGGCCCTGGCTGGCAGAGCCAGTCTCACCCTCCCCATCCTTTCCAGGCGATGGGAGAGGCCTTGGAGAACCCCACGCTCCCCTGGAGCAGGCAAACCCCATTCTTGGGCTCTTTGTTTCTCAGCGGAGGTGGCACACAGCCGGTGCCATGCCCAGGGACAGTGCCGCTTGCACCATCCTTATCCTGGGGGATGCCGAGAGCAAGAGCCAAGCACGGGGCTCACTGCTGCAGAGCAGGGCACAGGGCTGCCTCGGGCCGCTGCCCCACACAGGGCAGCCCCAGCCCAAGGCAGAAGGGGAAAGACTCCAAGTTAAATAATTAAAAGAGACTTAAGTAAAAATCAACAGAAATGTCATCAAATGAGCAGTGTCATTTTGAATTAGTGCTTGTAAAGGTCAGGCGGATCCAGAACAGGTGGAGCGGCTGCGTGCCGGGTGTCGCGGCCAGGCAGCACGTCTCGGCACCCAGGGAGGCAGGGGCACCCCTGGGACCAGGGCGGGCGGGTGGCGAGGGGTCCCACCGCGAGCACAGGGCCCCGTGTCCCCAAGGACGGGTGGGGAGGGAGGGAGGGCCGGCCGGGGCGGCCGGTTAGAGGACGCGCGTCTGTCAGAGTCCAGTCAGAGCACATTAACGCGGTGACATGATTCTAATTAACTACCGTGAGAGGTGTCACAGCTGGAAAAGCAGTGAGCAGAGACAAGCTTTTAAAAAAAGAAAAAAGCAATGTGACAGTCTTTTTTTTTTTCCCCTCTTTCTTTTTCTTTTCTTTTCCGTTTTTTTTTTTTTTTTTACTCTTGTGTGCTCTCTCCCCTCCATGTGGGAGTGGATCTAAAGATAATTAGGATGTCTGGCTGCCTGGGAACCTGAGCCGGGGCTCTTTTGCTTTCAGTCATTTAAGTTTTCGACATCTCTCTGAAGGGACTTGGTGGCGCAGTGGATTACTGCGCGCCAGAGTGACAGAACACTCTTCTAATCGTAAACCCTTTTTAGAAAGGATTCTGCTCTCCCTTTTTCCCCGGGAGCAGCGGGGGGTATGTTCTGATCACTGCAGCTCTGTTCCCATACACGCTACAATGGGAAACTCAAGGTCTTTCAGCTGTTTCCTGCAGTTAACAAAGGAGGCACAGAAGAAAGAAAGGAAGGATGATTGAGTGTTTGTGTTGACTGCACTCACCCCTCCGTCCTACCCTGCCGAAAGTTGGTTGTGCACCCGCTGGGGTGGGGGCACACGTGCTTGCCCGACCTCACTGCCTGCCAGGGGGTTGTTGTGGGTTCGTCACACCTTGCCCCTCACCTGAGGGCTCCTGGTCCCCAGAGAGAGCAGCCTTTGGAGGGGACGGTGAGACGGGCTTCCAGGCTTCGGCTGCCTGAGAAAAGTCAGAGTGCCACCGTGCACTCCTCCCGGCCCTGGGGCAGGCAGCAGTGGTGGCCACTTGCTTGGAATGTGTGGAAGGCAGGCGTGAGCCCCTCTCTTCTGGCTGGAAGCAGTTAACGTTTGCAGCACCTGTGTCAGACTGAAGATTTAAGAGGGATTTCTGGATTATTTGCTGTTTGCTGTGCCTCAATGCCTGGGAGGCCCAGCTGCAGATCAGGACAGATCTGTCGCAGTCCTCAGACCTGGCTGACCCCCCAGCAGGACAATGCTACCGTTGTCCTGGAGCCACCCTTTGGCATGGCTGTTGCTGTAGCCCCCTTCCTCTGGCTTCTGGTTCTAGGACCAGCGGTGGGAACTATCTCCCTTGGTGAGAAGAGCAGATCTGCTGTCCTTCCCTCCCTCCCAGGCCAGCTGTAATCCTCAGCCCAACACCTGGACCAATTCCTGTCCCCACTGACAGATGAGAAACCTCTTAAATATGCTTTTCATATCACTCTAAGCTGTCGTGGCATACTGGGAGCAGGGGGACAGGCTGATGGTTTATATGACATGCGCTCTGTCTTACCAATCAGCCAGTCCCAAACCCAGGAGTGTGCAGATGTGAACTGATCTGTACTAGAGAGACCCTTGCACTGCCTCAGACCCATCCTGCTGTTGGCTGTTTGTCCAGTCCTGTGGCTGAGCTTTGCAAAATCTACATACACTGCTGGAACAACCCTTGCATTGCCCAAGCCCTGTCCCATGTTGTGCTGGACAGATAAAACGTCTTTGCTAGGAATTGTTCTCCTGCCCCTGTAACAAGCAGCACTTCCCGTACTCTGTGCTGCATCTTCCGACACAGCAAGACACGAGTTAGGTGAGAAGCCTCGGAAGATCATTAACTTTCTAGAGAGCTTTTTGTGTAGAAAGTAGCAATGTAAAACACTTGAGTGACATTTTGATTTCCCTGTGGATTCTTTTGGTGCCTTGGTGTCTCTCTGCGATGTGTCCCAGACGAGGCTAAATGGTAGCGCGTCTTCCCTTACCTGTGAGGAGGGGAAGAGTTTCCTGTTAATGTACATAAACATCTCAATTAAGAGCACAGATTGCCTGCCCTGCTCTGCAACGGACTCTGATGGAAGGTGTCTTAACATCATCCTGTCCTGCAACAGCAGTGTGTCCCCAAACCTGCCATCCACACCTGCATCCTGGGGTATCATAAGGCTGCTGCTGTCCCTCTCAGGTTAGCCCTTGTCTCCAGGGTTCGGGCATCCATGTTGTCCCAGCTCTGGCCTCCCTGGGCAGCAAGTACAAGGCTGGTGGCTGTGAGTACTGTGGTCCCTTTCTGTGAGGAGGAGAGACTCCTGCCCAAGTTTTACTGAAGATCTGCCTTTAACGAGAGTGGTGGCAGAGATACAGAGGGAAGGCTGTGTCAGCGAGGGACACCAGGTTTGAAGCTGCCCCGCTTCATCTAATGAGAAACGATTGCAAGGTGCAGGAGGGGAAGGGGTAGCAGCTAGCCAGAGAGACTCCACTGCAATTTAACAAGTTTCCATTCCCCTGAGTTCCCTGACAAGACCCCCCTCTAAGTCTGTACAGGAATTCATAAGAATAGGATAATTAGGATGTTTCAAAGCTGCGACCCTCAGAGGAGTCCTTGGATTAATCTGTTTTTTCCCTTAAAGACATCTGTAACTACAATCTTTGTTTCTCTCCTCTTCTTCCCCCCCCCTTCCCTTCTTTTCCCCCCTTGTCTGTCTCTGTATCTCCTGTCAAACCATTGCAGACGTAAATGACAAAGAAATCAGAAAGAGAGATCAATGCAGTCCAAATTAGCACTTGGAGATAGACTGTGCTGGAGATGTCAGAGCCTGACCCCGGTTGATCTGCCAGCCTCCGCCGGTGATATTATGCAAATTGCATCCATCTGGCAGAGCCCAGTGAAGGACTAATGGGGCAGGGAGGGGGCCGTGGCCAGGCGCCTTCGGGAAGGGGAGAGAGCTGGGGGTCTTTGGGGAGGGGGGTCCATGATCAACGAGAGAGATAAGGTACTGCATTGGCTTCATTTGTGCTCCTGGGCGGATTAAAAACCAAACTCCAGATAAGAGATAACCAAACTTCATTTCACTTTTTATTTTATTCCTTATTGCTATCCCCACACAACCTAGTACCAAAAAGAAGGGGAAAAAAAAAAAAGATGGTTCTTGGCGCTCTTGTTTCCTGCACGTCATTACCACTGATGGCAGTTTGAGGGGAGAGACAAAGTCAGGGAAAGAAAGCAAAAAAAAAAAGCTAGCTGCTTAAAAGACTGCTGTAATAGGAGCATGGATAATAGAAATCTCAAATTACGGTGATCGCCTTGTTAAGAAGTTTGAAAATACGGCCAGATTGTCTTTAATGAGAGAAATATGGCTGTTAGTTAGTGAAGGAGGAGGGAATGGACCTTGTTTCAAGATCTGTAGCTCGCCCATCAAAGAGGCACCGGCTGTTTCATTTCAAAATCCTGCTCCTCTGCCTGATATTAAAAATAGTTGTTAAAGGCTTTGACTAGCAAGATGATTCTCTTTGGCTTCCTACTCTCTCTCCACCTCCCCCAAAAGACTTCGCTAAGAGAACTTCTGCTTTAAAAAATGGCCAAGCAAAGAAAGGAGAAGAAAGTTTTGGGCCGCGGGGTGATGCTGCCCCTCGCCCCCTGGGGTGCCCGGGGCCCTCAGGCCGAGCACTGCCAGCACCGTGGCTGTCCCCGCCGCGGCAGAGGGGACCCTGCTCCATGCTGTGTGCCTCCTGTGCCGGGATGAGTGCTGCGACGTGCTACCATCACTGCTCTGCTCCTGGCAACCCTGACCCAGGCATGGGACAGCAGAGGCTTTTTTTGGCATCCAGACCCCCATTAAGTGCTATGGTGCTGCTTTCCTTCACTCTCCGCAGTGCCTGGGAAGCGGCGCTGGACCAGGGCTGAGGATACAGAGAAGGGCTCTGACAGAAGCCAGGTCTGGCAGCTGCCCACCGGCCCCCACCTCTTGTTAAGAGCTAACGGGCACCTCTGTGCTGTTGGGCTCTGACCCGTAACTCCTGCCTCGCCTCTGCGCTGACAGTCCCCTCTTCATTCTCCCCTGAAATCAAAGGATCGCATTAATTGGTTTAAGGATCGCTGCCCCGTGTCCTGAGTGGCCTGTTTAAGATAACGAACTCGGAGTGTGTTAATAGCTGGTATAAGTCAGCAGAGGATCTAGGGACAAGACCTGGATGGGGAAGATGTTGCTGGGTGGGGAAGATGGGCATCGAGGCATTGAAAATCTGTCCAGTGCTGTGTTCTTCCCAGGCCTTACACAAATCAGTGTAATTCCCCTGCTCCCAAGTTGCTAACGTGTTGAAATCCCAGGGCAAAGGGCTCTGGCAGGAGGGGAGGGCTGTGCCAGCCAAACTGCTGCCCTTTCCCAGCATAGCCTTGCTCACTTTGTGGGTCTGCAGAGGGATCAGAGGGGATCTGCTCTCCTCTGTCCTCCATAGTGTGAGATTCTTCCCAAAGCCACAGCTGTGCCATTAACCGCCCGAGCTCTGGCTTGCTCCCGGTCCTGCGGCAGAGCCCCGCAGTGGACAGGTGCTGGGACAGCGAGAGTCCTGAGCAATCCTGCTGCAGCATGGAAGCTGGGTTCTTCAAACTCAGCAAGAGCCTGAGCAGCCTGGGCCCCAAACTGGGTGCTGATGGTGTGCTTCCCAGAGGGGAAGCAGGAGGAGAGGGTCACGGTCACTGCTGAGGGTGGGCGTGCCGGTCCACACTGCTGGGACTGAGGTTCTGTGTCCAGGTGGCTCCGTGCTGTGGTCTGACATGTCTGCCCTGTGTGCCCAGAGGTCTCTGAGGGGATGGGGCTTAAGAGCTCCAGTCAGTTTTTGGCCAGGTGGTGGTGGCCCAGGGATGCAACACGATCCACTGGGCTGGGCTGCTGTGCCTAGTGGGCTACAACACTGTCCTGCCTCATCCCCTGGTGCTGCTGAGCTGATCTTTAACCATGGAAAAACCCCTACCCAGTGACGTGATGCAATCCCCCCAGTGATGGAGAGCACCCAGCAGCCCTGGGTAAGTTTTCCTGCTGTATTTAGCCTCACTGTTAATTGCGCATAGGGCTGTAATGCGCAGGGGCAGTGACCACCTGGCCAGAGGGGCTGTCTCTGTGCAGCCCTTCCTGCTGCACCCCAGCCCTGCGTTGCCCCTTGCTTTCCTGCCCACCCCCCGGCAGCAGGCACGGTGCTGGTGCTGCTGGTTGCCTGTGCTTACCGGGACGTGCACATCTCCCTACCCGCCTCTCAGTCTCTCAGCCTGGCCCCAGCGGGCAGGGGACTCGCGCCCCGGCACTGCCACCTCGGGACCCTTCCCCGGGGACTGCGCAGGGGGGAGCCCGCCGCAGGCAGGACCCCCGGCCCCTTGCCCTGCAGAGGCCACAGCAGCAGCATCGTGTGGGGAAGCCCACTCCAGCCCTCAGCTGCAGCTCCCCCAGGCCAGCTGCCCGGTGCCAGGGGTACTGAGGCTGGGTCCCCTCTCCCATCCTATGTGTTTCCAACCAAGAACCAGTGATTTGGCTTTATTTGCATGCCCAGGGGACTCAGAGCTTGGCAGCTGGGCCATCTCTAGCACCCACAAAGCCCTCTGTTAGTGCTCTCCCTCTCCAGAAGTACATATATAACAGCCGAGAGAGGCAGAGAGGAAGAGAAAAAGAGAGACAACGGCTTTGCCTCCACGCTCCCGTCCAGAGCAGTCTCCTAATGAGAAGAATATGGCTGCTAGTTAGCAGAGGGGTGTGTCCTGTAGGCTAAAATGAGATAGTTACACTGCACTGATTGAAGGTTGAGGTTAGAGGGCAGCACAATTATGTTCAGGAGATTCAAGGGCTCTGTTTGATGCGGCAGTTCTAAGCTCCCAGCCAGTGTCAGTAGTTTAGCTCAGGGTTTCTTTTTTTTTTTTTTTTTTTTTTTTTGTGGGCTAAAGACAGGAAGGATAAAAACTATGGGAATGAGTTGTTACTATTATTATAAAGTGGTGTGAGTTTTTTTTTTTAAAACTACCAGTTCACCCCCCTTTTGCTTAACTGTTTCCTGATCATTATTTTTTAAGCTGCTCAGAGGGAAGAACAGAGCATCCCCTTCCCCCTGGAGAGCGGCTCTGAATTTTCTCCCAGACGGCGAAGGTGATTTTTTTGTGCCCAGTGCTTCGGCTCAGTTCTCTGACTCGGGATCAGGAAAGCAATTAGCAGTTCAAATTATACCAAGGCCAAATTCTTTGTCTCAAAATCACGGGTTAAGAGTTGCAAAAAAACCTTAATTGTCTGGTGCTGAACTAGGTATTTTTTCTGAGAGCATGAGGGCTGTTTATGGGGGAAGTCTCTTGTGTTTCAAAAGCTGTACAGCAGCTTTGCCTTTTCCCAGAGTCTGCAGAAGTGTCCAGGCGCTGCACCAGTGTCCAGGCACGGCAGCAGCATCCCCGGCCTCTCCAGCCTCTCTCCCACCAGCCGACTTGCCGCCTTGCAGGCGACCATGCATTCTCTCATCCATCCCAAGACAATCCTGGTCACTGTCACCCTTCTCCACTGCCCTGTGCTCTAACCTTGTAGCTCTCCGGCCACAGCCCGCACCCCCCGCCAGCTGCCCGCGCTGCAGCGAGCCGAGGACCGCTCGCCTGCCACAGCAGCACATGGCAGCCCGGTGCTGCCCATGCAAGGAGGCTGTTGCTTGCCCAGTGGCAGCACCCAGTCTTGCTAGGCCAAACGGGGTGCCAGCCTGCCCACGCTGGCCACCCCACCTTGAGGGATGAATGAAGGGGCGTCTGCCCCTTTCTCTCCTTGTCTGCTCCCCAGGACCTGTCTCCCCAGTCACATTTGTGTCCCAAGCCCATACTTTGCATTGCCTTTTGATCCGAGTGACAGGCTGCTTTATTTACTCTAATGGTTCTCAGTTTTAAATGTTAATTCCTCCCTGAAGAAAATGTCTTTTCAGGATGACTTGCCCATCAGCAGGGACATGGAGAGTGTGCTGGCCTCCCCGACCTCTGTGCAGAGCCAGGCGTTAAACCCAACGGGCAAGGGCCTGGTAGGAGCAGGGGGCTGTGATGCCCAGAGAGCACCTCAGTCCCTGCTGCCACCGTGACTGGGCTGTCCTGGGGACGCCGCATCAGCGGGTGGGCTAGCCAGGGTGGATGCATCCCTAGCATCACGGCTCGTCCTCGTGCAGCCCATTTGGCACAGCACCACGTGCCACCACCATGGTGCCCCATCATCCCGGCTGCAATTAGAGGTTGATGGATTGTCCCCGGGCTGGAGTCTTGGTACGGCCCCCTGAAGGGGACGCGGCACGCGTGGAGGCGGGCAGGGGCCCACTGGGCTGACGCCGTCAAACAACAATTTCTAATCTTGATTGGAGAGGAGGGCGGTGGGCTAGGGGGAGGAATTGGAGATAAATGTTAGCTCATTTCTTAAGTAATTAGTTACCTCCTCATCCCCATGTTGTAATTGTGAACAAGCTGTAATGTTTAATTAGTGTGTAAATGAAACCCCAATTTCATAATGGCTGCAGTGACAGCGCTAAGTGAGACAGGCACAGAAGGGGCCGCATTGTTTCAGCGGGAGATGAAGCTGTCGCCCAGCAAGCCGAGCGTCTCTGGGAGAAAATGGAAATGATAAACGAAGTGAGGCTAATTAGCAAAATCATACAGGCCCCACTGATGGTTCTCATCAAGGGGAGGTAATGAAGCGGGCGGGCCAAGCTGAGGGGGGATTAATTGGAGCTGATTCCTGCACATACAGACGCTGTAGAGCAGCCGATGCAGGGATGCAAACTTTCCTGCATGGACTGGCCATGGGGAGAGTCTGCAGGGAGCAGGGAATGACCCTGGGAGCTGGTCCTGGAGCGGGAAGAACATGGGTTCAGGGGGATGCTCCCTGCCTGTAGGTGTCTGGGCAGAGGCAGGTGGGCACCCACCCATGGAGAGAATGGTGTGAGGCCTCTGAAACATCGAAGAGCTGCTGCAGGGCTGGGTTATAGCCCGGGGAGGGTTAGCTCCTTTCAAGTCCCTCCTCCTCTGCTGATTGTATTTTGAGCATAGACATTCAGAGACTAAATAAAGCACCTCTACATGCTGGGGAAGGGGTGACTCGCCCCTGCTCACCCCCTGGGCAGGGGTCTCTGCAGACCCGATGCCCGTGGCAGCACGGCGCAGCAGCTGAGCCGGAGCTCGCTGCAGCGGGGGAACCTGGGGCAGCGTGGAGCTGAACTTTATCCTTTCAAGCTGTGTGAGAAATGCCCTTTCTACAGCTGCTGGCGCACAACCCTGATCACGTTGCATTACTTACTGACATTTCAGGGAGCATGTGGAGCCTTGCTGCTGGTGAGCTCGGCCCCAAACACCCCATCCCTGCCGCAGACGGGGGCCAGCTGCCTGTGGGCCACACTGTCCCCAGACCTGCTCTTTACCTGCTGCCAACTCAGTATCAGAAGCGAGCAAAAGCCTTGCCAAGCAAAAGAGAAGACAGCAATACCTGTCAGTCTGGGCTTGCATCTGTCTGTCTGTCCAAGCAGGTTGTTCCTGGCTGCACGTGGAGCTGTGGAACCATGAGCAGGTCTTTTCAGTGTCTCAGCCTCCTTTTCTGCCAAAAAATGTCAGGGTGAGCTGTCTGCTTGGCAAGTGCCAGTCTCGGGGATGTCCAGTGCCTGCCCAGAGTCATTGCATCCCTCCCTCGTGGCATCTCCGAGCCCCCCGCTGCCTCTCCTGCTGAGTAATGAGAGATTTCCCTGGGCCTCCGAGGGCTCTAAAGAGGGGCTGAGCAATATTATTTATTCAGTTGTTTACAGAAGCGTTTGATCGGGAATAGTTCTTCACTGCCAGCCTGTTGTGTATTATTCATTGCAATAATCTCTGCAGATTGTGATAAACTGTAACTGCGGCGGGGCAGCGCGTAGCTGGGCTGTACTGCCACTGCTGCCTGCACCGGCCTCTAAAATATCGGCAGCTGCAATCATAAATCTCAATTTACAAGTGGGACTATTGCACGGGGAGTTATAGTTATACTAATGATTACTTCTCTGTCTTATTTTTCATGTTGCAACAGAGTAATAAATTTTTAAGAACAGCCTGGGCAAAGCGTTAGCGAAGCCTGCATGTCCTCTTGCCACGCTGTCAGCAGCAAGCGGCGTTCCCCGTCTCCCACGGGCATCTTGCCAGCAGAGCACCTGCCCCACTTCTCAAGCAGGTGATGCAAAGGGGGGGCTTTGTGTCCCCACATTGGGAGAGGTGCGGTAGAAACTCCCCGCAAGCGTGGTGGGGCATCAGGCTGGAGCATCGCTTCGGGGTCAGCTCTGACATTTGCTGTCCTGGGCAAGATGCTTCATCTCCCTGCCTTGGTTTCCCTGCTGGGAATGGGGGCTGAGCCTGTCCCTCTGATGCTGAGCTAGTCCTTCTCAGTCAAACTCAGGAGATCCTGGGGCTGACAAGGCCAAGGGGTGGGGATTTGATGACTGAGAGTGAAGATGATGTTTGAGGGGTGCTTCCTGTCCCTGTAGCTCACCACCCTCCCAGCACCAGGGCTTTCCCAGAGATGGTGGGGTAGAAGCTGCCTTTTTGCAGATGATGTGCCCACGGCGTGCCCACGGTGTGGAAACAGGGTGATGGCCTGGATGGTCCCACCTGGAGGAAAGCCCCCTTCCTGGTGAACAGCAAGGGTCAGCAGGGAAGGCTCTGGCTAGAGGAACCCAGACCCTGCTCCCATCCCCATCTCTGAGCAGCGACTCACAAGCAGCCAGGGATGTCCCTCCTGGAGGAGTCCCCATGGGGGCACCCCACAAAGACCAAATATCTTCCCAGAAGGCAGCAGTGGGACCTGGGGTTCAGCGAGCATTTCCTGAGTGTTTATCACAGCTCCAAGGTCTGTGATGTGAGGCCTCTGATGGATGCCTCCATTCACGGACTTGACATTATGATGTACAGGGAGCCTAGAGACATATAGATTTTCAAAGTGGCCACTTTGAGCATAATTATAAATATCTAGCCTCTTTACATAGTGAATTGCTGCCAGGAAAAGAAGGGAGCTGGGAGGGCTGAAATTCTGTCATCCAGGCTTTCTTGAGAAAGGAGCCTTGGCAGAGATTCCCCACCCATTTTCGGGTGCCAGGAAGGGATGGGCATTAAGGGATAATGCTTTTCCTGTCCCATGCCCCCTGACAGCTCCTCCCCACTTCCCCTTGGTGCTGGCAATGTCTCTCACCAGGGGACATCTCCCAGGCGCTGTCTAGGACCCTCTCCTTCCCAGCTTGTCTGCACCAGCACACTACAACCTGATCTTAACCGCTTCCGAGTGGCTGGCTCCCCTTCCAGATCATGTCACAGAGCACCAGGGGCATCAGGGAGCTGGGGGCAGGCACTCCCAGTTTCTGTGCCTGATCCATAGCCCCAGGGACACAGCGAAGGAGAGATCTCTCCCTAGCTTATGGCCAGCTCATCTCCTTCCACTTGCCTTTGGAGCATCTCAGCCCACACAGGGCTGGGGCTCAGCATGGAGAGACCAGTTTTCAGGCGGGCAGAAGATGATCCCTCCAGCGGGATGGGTGCTGGATGCCAACCCTGCAGCTGAGACCCGGGCACAGTCAGGAGCACTCCCGCGTGCCCCCTTGGACCCACAGGCTCCTAGAAAAAGGCAACTGTCCTGGAGGAAACCATCTGGAAGTCCTTTTCTCATACTTTTCTCTTGTGGTTTGGATGGCATCAGAGCATCACCACTTCCCTCTCCATGCTGGAGGATGGGTGAGCATGCCGTGGGGAGGGTATCTGCAGGCAGCAGTGTGTCTGTGCATGAGCATATAGGCTCAAACAGGCACCGGTCATCACCTTCCCCAGCCTGGGACTGGGGCACGCTGGAATATTGCAGGGGAAAACGAAGGGGATATTTGAGGATTTGTGTTCTGTTCGCGAGCGGGGTCTGGAGGAGAGAAGGTCAAAGAAGAAAATTGGAGCTGAATTGAAATCAATGGCAGGTAGAGATTAGAGTGGTGCCCCAATTAACTGCAGCGAGCTGAGGGGAGGCTGAGGGAGGGCTCTAGCTCTCCAGGTTAAGACCCCTCATTGGACCCCAGTTCTGCTCTGTGGAGATGTGAATGCCCCAGACAAATGGGGACTGTGGCTGGGGGCCTGGGATCAGAACATTGGGGTGAGGACTTGCTGGTGGGCAACGACTGGAGTAGCCAACGGCTGCGGATGGCAGCAGGAGACCTGGGTGGTTTGGTGTTGGATTAAATCCCATTCCCTTCTTCCTTCTCTGCAGATCTTGCCAGGCTCAGGCTGCCTCCTCATCCCTATCCCAGCTCTTTGTCCTCATTTCCTTGTCCTGGTCCCTTCCCCCATTTCTCTGGTATCATCTCAGCTCCCATCATCACCAGCCCCACTAACTCCCCGTCACTGTTTCCTCCTGCTTCACCTGCCCCTGACTCCAGCTCTTGTTGGCTCAAGTATTTCAATGAAGCAGTTTCCTCCCTCGCACTTCCTGGGGAAGTCATCGAGCGCCCAGAGAGCCGGGTCCCCGCTCCGCATGCAGGTGCATGCAGCGGGTGCCAGGGGGGTTGCAGCAGCTGGGAGCTGGGGGCCGGCCCGGGGCTGGGTGTCACGCACGTGCAGCCACCCGGGGCTGCGGGCAGGGCTGGTTTTGCCCAAAGTTGGAGGGATTTGGATGGGAAATCCAAAACGCTCCTTGGCCCCGAAATAACCTTCACAACAGACTTCAAGGCTTTGTTCCAAAACATCTGGGCACACACAAAAAAACCCTGCAACACAAGTAGCTGGAATTTAAGGGAAATAGCAACATATTTTTCATTCTTCTTGATGGCAACGTATTAATGGTTTGGGCTGGAATTTCCTGGGGAAAAAAATTCAGCGTGAGTAGGACATCCAGCATGGAATATCTCAGCTGAATCGCTAAACTTTGGGGAAAATCAGGGTGGGTCATGTCAGAGCAAGGGGGAGACAGCAGCCCCTCTTTTTCCCAACACCCCCTGCCACCAGCATGCTCCTGGGGCTGGGGCAGCTGGAACCTGTCTCCCATGGCCCCAGGCCCCCAGGGATCGGGGCTTTGCTCTCTCCGACAGCCCTGTGCATTGCAGCATGTTGCATATCACCCAAGGAACATTAATTAACATTGCTAGAAGATCTTAGGAAAGGTGCAATTTGAATGATCTGGCACCGCAGTCATTCAGATGCTGAGTTAATTCAATCCTTGCACACAGTGCTCCTACAGATTGTTGGCTTTAAACAAACAGCA
This sequence comes from Strix aluco, assembly GCF_031877795.1. NCBI lineage: Eukaryota > Metazoa > Chordata > Aves > Strigiformes > Strigidae > Strix > Strix aluco. The sequence continues at coordinate 12,110,006 of NC_133938.1, forward strand.
GTGACAGATTTGTTGCTGCGGAAATGTGGTCATTAAGTCGGGAGCGTGTGTTTGACCTGAAAGCGATTGAGTGATGGATGCAAGTCATTTTAAAGCTGCAGCAGCCAAAAGGATGCTCCTTTTGGAGAGCAATCTTGCATCTGAGGAGTGTAAATAATTTAAACAAACAAGTAAAGTCAGGTGAAAGCACTACCGTTGGCCGCTCTATTGTATTACAGCACTAAATGCAAAGCGGGGCAGTGCTGCCGGCTTGGTGGCAGAGGAGAGCTCCTTTGTGCGGTGCTGGCATAAAGAGGTGTGAGGTGCCAGCTTTGGGGCTGTCCCTGCAGATAGATGGTACCAACCGAGCTCACATCACTTAATAGTCACTTGTGGGGGCTGTGCACCCACCACTCTCGAGTGCAGGCAGTGCAAGCGCCATGGGATCCCCAAGGAGTGGGGACCAAAGGGGCTCGGTGGAGATCACCCTGATGTCCTGGCGGAGCAGGACTCAGGTGTCCTGCAGTGTGGAACTGTCCTGCTCCAGCCACTCCTCTCGTCAAGCCAAAGCAGCCTGATATTCTCTTCGCTTCCAGATGCCAGATCTGGCTCGTCTGGTCCCACAAGGATGCTTTGGGGAACCAGGAGCTGAGCAGGCTGTGGGGCTGCTGCTCCATGGCAGCCTTGCTCTGAGCCATCCTCTCACTGCCGTTCATGATCCTCTCACCCATGGGCTGTGAGCTGGGAGGCAGTGTTAGAGCCACACCGGTCACGTCGCATGGGTCTGCGCCTTCCGCCGCAGGAATTGGCGTCCCAGTAATGAGGCTGGTAGTTACTGTGCATTGGAAGCAGCCATTGCTTAAGCCTCAATATCTCGGCCATTTAATTTAATGGGGTTTTTTAAATACCAAAAGCAATTAAGTTCACATTGTGAGCTAATCGCCTACAAAATTTCATTTCAAAGATGCTCAGACTGTTTGTGAGAGAATTGCTGGAAAGAGACCCAAATATGCCACCGCTGTTTGTCCTTCTCTGCCTTCCCTCTTTCCCAACCAGAGCTAGGCAGACATCTCAAAAGGAAACAATCACGTTCTCAGTCTCCTGCTTTTCTGACAGGTTTTTCCATAGTGTGAATTTTAGATGTGTAAGTTAAATGCCAGTGATTGGAGATGGTTATAGTGCTTAGCTGGTACCACAGAAGTGAAGAACAGGGATTTAAGGGCTGTCTGATGGGCAAGAGCCAGATTGCTGGTTTTGGGGAGCGGGTGGGTGCACAGCCGTGTAGCCGGGCCAGGAGGAGATGGTGGGAGCTCTGCCCATAAACACGTGTTACCCGCTGCCTTGAGGCCCTATGTCTGTGCTGCTGTACTTGGGAGTGTAAGCGGTGCCTGAGCAGGAGCACCTAAACCTTGCACAAACCCTTTTGCTTTGGAAAGGTGTCCTGGGCGAGCTGTTTGCAGTGTGTCCACCCCATCCCTTGGCAGCTCACCCCACGTGCCTGCCTCCCCGCTCCTCCTCCGGCCCCGGTGGCCCCAGCCCACTGCATCCGTCCAAGGCAGCCCCCGCAGGGGCCAGCTTGCCTGTAGGCTGCACGGCTTTATCAGATCGGAGAAGAGCCAGAGGTCTTTGCCAGAGATTACTTGTTCTACTAAACAACCATGTTACTGAATACGGAATAATCCCCCCTCAACAGCCAGCTGGGGGTTTCGTTTCCTGCACTGTGGCTATCGTGTTAACACTCTCTCCTTAAAGCACCTTTGCCGGCTGAGCCACACACGTGCTGCCCGTCACCCCGCTGGCGTGATGGGCAGGGGCACGCTCTGCACTGTTCCCCGCCAAGCTGCTTGCCCCTGGCGCGTTCGACTGAGCCACACAGTGCCGCCCCATTTCGGATGCAGCATTGCCTGCTCTGGACCCCTCTTGCTGTCCTCCCCAGCCGGTTTCCCTGGCCGGCAGTGGGGATGTGATTTATGGAGTCCCACACGCACCCGGTGAGTCCAGCTCTGTGCGTTTCAGGGAGATCCATCGCACAGGGAGGGGAGGTCACCACGTTGCAGGTTTGCTAACCTTGCCCGCTTATTAAAAATGGTAAAAGCCTCCCTCAGGACTCGTGAAGTATAGATCCAGAGAGCTCCATATGCTGTTCCCCTTAATGAGATGTCTGCCTGAAGAGCAATAGCAAAACACACCATCCAGTTCAGGGTCCCTATAGCTAGATGGCCTGGCTGTAAACAGAGCCGTCCGTCTTAATGGGCTATCGTGTAAAAACTTCTCCCAGTCAATAAATCAAAGGGGCTCCATTTATATCATCTGCTGCCTTCGCTATTAGGCTGCCTCTGGATGGCATGTTCTGATACAGAGCTCCCCAGGACCGCCAGGCGAGGCCAGAGGCTCTAATGGGCATTTAATTTAGGCTTCCCCTTGCCGATACCCGTGCAGAGCTCAGCAGCTGGGGCTCGGCAGGGGATCCCCCGTTGTTTGGGTTGGCCCTGCCGTGCAGGAAAGGGTACCCGTGGATCGGGACCTGGCCAGCATCACCTCCCCTGCCCTGCTGGGTAGAAGCCTCTAGTGTACTGGGGACACCTGGGGAGCGGCCGGGGACCAGACCCTCTCTGGGAAGGGGCTGGCAAGCCCCCCTGCTCATCTGGGAGCAGCAGCAGCAGCCTGGTGCAGGTATTTATTTTTCATTCCCTCCCTTGTGCTGCTCGAATGCCACCGGAGGGAAGTTCCGCTCCAGCCACCATCCCAGGCAGAGATATTAGTCCTCATTACTAATTAAAGGAAGCAGGAGTAATTGACGGATGGTAGATGGCGGGGGAGCCGGTGTGATGAACAGCCCCTGTCCCCGTGCCGGGGACGCATGCTGAGCGCTACCTGTTAGCTACAAATAAACAAACCTGATAAATAATAAATAGTTTGAGAAGAGTGGCCGAGCATTATTTAAATTAATAGGGATTAGAGGGAGAGGCCTGAAAGAGCATTCCTCCGGATGAGCTATCCCCGGATGGGCAGGGACTCATTTGTTGCAGACTGGAGTAAACAAGGAGATGGGGAGGATTCATCACAGCAGGGCCTTGCGGCGCTGCTTGGGCTTGTAACAGCACGGCCGTGCATTTTCTGGCCACCCCTGTGCCAGGGCTCCCTGTGTCCCTTCCGCCTCACCGGTGTCACTGGGCTGTCACAGCTCCAGAGCCAGGCTGGGGCACCGGGTGCAGTGGGGCAGCCAGGGTGTTGCGATGGAGCAGTGGGGAGTAGACTCTCGGCTCCAGCTCTGCCACAGCACAGCTGCCAGTGGGGTCCCACGCCGCGACAGGGCACCCCGCAAGTTTTCCCGGCCAGCTTGATGGGCACCCGAGCTGTGTGGCAGCTGCTGCCTGCCTGCCTGCACCCAGGCACTCGCTGCCAGATGGGGTTTGGTCCCAGCCAGTGAATCCAGCTGCCAGGGGGTCTCTCCTCACCCCCTGACATTTGGATAACCCCCTGCCTGACCAGAGCCAGGAGGGTGGGGGTGGCAGAGGGAGGAGGGATGCCGGGGAAGGGGGAGAGGGGAGGGCAGGCGCTCTGCTCGCTATCACATCTACTCCATCTTATCGCCACAGTAATTTGATGATAAAAAATAATCCGAGGCTGGAAAGGAAACATGTGTAGTGGAGTAAAGATTGAATGTAGGTGGATTGTGCCCTGGGGCGGCGGCTGGGAGATAGAAGGAAATGTCCTTCTGTTTGACATACTGCCGAGACGCGGCCCCGCGCCCCCCGCCTTGCCGAGCCCTGCCCGCGGCGCGGGGAGCCCACTGGCCCGTGGTGTGGTGGGCAGGAGGGTGCCTGCTGCGGCCCCCACCACCTCCTGCCCCTCTGCCTGCACCCCCCGTGGCCCCGGCACCCCATGGGGTGCTAGCCCCCACCCTCCCACCCCACGTCTCGCTCCCAGCGCGCTTCTGATATTTTTTTTTTCCCTTTGGTTATGCTTCACAACTCATTTTATCAGCTGTCAGTAGCCAAATGTCTTTTTTAAGGAGTGGGTTATAGCCACTAATGTACTGAATGCTATTGCACTGGCTGCAGTTAGTGTTCCACGGCTAAATTACTATAATTAATGTTCCACTAGAACTGTTTGTAACAGGCGGCTGCGGGAGCCCCGGGTCTGGGCTTTCACAGCCACTGAATTATCTCTCCTCCCCGGAGAAGGAGCCTCTCACAAGGGGAGGGCCGAGGTCAGCACCGGGACAGACAGGCATGAGCCAAGCTGGGCTCTGGCGGACGGGGGGCCTGGGAGCCCGTGTGCCCAGGTCTCAGCTGCCCTGCCCTGCGGGAGTGCGGCGGGCTGCGGCGTGCTCCCGGCTGGGATGTGCCACGGTACCGCAGCATCGCCCACCGGCCCAGGGCTTCGCTCACCGCCCTCCACGAGTTGCATTCTGAAGAGGGAATGCAGTGCCTGGAGAAATGCTCCCCAAAACTCGCAAAGGGCGGCTGATGGAGATGTTTCCCCCGTGCCAGGTACAGCACCTCTGCCCACAGCAGAGGTGGTCCCCACGTCCACAGCAAGGCTGCACCCGAAACCATCCCCACCCTCCCTGCTCCCCCTTTGCCTCCCAGAGAGGCCAGAGGTCCAGGGAAAAAAAATTTGTTCCGCGGGCAGGGAGGCGCGCACACACCCCTTGTTTCGCTAAATGCATTCGCTCAATACCTGCAACAAACAGATTAGCCGGGGCTTTATCAGGGACAAGAGAAGGGAGAGCAATGTGATAATGGTTTTCAGCAAATCCTCGGGCTGTCACAGATTAGAGCGGCCGCGGCATGAGCATTATCAGCCCTTTCCTCCTCTCCCCATCGCCTCCCCCTTTGTCTCCTCTCGCCATCGGATTTCTCCAGCCAATCTATCCCGGCGAGAGCTGGGCAGATACAAGAAGAAGTCGGTTTCCATCTGATCCGCGATTGGTTTTTCCCGGCAGCCGATCCGTGTCGCGGCATCGATCCGCGGGCCCCCCCAGCGCTCGTCACCTTGCGTGTCTGGAGAGGAAGGTGGCAGAGGGAAAGGGGGGCTGGGGGGGGGACACGCTTTAAACTTGCCGCGTGCCATTGATCCGCAGGCGGGAGCGTGGCCAGGCCGGCCCCACCAGGCAGGAGGGGCGCGAGCTGCCTGCCCTCATCAGAGGAGTTTAAATGGCTGTGACCTTCTTATTAAACGAGAGGAATGGCTTTGGAGCCTGGCGGGAGGAGGGGCCCAAGCCCCGATCCCCGAGGAGGGTGGCTGAGAGCTGCCCAGCCCTCACTGTCCCACTGAGGGGCAGCTCAGCGAGACTGGCACCAGGGCACTGGGAACCTACCGGGAGCCCCCCTCTCTCAGAGCGGACACCCACTGCACCCACATCCCCGTTTCTGCTCCCTGGCTGTCTGTGCCACACCGCAGTGCGGCCAGGCACAAGCGGGGACCCCCATCCTGGCTCTGCAGCTTGCTGGAGCTTGGGGGAGAGGTGCTGTCAGGTGGGAGCTGTTGGGTTAACCCCGATGGGTGGACAGCTTTCTCAGGAGACCTGAAGCTGCAGAGGGGTTGCTTTTTACTTCTGGAGGTTGGGGACAAGGGTGCTCTTTGTCCTGGTGGCTACGGCCAGGGCCTGCTGAGGGCTGCCTGCAGGCAGCAAGTGGCACCAAGCACAGGGGTTTGTTGAGACACCTGGAGATGCTCGGAGGTCATTGCCAGTGGCCATGGCTGAGGCCAATGGGCAGGGCAGTGCTGCTGTGCCAGGTGTCCTTGGGGTCAAGCTGGAAAGTGCTGGTGTCACCATCTGTGCTGTCTGCCACCCCCCTGTACCCCTCTACCAGGCTCCTGCCCAGGTAGAACTGTGGCAGCTCTGCCTCGACTCGCTTTCCCTGGCTCACCCAAGGGACAGTGTGCAGGTGGGTGGAAGGGCAGGAGGGGATATAACAAGTAATGGCCCCAAGTGTGGAAACAGTGTTAATAAAGTGTATTTCACTTTTAATTTTGGCATATAATGTAATGATCTTTTTTAAGGCCCTATCATATTATCTGCATGACTAGATTATTGAGTCTTCATCATCTCCAGATAAATTTATGACCAGGATGATGCTTGGAATTTATTATCAGTCAATAGAGCTCAATACTGTAACAAGGCGTGTAATAAGATATACATATTTAATGATCCGGAGTAAAACAGCCCCGCTAATGGGCAGGATGAGACGGAGGCTGGAGCGTTAATTTCTATCCCCTGCCCCTTTCCTGCACCGTTCAGACGGGACGCAGCCCCAGGGTCCCGCACATTGCTTGGCATGGGCTGGGAGCCGGGCCCGGCTCTGGGGGATGCAAGGGGGCACAGCCCTCGTGCTGCTGCGGCTGTGAGCACGTGCTGCTGCACGTAGGCGTTAGTGGGAAGGCACGTGTACCGGCCGGTCCCTGTGGGTGATGTGTAGGTCTGTCTCACACATAGCAGACGGGTGTCTCTGATGTGGCTCTGCAGATCTGGTTGACATCCCCGTCTGCACCCTGTACAGACCCGACACACATCTGCCTCGTGTGGCTCCCTCCAGCCCGGCAGTCTTCAGAGGCAAGCCTGAAATCCTGCCTCTGGGATGGTGCAGGGATCTTTGGCTCAACAAGGGCAGCTGAGCTGTGGAGCTGGGGCGGACGGACACACTCTGTCCCCACTGTGTGAGGATGCCCAAAGCCCCTGGTGGGGACAGAGTCCTGCACGAGCTGCGCTGGCGGTGCCATTGGGGCGGAATCCCCCATGCTCCCGCTCGCCTGGCTGTGTCCTCGGTGGGAGAGTGGGCAGCGCCAGGGTGGTCACGCCACAGGGAGGGGGGGCAGGTCTTTGTGCCAAAGCACCCCGGCCCCACATCCAGCCTCCCACAGACGTAGTTGTGTTGAACAGGGACCCGTCTCCCTCGCCAGGTTATATTTTGAGCTGCTGGCGCTGATTTTTCCAGCCCTTTGGGATGTTATTAAATTAGTTTCCTAGGACTTTTAATAAGCACTTTTGATGCCTTTGAAGCGTGCGGCTTTGTGGGAAGATTACAGTCCCGCATCCATCTCACTGGGAGAGAAACAATGGCAGCAGGGCTGGCGTTTGATCTCTCCTCCAGAAGGCGAGAGAGGGTTTGTGTGAGACAAAGAGGTGAGCTGCTGATTTGGAGCTAATGTTTAAAAATAGGTAGGTCTCCCTCCAAGATAAAGAGACCTGCCCTTCTCTGTGTAATCGCCTGCCTCTGCCTCGCTGGACCTGCAGAAACACAGCTCGCTTTATTTGAAGGCTTCGAGTGCGGCGCCGTGGTTTGATTCTGGGTCCTTTTAAAGCAATAACTAGGCCATCTGACCAAGCTTTAAAGAGCAGAACTTTCCATTAGGACTCGCCACACACTCTCAGCGGCACTGGAATTGCATCCTTGCCTTTTATTTCCTTTCTCTGACATCTCGTGTCACTCACAGGCAGGAGAAACTCAGCTTTATAAACTCTCTCATTTCTCCCTTGAAATTTCTCCCTAATTAGGGTCCCAATCCTAGTGGTGGGACTGGGTGTCAGAGGCTGGACATGGAGCAGAGCCAACAGCCAGGTGGTGGCAGGGGGCTTGCAGGCCTTGAAATGCTCTGCAGAATCCCAGAGTGATTTGACCTTCTGGTGCCCTAAATAAACCCTCCACCAGAGCAGGGCATGGCAGAGGCATGGCAGGATGCAGCAGGGATATGGGAGGCAGGGACACCTGCGCCAGTGCTGGGGACCAGCGGGAAGGCGGATCGAATTGCTCCCTGCAGCCTGGGGACCTCCTGGGCCCCAGCAGCATAGTCAGGGGTAGGGAGACAGCATCTCCCATGTCTGTCCCCGCAGCACAGCAAAACCAGAGCCACCGTCCCTGCCATCCCTGGCATCCGTGTGCCCAGCCCCGGCACTGGCTCTGGCAGGGACCATCAGGTGCATTACACACCACGAGCTCCCAGCTCCGGCCAGGCATGCCTTTGCCGCGGGGAGAAAAGGCGTCAGGGGAGCCGAATTCCCTTTATCTGTGGATAACTACTGCTGCCTTTAACAGCCTGGAATAAACTAGCCATAAATACCGTGATCATAAGTGCAACTCTACACTGAACAGAGGTTTTAACCTTCCCCGCGGAGGATATCCAGCTCTACATCACTGACTGTTTCCATCCAGCCGCACGGCCACAGACAAGCACTAGGTGAGCTGCTTGGAGCAGCCACACCAGCTACCAGCCAGCTCTCAGTCCAGTCCGGCCCCAGTCCTTACCCCACTTTTGGGATAGGACCTCCCTCCTGCTCTCAGGGCCTGGCTGCTGCTGCCTTGTGTCCTGCCGGAGGGGCCAGGAAGGAGCCATCCCACCACATGCTGCCTGCCTGCCTGCCCTCTGCCCGCTCTGGGGTGTGCAGCAGGACAAAGGGTGATGGAGCAGCCTGGCAGTGCTGCCTGCTCCCACCAGTGCCCCCAGGACCCCAGGGGCCCGCTCCAGGGGCAGCGATGGTCCTGGCTGTGCGGGCAGGGCAAAGGCAGAGCCGTGGTGGTGACGGGCTGTGGGCTGGGCAGCATTGCTGCAGCAGCATCCCGGCTCCCACCCATCCCCTGAACTTTTCTCTTGCCCTGGTACTGGTGGGGCTGGACACACTGGCAGTGCTGCTGCTGACTCACCTCCCCTGCCTGCCCCATCCCCTTGTGGCAGCTGCCTGCAGCCCTACAGTCTGCCCAGGACAGACCAGGAGATGAGGGTGTTGCATCTGCTGGGGCTCATGGAGCTCCCTCACTGCACTTTGCTCTGGCATCTCTGGCTGTGTTTGAGAAGCACCTGCAGGCAGGGACCCTCCATCCATGTTGTAGAGAGGGGCAGGCACTGGCCTGGCCATCCCCAGCACAGCTGGGAGGAGTCAGTGCCCAGAGCATCTCTGCCCTGTCCCTCCGGGTGTCTCCAGGCACCCCAGCCCCAGCAGGCAGGAGTCCTGCTGCCCTCTTCCCCCTGCCGCCATCCTTTCCTCCTCTAAAGAAGCACCAGTGTGGGAGCCTCTAGTTTACTGGGCTCCTGTGGGCACCCACCTCTCATTCCCATTCCCATTCCCACTCCCACCCACAGAGCGGGGTATCCTGAGCCACCAACTTCTGCAGGAACTTGTCACTGTCACCTTGTCCCTGAGCCAGGCCAGGAGTCCTGTACCAGCCCTGGAGCAGGGAGGCAGCTTACATCCTCCCTGCACCTCGCCAGTGCCCCACCGTGACTTTATTTTGCACAGCGACTTTCAGGCGAGCTGTAAAACACTCGGACGAGTTAAATAATACACGACAGTGTACGGTATAAATTACAGGAAGCCAGCGGTGGAGCGACATTGTATGCTGAATAAATTAAAGGCTGCGTGACTTACAGGCGAGATTGATCTCCTGCCGAGCATTTTGTTTAGTGACGTGCTTGTCATAAGGGAGAGCTAATTACGGGCGCGGAGGCGCGCAGCTCCGATGCTGGGGAGTACGGCGCAAACTGGGCTCCCGAATGTCAGCGGGGTCCCCGCACTTCCAGGATTTGCTCTTTCCGAGGCCGGTGACGTGCCAGGCCCCTGTTAGCTGGGTGGAAGCTGTGTCCTCAGAGCCATCCAGCTCTGTCACAGCCCAGGGCAAAGGAGCCTGGGGAGCTGCTGGTGTCTGAAAGTGGATTTCCTGGTTTGGGGGACAGAGCCGGCAGCAGCTCTGGGGTCTGCCCTGGGCGAGGGCTGGCGTGGGGGCTGCCTTGGCAGCAGGCTCACGGGGGGATGGAGATGCCCCAACCTGAGCCTGTTCCCAACGGAGCAGAGCCATGCAGGAGCGCATGCTTTGCTCCTGTGGCTGGTCAGAGCCAGCGCTGCCTCCCCTGTCCTCAAGCCCTAACACTGCTCACAAGGTGACACAGGGACTGGCTGAGCAGCAGACCTGAGAGCTGCGGGGCTGATTTGGGGGCTGAATAGTACAAAAAGTCAAATCCTTGCCAGAAATTAGGTAGGGCTCATGTAATAGCAGGGTACTGCCATGAGCCACCAAGGGAGGGGGTGGGTCTTCTTGAGGACACAGTTTGTGCTGGATAATTTTGGGCAAGATGTGCTTTACCCACAGGGACGTGGGAGTTGGGTGAGAGGCTGGGGTGCAGCTGGGTGTCCAGCTGCTGACTTTAACCGCCAAACTTGCGGCCAAGTTTGGAGGCTCATCCTGCTGTGCTTTTCCTGTGGGCAGCAGCGCAGGGATGGCTCCCGCGTGGCGTCACCCCTGCCGGGGGAGGTCTGTCGCCACCACCCGCACAGCTGGGCGATGCCAAGCAGGTGGCGTGCGGCCGGCGAGGCCGCGGCAGAGGCTGCGCCACGGGGCCGGCGGAGGGGAGACCTCCCTGGGCTGCCGCGAGGGTGCTGGCGGCCAGAGGCCGTGCTTCGGCCGGCGGGATGTGCTGCCCTCCAGCTCGGCGGCTGTCTGTCACTCCGCGGGATTATGAGTAGTGAGCGTAATGCATCGGCGTATGAATAGGGTTGTCTGGCTGATGGTGATGTATCGTTTTTCATTACTGCCTCTCAAGCCCTCCCTGCTCCACGTGTGGAAATTCTATTTATTCCCTAATTTGTAAAAATTCCCTCCTTATCTGATACCAATCAGGGAGGGGTAATTGGCTCTCCAGGGCTAGCGGCTGGGGTCCTGATGAAGAGATATGTGTGTCTGCTCCGGCTGTCCAGGCACCCTGCCCTGCTGCACCAGCGACACGGGCCACAATTAATAATGATTTGCAAATGGCAGACAAGCAATAACGCAGAAAGATGTCCAGCCAGCCTCCTGCCCGCCCCTTAATTTCCTTCTGTAATATAAATGGCACAGGAACGAAAATCCAGCGCTATAAATTCTGAAATTAGTTATTCACCATAATAAATGGTTCCCTTTTTGGTGCGCGTCCCCCCCATCCTTCTCCCCTGACCCCCCCCACTCCCTCCTCCCCTCCCGCCCCCCTCGCCCACTACCTACTTCATTTGAGTCCTAATATGCAAATGCTGTAATTTAACGGGATGGTGAAGTTGATTTTCATGTTAACTTAATTACTTTGATTTATGAAGGGCTGGGATGCAGACACAGCTCCATCCTTACCCACCTCCCACCCTCACCCCTCTGTGGTCCCACTGACCCGCCGCCTCTTTTCCCTTGTCTTCCCTTTTCTCAGTCCTCCCTTCCTCTTCTTCCCCAAGTTTAGTGTTTTATTAGCTGCCTTTAAGTGGACATAAGTCCTCACGACAATCGCATGATGCGGAGGACAAATTCCCCGTCCTGCCTTGTTTAATCGTGCCTGGATAATGGATGTATAATTGACTCATTTGAATGCTTTTGCCTACAGGAGTGCAGAGCATTAAATGTTTGATTGCCTTAATTTCCAAACAGATCATTATCCCCTTCTTACCCGCTCTTAATAAACACTTTATGAGGATTTTTTTTGTAAAGGAAAAAAAATCTCCACTCCTCGTACTTCTCTGAAGTGATAAACTCTAATTAAGTCTAATATTTAAAAATATGGTAATGGTGACTTGTTTGAATAAGTGGCCTGCATTTCCATAATTTCATTATTACGTAAAACACGCTAATTATTTGAAGTGTGCTTATTACTAAAAGAGAAATCTCCTTCTAATAAAGATGAAATTGGCTTTTTTCCCTGTATTGCCGTGCACGCCGCTCCCCTTCCCTCCCGGCCGGTGAGCAGCCGCAGCCAGGAGCAGGGCGATGGTGACACTCACTTTGTTTGCCCGGGGATGGCTGCTGGCCTGCGAGGACACTGGATGTGCGGGGACAGTCACAGGCGCTGGCAGACACCCTGTGTCACCCTCAGGCCCAGCAATGTTGGCACCCTTTGGACTTGTGGGCTCCACGAGCTGCTGGGGATGGTGTGAGAGAGCTCAGCCCCAGCAGCCCATCCCCTCCAGCCAGGATGCCCCTGATATCGGGGTCCCCACACACAGCATCGCCTGTACCAGGCCATCTGGCAGCCTGTGGGGCTGGCGGGTGTCTCGGCAGCGGGGTGTCTCGCAATGTGGTGCCCCCACAGCCACCCAGATCCAGTCACCCTTCTTCCAGTGGCCTGTGCAGGGGACAGTAGGAAGTGGCCTGTCATGGTGTCAGGTGATGGTGGCCAGCCCGGGCCGGGGAAGCAGGTGCCTGGGGTGGCAGATCGAACACTGAAATGGGTCCTCTCGTCTGCCTGGCAGCTTCCTGGGGACACCCAGGTGTCACCTCCCTGCAGATCTGGGAACTGACAGAGACAGGCCCTCCCCGCTCCAGCCTCCCTGCTAGGGTGAGCCGCATTTGGAGGTTTCACTGACCTTGGTGTGTAGGGGGTGGGACAAGCAGCCTGTCCCCCCAGGACAGGGACAGCAACAGGTAGGGGGAGGATGAGTATTAATTGTGTCCAAACCCTCTTTAGAGCCCATGAGGGCCCTCAGTAGTGGGGCAGGCAGGGGAGGCACTGGGATGAAGTCAATATAAAACTAATTTTCTTTTCTTCGTGAAGAAATGAGGTGTGTGGCAGTAACGTAATTGCAGATAATGAGGTAAGTTATTCTTAATATTCTGCACGTCGCTGTCAGCTCCACCTAATATACCTGCCGGCTGTGCGGGGCACACGGAGCCCCTTGCCCCGCTTGCAGGATTATGAGGCCATTCGTTTGGGAGCAGCCCAGCAGGACCATCCCTGACGTCCCCATAGCTCCCTTTAGGCTGGGAGCTCTCTGCTTCGCCATGTCCTTGTCACCGCTGCAGCTGGGCATCCCAGTGTCACCACCTCGCCCGGCATGTCATGGTGGGGATGGGTGCAGACCAGACACAGCTCCCTCCCGGCTCCAGCATGGACAGGGTGAGCGGCCGCAAGAGCCTGGTTCCTTGCCTGTGATGGCTCTGTCCACTCCTGGAGACTTGCCCACTCAGGGGCAGCAGCACAGTCCGCCAGGGGGACACAGCACCCCCCTTTGCGATTGCCAGGGACGCCAGCAGCAGTGCCGGGCTGTGTGGGGACTGCAGGGCTCCTGCCGGTCACAAGGCCACCTGCTGTCACCCGGGGTCGGCAGCAGGGAGACGAAGGGCGGTGGTGGCCGGGCGGCCCTGTTTCCGCTTTGCAGGGAGCTGTTATACAAAGGCAGCAGTGATATTATTCATTAACAGTAATCTGCCATTAGAACATTGACAAATGGCCCCTCGTCGCCTGAGCATCAGTTCTTGTACAGCCCATAAAGCATGGGGACAGTTTAAATATGGACCTGCTCAGCTCGGGCCGGGGGTGATCCGTCTTCCCGGCCATAGCACAGGTGCGGTGGGGCTGCCTCCAAATGAGCACATTTAGGGGGGCCCTGTGCTCCCCCAACCACCCGCAGCCTGCTGGGGCGGCTGCTGGGATTGAAAAGCTCACTTCTTGCACCGCAAGTGTCTCGGCCCAGTGCACGGCAGTCGTGGCGGCGCTCAGCCCTCCGAGCCCCCATGGCGGTGGCGTCCGGGTGTCTGGTCCCACGGGGAGGCGGGAGCTCTGGGGGCAGTGCCGCAGGCGGCGTGCGTGGGGACACAGCCCCTTCCCTTCTCCCCAGTGCCTGGGGCGGGTGCGGAGGTCGTGCTCTCCCCAGGTGAGCATCGCTTCTCCTGGCAGCTGTTCCTGCGGCACAGACGCATCGTGCCCGGGCCGTGGGCCAGCCTCCTGCTGCCGAAATCCTTGAGCTCGTCCTGGGTTCGCAGCGGTGCCGCTTTGCAGCGGCCAGAGGGAGGGCAAACGCCGAGTGGTGAGCCCAGCGCTGCGGGCTGAGGGGTTTCTGCCTCCATCCCTGCAGAGGAGCGCGGTGGGAATGTCCGTCCCCCTCCAAGGACAAGGGCAGCCAGCGATGCTGAACGGCAGCAAACTCCAGCCCTAATGAAAAGAGGGCTCCCGCCGCCCCACACACATGCACGTGCCCTTTTGGCGTCACTGTGGCGAGAGCTTTGCAAGAGGCAGAGAGGGCTGGGCCGTGGGTGTCGAGGCGGTGCAGCATTGCAGTGGGTAATGCTAAAACACCAGGTAGAAGGGTTAAAACCCAGCGGGGCTAAGCCAGCCAGGATGAGGGGAGGTTGGGGCAGCACATCGCCCTGCGCTGCACTGGCAGCCTGGCCAAGGAGGGTCCCAGAGGCAGCCGGGACCCAGCGCCTCGGGGTGAGCTCGACCCTGGCCATCCCGGGGCTGCCGCAGGGGCACACGGGGCGATGCTCGAAAGCAGCACGACAAGGCGAGGGGCAGGGAGGCAGGGCAGAGCCGCCGTGCTGTTTGCAGGAGGCAGGATAACCCCGGGCTGACCCCTTTCACACACACCACACAACACCCCTAAATCAATTGCATCTTATTATTACAATATCAATATACAATATTCCTACAATAACACCATTGATTTTCTACTCAGAGGCTGCACCTAAGTCTGTTTTAAAGAGGAGGGAGTTAATAGTGCCCTCATTAAAAATCTATAGATTACCCCCCACCCCCAAAAAAGAAAAAGCAGTTTATATTCATTAGGGCTATTGAATATAAAGTAATATGTTTGTGTAGGACATTGGAGTAATGTGATAATCCGTCCGCATATCAGGGAGAAATCCACTTAGCAACCCTGTCAGCTTGACAAGAAAAATGTGCCCATAAAGTCGGGAATACATTGAGGGAGCGAGCGCGAGGAGAGCAGGGGCGCGCGTGTGTGCGCGCCTGTGCGGTACCCGCAGAGCCGTGCCGGCCGGCAGCGCGGGGCCACCTTCACCCCGTCCCCCTGCACAGGCCTGGGGACACAGGCAGGCACCCCGATGGCCTCTGGAGGTGTCCAGGGCTGAGGCATCCCGGGTGTGGTGGGGTGGGGGTGGCGGGGGTCTCCGCACCCTGCCAGCCTCTGCGGCCCCAGGCAGGGTCACCCTGACGGGACGGGGCTGGGGGTGCCAGCCTGGGTGCTGGGGCAGCCCCACCGTGGCCATGTGCCCCTCAGGGAGAGCCAGGCTGGGGGGTGTGGAGTGGGCAGGGCTGCCCGCACCCCCCTGCCTGCCTCGGACCCGGCTTGTCCCCCGCCCCGTGGTCACCTTTGCAATGGATTAAGCACTGAAAGAGCAGCAAAGCAATCCCGTTTGCGCTCTCTTAGGCTGTCAATTGCCATTTTTGTAATAGAAATTCCTTTCACAAGGTAACGACGGCCAGATTTAGAGGATTTCATATTGCTAATAATTCCCCAAACAGCCATCTGACTGTGTTGTTTTAAAAGCCGCTTAGTTTTTTGCTTTGGAGTTTATGAAAATCTCCCACTCTAATATCCCGAGAGCCAGCCTATAATTGTGTTATTAAATCAATCGGAGCGGATTACATTGTAAAATCAATAGATGGCTGTAATTGCATATTAGAAAGTTGTTCTGCTGTTGTTGATTTTTTTTTACATGGATAATTATAATAAGCATGTTTACCTTAGCGCTGATTTGGAATGAGTCTCACTAAATGACTTATGACAAGCTTGGCACTCCCGCTGCCAGGGGACCGTGGCATCGTTTGGGACAGCGAGGACAATGCTGCCGGTGTGGGCATGTGGGTGGCACCGACCCACTGGGGTCTCACCGGCTTTGCAGGGCGATGGCCCAGAGCCCAGGGCAGCTCCCGGTGCGAGAGCATGTCAGGGCTTTGGGGAGATGGCTGGTGGGGTTCAGGAAGCAGCTGGTGGTCCTGAGTGTCTCCCCGGGGACCAACTTGGGGGTCCCAGGAGGTGCCGTGGGGTCTCACTGCCAGTGTAGCCGCTCCCCAGGTCTCTGTGCAGTTCCTCTTTCAGCAACAGCCAGGCCAGGGTGATGCTGCGGGCAGGGAGGTGGGCAGCGGGATGCCCGGGAGTGGTGAAGGGCAGTGGTCAGGGCTGTGCTTTCAAATCCAAGCCACTCGCCTGCCACCTGCCTGATGCAGCTCAGAAGCCAGGATTTGCTTTGTTGTTACTTTTTTGGGGGACCAGGCCAGGACTGCCTGTGGGATGGAGGTATTTTGGCCACAGATGGTTGCGCTCCCGCTGCCTCGGTTTCCCTGGCTTTCAATCACCATTTCCCTGTTAGGTCCCACTGGAAGCTGGCTCCAGGGGCAGGTCTGGTGCTGGTTTCCTGGGGGCTCAGCTGGCTGGGGGCGAGATGGCTGGAGCAGGGGGCCCTAAGGATGGTGAGGGGCTTGAGTGAGTGGGAACAAGTGGCAGTGGGAGCTGGCACTGTGGCTTGGCAAGGCAGGACACCCATCATCTCCAGGGCCCTTGCGGAGCCATCAGTGATACCTCGGCTAGCAGAGAGGATAGAGGCACAGAGAGATGGGCTCATCTTTGCCCCTGCGTGGGGCCGGGGACACCTCTCCTTTGTCGGGCTGTCCCCATGCCCAGCTCCCTGCCCCTGGCACATCGGCGAGGGGAAGGGGTGCCAAAGAGGTCCTGCGGGGGGACATTTGGGAGCCACATGGCTGTGACAGGGACGTTACCTCTCCCACTGCCAGCCATCAGCCAGGAGGGTCCCCAGCAGCTCAGGGCAGTGCCCTGGGGAGCTGCGCACGGGGGAAGCCCCCTGCACCTCCGACCGATGCTGGGGGACCGGTGATGGCTTTGCCACCGGGTCACCAGGCGCCGTGGGGCTGCTGGTCTGGCAGGGAGCAGTGAGGCGGCCTGGCAGCCCCATCCCTGCGGGCAGACGCCTGGCAGCAGGGCAGCGCTGCCCGTCTGTGCAGGGCCCTCAATCCGGCACACGGCTCTGTCAGCAGGCAGCCTGCTGTCTCCTAGACAGTGAAATATGGCCACAATTAGCCCGGATACAGTTCAATTATGATAAACAGCGTTTGCACCCTTTAAGCCGTGATTAAAAGGCCTCCTCCCGTTGATAGAGAGACCTAATTTCACATTATTATCGCTGTAGCTTGATTATAAAGCACTCCCTGGATTTACAGTTGGGAGATGGATGTGGAGGCTTCTTTATCATTTACACATCAGTAATGATGCAGCCTTCCCTCCACCACAACATCCATCCAGCAGCGGCGAGGAGAGGGGGGCCCTGCCTGCGCCCCCCCCCCCTCCCGGGGCACCCTCTCCCCGTGTCAGCCGGGCCCCGCTGCCACACGCAAGTGGGCAAAGTCACCCTTACGGTAACAGCTTGATAAATGGGCGGGCGGTAATGAAATGGAGACATCAAGGCGTGGGGCGAGGAAGAAAGAGTGGTAATCGGAACGAGTGGAGCTGTCCCGAAACGGAGGGGAGCGGGAAGAAGGATCGCCTCTGCGCCGTGTGCTGTCAAGGGAGAAATTACACATTTACTCTTGCTTTTTCTTAAGGAGACGGCCCTCATAGATCAAAACATGGATTTACAAGCCAATTTTCAACATGAAATATAGACACCAGGAATCAATTTAAGCCCGGCTTCTATTTTAGCAAACGGTGCCTGAGTTTAGTCCCAGGTAAATAACACCAGCCGGAGCCTTCCCCCTCCCCGGCTTGCCACCCCGCTACCGCTCGCTCTGGCGGCCGCGTCGGCTGCGGCCCTGCCCTGGGGACGGCTGTGGTTTGCCGGCTCTGCCACCCGTCACTTGTCAGCCTGGAGCCAGCGGGCACAGGGCAGCACCGAGGGCTGGCTCTGGTGAGGACAGGGATGGGGACAACCCCGATCCGCAGCGGTGAGCAGAGCGTCAGGTGCCACGCAGCCCCTGCCTGAGGAGGGCGAAGGGAAGGAGGGGCCCCTCCTTGGCTGGTGGAGGGCAGCTCCGGCATCCCTGGCTATCCCCATCGCAGTGCAGGGACATCCCCTTTGCTGGCCAGTGGCACCGAGGGCCAGGGGTGCTGGAAGAGGAGACTGGGGTGACCAGCACTGGGCTTGCAGGGAGGCAGCCACTGGCCCAGAGCTGGGGGCCAGCGTGGGTCCAGCTTGCAGGAACGCTGCTTTCCCCATCCACTGGCTCCCCGCAGGTGGACCGTGGGGCAAACCCCAGCCTGGAGGAGCCAGGGATGCGTCAGCCAGCAGCCTGGGCGATGCCGCTGCCCCAGGCAGGCCTCCAGGTCCTGGGCATCGATCCGTCCCAGTGCAGCGCGGGGCCGTACTGGCAAGCGGGTGGCCAGTGCTGGGGAGCCGGGAACCCCGCACGCGCCCCACACCACTGCAAGGCACTTGGGACAGAGTGCCTGGCTGGAGCTGCACGGCCCCCTCAAAAGGGGACATGGGGGGCCGTGCAGCTCCGGGCACAGCCCCAGCCTGGGTCTCAAGCTTGATCCAGCAGCTCCCAGTCGGATCGAGGCTCTAACCCGGCATCTCCGTGCTCTCTCCACAGACGACTGTAAGAACATCGCCAACATCATGAAGACACTGGCCCATAGAGGCTTCATCTTCAAGCAGACCTCCAAACCCTTTTGATCCCCGAGGCAAGCCAGGCAAGGGCTGCATGCGCCCGGCGCCGGCGAGGCGGGGAGGACGGGCTCCAGCATTTAAAAAAAACGGCAACCGAGGCCAGAGGAACCGACAAAAAATCTCAATTTCAGCTGTTAACTCCAGTAGAGGTTGTATATATGGGAAGGCAAATCTGTGTAGACCTGATGTGACTCCCTCTCTGGGCTGCTCCGGACATTATGCCATGCTAGCGGACAGCCGCGTAGGGCGCTTGCACCACATTTTAGACTCGTAGTTTGTTCTTTTTCTTTGGCTCCCGATTTCCGTCCCTCCCTCCATACCCCACCCCGTCCTCCCTCTCCCGCCCCGTAGCCAGAGCATCCCCCCCATCTCCTCCCCGGCATGGGCCGTCCCCGCCTTCCCTTCTTCTTTCTTTTCTCTGGTTTTGTTTTCAGGCCTCGATGGCTGCTGCAGCGAGGCCGGCGTGTGCCCGCGCCCGGGCAGCGCTCACGGAGGCTCAGCAGTGTCGAGACGGCCCCTCGCCCTCCCCGCCAGCCCCCCCGCCTCTCCCCCGAGCGCCTTTTCCCCTTTTTGAGTCAACACTAACCCCTCTCTGACTCCTGTATGTGACAAACGCGATCCGTCTCTTTATGTTCAAGGTGAAGTGCCTGTATTCTCCGCTGCAGAGCCCCTGGCAGCCCCACCGTGGGCTGCGGGGCCCCGGAGGGCTCCCTTCAGTGGGGCGGGGGCCCGGCGGGTGGGCAGGCGGCAGGAGGGAGGTGACAGTGTCCGCGCAGAGCCCCGTCCCGTCCCCTCCCCGTCCCCGCCCCGTCTGCTCGTGCCTCTTGCGGGGCTGGGTGGGATGCCCAGCCCTGCCCTGGCCCCGCCAACCGATTCCAGCTCCACCGGGGACAGGCCCGCCGCGGCACCGCGTCCGTTGCCGGCGGTGGACGTGCCAGCGCGCGCTGGCCCCCGGCCCACAGGTACCCGAGCAGGGGAGCTGCAAATTGCCCCAGGCCCCTGACCCCGCTCCCCTCCAACCCCGTCCAGCCCCCCTCGGTTCCCGAGCTGAGGCTTGCCCCCCGCCCCCCCCCCCCCTCCACGTGCCCACGGTCCCCGCAGGCCGTGCCGTGCCCCTCGCAGGTCCCCGCGGACGCTCAGCAGCAGCTGGCTTGTTGCCTGAGAGAGTTGCCGAGCACATCCCCTCCGGCTGGGTGGGCTCCCAGCCGGCCAGGGCGGTTGGGGGGCAGCCGTGGGGCAGGCTGAGGGCACACGGCCCCCCGGTGTCACCCAGCCCCGGGGCCCTGCTGAATGGAGCCCTCGTCCGGGCGCTGACCTGCAGGGAGGCTGCAGCCCCGGGCCCGTGCGTGCATGGCCTGGAGCAAAGCCGGTGACGGCAGCCAGAAGGGCAATACAGGCACTGAACTTGGCGGTACATGACTGCATGGTGTGTGGTGTTCCAGTTAAACCAACCGATAATGCAAACCCAGCATTTTCATTGTCTAGTTATTCCAATCCTTGCTGTAAATGTGCCACATGAATAAAGTTTGGGGGTAAAGGAGCCCGGGCTGTGCCCATGCATGTGCGAGTGTGTACGGGGGGCAGAGGCAGGGCTGTGCCGCCTGGGTACGCGGGAGCAGGGTGCCCCACCAGCAGGGCTGCCCTCCCTGGGGTATGCACCTCACCATGTCCATGCTCCCCAAAAAGGCAAAATCTTGGCTGTGAAAGAGAGCACTGCCCCACTCCCCAGCACGGGCACCGCAGGTGGGCCCAGCAGTCTCCCCCACCGCCTCACCTTTGCTCGTGCCCCAGGACAGCTCTGCCCCGCAGATGCCACCAGCCTGTCCCAGCAGGGCTGCACCCATGGGTGCGCCCCAGCACAGCCTTCTGCCTGGTGCAGGGTGACAGCCACCACCGCATCCCACTGGCATCTGTCACCCTGCCCTACAGCCTGGCACGTTGTACCTGCACAGCCGCTACCGCACTTGGAGCATCTCCCCTAGAGGCTGGAGCCAGCGTGGCTCTGCCCGGGGCACCTGCTCTGCCCCGGGCTGCAGAGCCAGCACACATGCAGCACCATGATGGGTGGGAGCCGCGCCCGGCCACACAGGAGCTGCCACCGCATCCAGGTGCCCAAGGGAGCTGCCCGGGGCCACCAGGTGACAGGGATGCCGCTGTGCAGCTGGCACGGAGTGGGCAGCTCCTGGAGGGAAGGGGCAGCCCCTGCCCACTTGCTCCAAGCAAAGGTCACAGGGGTTTTAATGGCTCCCTCTGTGCAGCCCCTGATCAGCTTTATTGACCTATTTTCGATGGAGTCATCTAATTAGTTTTCTATGAAAACTAAGAACTTGGCCTTTGCCCTTTACTCCTGCAGGCGAGAATGTGACTCAGAGGACGTTGTCACGGCAGATCGATTGCCAGTTACACTTGAAAGGCAGCGTGGAGGGGACACGGGGTGGGCAGCGGGGCTGCAGCCCGGAGCGGGGCACGCAGCCGGGGCCACCTGTGCCCAAGTGCATGAACCCAGGCTCCCATCGCTGGCTTCAGCATCACCTCAGCCCCTCCAAAGCCTTGCAAAGTGTGGGGCGCAGGGACCAGGGGCCCCTCGCACCACAGACTGAAGCCAGAGGTGTCTGCCTACCTTGGGCAGGGCAGCAGGAGGAGGAACTGGGCCTGACGGCAAGTGCTGGGGAAAACACGAGTGTTTCCTGGCAGGCGCATCACCTCACCCAGGCGAGGCAGTGCTTGCAGGCATGGGGCACGCAGGAGCCACCGGAGGAGAGCAGCTACACTGGGGCCAGGCCTGTGGGGTGCTGGAGGGAGCTCCCCAGCCTGCTGCAAGCAGCGTTGCAGCAGTCTGGAGCAGGACCTGGCAGCCCCGAAGGCAGCAGGAGCTGCAGCAACCCCCACTGCAGCGCTGCAGCAGAGGCAGGCAGGGCCACCAGTATGGCTACTGGCACCCGACCTGCCCGCGGTGGAGATGAGACAGCTCACACCATCTCCTGATCCATGTGGGCTCACCAGGGCTAATGATGACTCTGCTCCAGTACAAGTGATGGGGTTTGTATTTACAGGGATGCTCACAAAAATGTGGCATGTTAAAGAAAAAAAAAAGAAATTACCAGAACAAAGCACACTAGCATTAGCGGCGCGGGGCAGCCATGCACAGCCTCGGGCAGAGCAGCAGCCCCCAGCAGAGCCCAGCGTGGCCCCGGGGCCACCCTCCAGCACCTGCTGCAGGTGCTCGGAGGTCAGACGGCTCTGGAGGTCTGATGGGGCTGTGGCCGCGGTGCTGGGCAGGGGATGGCTCCCACTGTTCTCTGGAGAGCTGTATTGTTTGCCCCAACAAGGCCCCCATCCCGCCCCACAGCTGCAGGCAGCCAGCTGTCCCTGGGGGTTCTGGGGCAGGACAGCACTGACCCTGCACACAGCTCTGCACCTCCTCCTCACCCGGCGCAGGGGGCTCACCGCTTCTTCACCTTCTTGACAGAAGAGGAGCTGGAGGCCAATTCCCTTCACTTTCTCTGCTCCAAGAGGGAGACAGGAGACAAAAGAAAAACCAGGGTCAACAGGTGGGAGCGCTCAGGTCACGGCAAACACACCCGCGTGGCCCAGAGCCTGTCTCAGAGCCGGCCACTGGGCTCCAGTGCTACTCCCTGCCATGCCCGATGGGTCACACCACCACCTGCCCACTGATGGCAGAGCCAGGTCCTTGCATGATGGGAGGGACATTGCTAGTCCAGCAGTGACGAGGGGCTGGGATGGCACCCTCGCAGGGGATGTCACCTCCCTGACACGGACAGAGCTCTGGGATGGTCATCTTTGCAGCACAGGGCCTGGGAGCGAGCAGGAGAAAGGGGCCAAGCTCTGCCACAGGCCAGTGGCCCCCGGAGCCCCGGCCAAGTAAGCTGGCATGCAACAAGCCCTAAGGAGCAGGGCCTCCAGAGAGGGGCAGAGCAGCTTGGCGCTACGGCCAGCTGTGCCGGGGCTGCTCGGTGCAGGACAGGGCAGAGCCTGGAAATGCTCCTCCACCATCCAGACCTGCCGTGAAGCGGCCCAGGAGCAGAGCAGGAGGCTGACAGAGAACAACAGCTCCTCAAAACAAACACTTTTCTGGTCAGCACACACCGACGCAGCCAGGCAAGGCTGGGGGGCTCTGGTGAGCTTCACCCTTTCACAGATGAGATGTCAGGGCTGAATCTGGCCCTAGGAAAGATGGAGCCATTCGCAGCAAACGGGGAACACTACCCTAGCCCCATCGCTGCACTGTGGCCAGGCTCTGCATGCGGAGCTGCTGGGCGCTGCACAGACACTACAGCCAAGACCACGGCAGGGTCAGCACCCAAAGCCAGGCTCTGCATGCGGCGTGCCCCAGGCATGCCAGAGCCACCAGGTACCCTGTACGTGGGGTGCCAGAGCCCCAGGGTCACCAGTGCACGGCACGCGATGGGGTCCGCTGTGGGCAGCGCATCGCAGGCGGTGGCAGACGCTGGTGAACACGCGTTGCACAGGCACGGTGACTGCGGTCAGGACCCCGCCGAGCCCAGCCCTGCAGCCAGCCCCTGTCCCCAAAGGCCTGCAGAGCCACTGCCCCAGCTGGCAAGCACCCAGGGGATGACACACTCTCTGAAATGAGCCAGGCCTGCCCCTCCCGGCTCCTCCAGCCCTGGCAGTCCCACAGGCGTGTGCTCCCGGTGGCAGCACGCGTGGTGGGAGGCCCCGCTGCCTCCCTCAGCAGGAAGGCGGCCTCCAGTTCCCGCTGGGCGCTGGGCGGACGGCAAACAGAGCATGGAATTTGCACGGCTAAAAGTTAAATACAACACACACACGGATTTCGTCAGAGGCCCTGGCACGGCTGCCTTCGCGGGATCCGATTAACAGGGAAATAAAAGGGCCAGAGAACCCACGCAGCAGTGTGAACAGATGCCCTATAAAAATCAAATACATGGTAATCAAGGGGACCGAAAGGTACATTTAAAAAAACAAAAACCCACCCTGGAAACAAAGGAGCAGGGCTTTGTGGCTTTCCTGGGAGGGCTGCGGAATTAATGGGGAAGAGCACATGTGTTTGATAATCTTTATATGGCAAAAGACCCATCTTTCAAATATGTCACAAATTCATATTAATCACCTTCCTATTGCCTTCTGTGGCACAGCTATTCCAGTTGCCTTGGGCAAAATTGGGAACTGTCTGGTTAAAAAAAATGTTTTACATTATAATTTACAAGAGCCTACAAGTCTAGTTTCTTTTAATGGAAAGAACGATTAAAAAAAAAAAGAGAGGAATATATATACACCCTGGTATATATACACTATATATATTAAAATATATATATATATATATATAAAAGACAGATATTGTAACTCCATCTGGAAAGAGAGAATGTTTGATCTTAACAATGTAACTTCTAGCTTTCAAACAGGCTCAGAAAACAAGAAGTCAGCAGGAGTTCAGATAAAGGAAGCTTAAAAGTCAAATAATTCTGACTCTGAACCCGAGACTTCTTAGACTCAAGGTCCTTTCCTTTACCCATTAATGGGCTGACTTGTGAGCTCAGGAACAAAGTGCTGCAATGTGAGGATTTCTGAGAGTCACTCATTACAGATCACTGAGTGGAGTCTGAGTTGCGGAAATCAAAGGATCCAATCTGGAGTAACTGGCTGAACTTCTGCTTGGAACTAATTTGTTCCGAGTTCGGCTCACCTTTCACCTCCCGAAGGCCCTGAGTAAAGTCCCTACCGGGGTCAGCGGCAGACGGCACTGGGGGGGATCCCAGCTCGGCTTTAATGGTCAGCGATGGGCACCGCAGCCCCTAGGAGAGGGTGGACAGGCAGCCAGGGTAGGAGGGATGTGGTGGACACGGCAGGGCAGAACGGTGCCGGGCTTCCCGCTGCTCCGTGGGTCTCGCTGCTGAGACAGGCAGACGCCTCGCCTCACCTGGGCTAAAACACCCTCTGAGATGTCCCCCATCCCCACTGCTTGCCAAGGGGGGTGCTGGCAGCCAGCCGTTGCCACGACCAGTATCTCAAGACCCTGGTGTGCCTTTACTCATCCATTACAATTCCTGGAATTCAGGCATGCCAGGCAGCACTCAGGAGTCAGGACTCCTCGTCCTATTCCTGGCTTCGCCACTCACTCCCTCCAACATCTGGAGCAAGGTACTTCTCTCCAGGGAAACAAATCTGGCTTCAGGGGAGCAGCTGGTTTGGATGCTGAACTAAGCCATGCTTAATCCAACATGTGGAGTGGCACTGACAGGCAGTGCTAGACAGCACAAAGGGATTCTCCAACTCAGAGGAATTTGAAGCCGGGAGATTAAATGATTTCCCCAAGGGCCACCCGGCAGCTCAGTGGCAAAGCACACACTTGAACTCGGGAGTTCAAGGCTGGTGTGGCAGGGTTAAACTGCGGAAGCAGCCATGGTGAGAGGAAGAGTGAGGTGTTACCTGCAAGCGCCCACGGCCAGGGCTGCAGGAGGCAAGGGAGGGAAAGGCCGCTACAAAGCACCGCTACAAAGCACCACTGCGCTTGCTCTACAGACAGCTGCCTGTTTGCACTACCAATATTGCTACCCCTGCTGCAAGCGGCCCAGGGTGGGGAAAAGCACTGTGCTTGCAGAGCAGGCTGCTTTCTCAGCACCATGTCCTGTCCCCACTGCGCCAGGGCCTGGGACACCACAGGGTTATTGCTGTGTAGGGTGGGGACACATGCATGCACCCCACCAGTCACACAGCCAGCAACTGCCCCAGCCACCCCGCCTTCCTAGAGCTGACCCCAGCCCACTGATCTTCCAGAGGCCGGTTTTAGCCATGACACCGAGTGAGAGGCACTGGGGCTGCTCCTGCCTGCTCTGGGCAGGGAGCGTCACCAACACACAGCTTCCACTCAGCTCAGCCTACCCTTGGAAGAGCTGGTTGTGGGCCACAGGCTGCTGGTCTCTCCCGCTGTCACATTGCCCAGAACTGCAGGAAAGGTTCAGGGCAAGCACAGTGCCAGGCCCTGCCTGACTCTCCAAACATACCTGAGCCAGGCAGAACATGGTAGAGCAGCCCCATTCCCCTCCTCTCCAAGATACCCCTCGAGCTGGGATGTAATTTTTCCCCCCTCAAAAGGTAGCATAAAATGGTCACAGTGTGAATGTGCTTGACCTTTTGTCTTGGACTAATCTAATTGTGTCGTCTTTGTGTAATCAGCCGGTAAAGGTCAGTGCTGTATTTAACATGGGGGCCCTTTAGGTACTGAATTTGCCTTGCAGTGAATTAACTTGATTATATTTCTTTCAAATATGTCAGAGACCAGGTCAGTTTAACCCTCTCTGTGCTGCCTGGGCCCACCCCTTTGTTTCCAATTCCAGGAGGTGGCACAGAGGAACAACGTGGTCAGAAACACAGACATGGGCTCCCTCCTCCTGCAGCCATGGCCACCACCACCACCACCATCACCACCACCTCTCCCGCCTTCCCAACAAGCAAAGTCTCAAGAGCAAGTGTGTTGTGAATCAGCCCAAAAAAGTTTGCAAACCAGGGCACTCCAGACCACAGGGAGGGGTGAGATTTCAAACGGAATGCAGTAGGGAAAAAAAAAAAGATTCAGAAGACTCCTTTGCAAATATGAACCTGTCTCAGTAGAACGCTTCCTTATGACTCCATATTGTCACAATCAAATAGGACATTACTCAAGTCCAGATTAACATGTCGCCTCTGCCGTTGACAGATAAGGTGTTCTCAATATCCTGCAATACATTATACATTTTTAGAAAGTAAAGGTCTGTGCCGCTACCAGGGGCAGTATGTCTGAGGTGTTGGGGATGCCACTGTGTGGAGACGGGCAGCTTTCATCAGGCAGTTCAGCTCAGCTGTGCCAGGGGACTGCACAGAGGGGAAAGCAACCTCAGCTGCTCCCCAGGCATACCCTTGGCCCTGAGGCAGTGGTGAGGGGCCGGGCAGCCTGCCCTCATGGAGACAGGGAGAAGAGGCTGGTGATTAGCATCCTGCAGAGGTACATGCACAGGACATTGTCACAGGGCTCGCAGTGGAAGGACCCCTAGGTCTGGCTTTCCTTTCTTGGCACTGGAAGTAGGGTATAAAAACACCCCTTTGCTCTTCAAACACCTCTCTCCTTCCCAAACCTTGTGCTCCAGGCAGGGCTACTGCTTGACTCCAGGAACTCAGGAGGGTCATGGCTCATCATCTCAAGACTGCTTTCCCCACTTGCTTCCCTCTGCTGAGCAGCCCTTATGGGGCTGTGTCTAGAAGGAAAATGCCTCAGGCCTGCAGCTGTACTGGCATCACTATTGCTGCCCTAGTGCAAGCTCTCGTCACCCAAAGCTTTTCCGCTTTGGTCCACGGTGGCACCCACGTCAAGCCATCTGCCTGCATGCAGGATGTAGGAAGCCCTGCTGACCCCACCTATAGCACCAAGAACACTGTCCAGCACAGGAGACAAGCCCAGAGAGCAGCACTGGGACTTGGGGGGAACAGGCGCGCTGTGCTCCCTTGGACGCGCACGCCTGGAGGGAGAGCAGGGCAGCATCCCCAGCACTTGTCAGGGCATCTGCGTCGGAGACCTGAGCGCTCCCTGTTCTGCCCCCCCAACCTTCCTTCTCACCGAGTTGGGGGTCAGTGGTGCTCCTACTACATCAATGATCTGGTCCTTGGCATCTCCCTTGCCCTCCTCGATGCCGAGCCCTGCCTGGCCATCTGGATGGGTGCCTTCCACACTGAGAGGGCCAATACTACCAGCTTTGGCCAGGGCCTCATAGCGGTGCCGTAACATCTGCAGCTCGTATTCACAGTTGGCAAAGGCTTGCTTCAGCTCATACAGCAGCACCAGGTCACTCCGCAGCTCATTGAACATCTGCACGATCTCCTCTGTGGGCATAGGGTTGAGATCTAGGGAGAAAAAGGGTTCTGTTAAACACCCAGACCTGCAGCCCTACGATGATGGAAGACCCAGATCAGACCAGATGACTGAACCTTGCTACCCACCAGGTCGTATGAAGGGAGGTCAGTCCTGGGAACAGGTCCTCACACACTGCCGCAGAGGACAGAAGAGCTCCTGCTGTTCCCTACACCTTCACCAACAAGGGGCGGACAGGCTGAGCGCCCTTGCCTCTCTTGTTGCTCCTCCCAGGGTAGGACTGAGGCAGAGAATTGCTCTGCTGCTGTGTTACAGACACGTTTTAATGCAGACCCAAACTGCTTGTAGCAGGGGCTGGCAGATCACCTCCCCACACCATGCATTCTGCTGCAGCCCATCACACACACACAGAGCCAGGAAGAGCTCCACATTCTGGAGAAGAAAAGGATGAAGCTCTGAGCATTGTCCTGATACACAGCAGTGGCCCTGTCTGCAGGGCTGCCCATGTGACCCCTTCCTGCTAGCAATGCCTTCACCCACACAAAGCCCAGGTGCGTTTCTGCACTCTAAGGCACAGCAGGGCTGGAGCACCAGAAAGCCCTCGAGATACATGTGTTTTGTAAGGCTGGAGTGGGGAGTCAGGAACCCCTCCTCACCCTCGTGGAAAGTGAGCTCTAAGAAGCACTCACATCCTTCCCCAAGGTTTCCCTAGCAAGCAAAGACAGTGGCTCTCTTAATTTTAAAGCAGAAAGGGGAAACCACCCCAATTGAGCCGCTTTCACCAGCCACAGGAGGCCTTAAGAACTGCACACAGTCTCTGTGACAACATATCAAGCCATACACCAGTTGGCCCAAAAAACTAACAAGAGTTAGCAGAAGTCAGTGCTGGAAGCAGGCTCAGTAATCTCTTGTAAATCTTTTTCTATTTTTAAAAATCCCCCCAACTGCAGTGGGGGGAAAAGGGATCATCAGGTGTCTAATCAAGGGGCACGGCACGCTGGGACCTGTAGTATCTGCAATCTGTACCCACTGCATGGAGGACAGCAGCTAGCCATGGGCTGCACTTCTTCCCTCTAGCTACGAGCGGGTATTGTACATGTTAAGTGAACCCTTCTTTCTGCTGCTAAGACACTGGAGTTCAAGAGTGAGGGATGTGTGTTTACTTGCCTTTCAGCAGAGATGCTCCAGATTTTCACACAGCATGCAACCTATAAAGGGGGGATGAACAGTCCCAGACGCATTTTGGACTTGCCACCGTGAGCAGTAAATTAAGAGGAAACGAAGCTTGAAAGCAAGACAGGGCAGCCCTGAACAATGCATGTGCTGTGGTCACTAACACACTTAGAAGTACCTCTCCCGGCAAGGCTGAGATTTGCCTTCCTAATACTGTGCTGCCTCTCTTGATGGTTAAAAAGGCCCAAACAAGAGAGAAACAAAGGCTCTTTTAAAACATTTTTCTACTGGGAGGAAAAAAAAAAACCCTGTGCATCTTGTTCTGGCTTT
Source organism: Strix aluco (assembly GCF_031877795.1). Lineage (NCBI taxonomy): Eukaryota > Metazoa > Chordata > Aves > Strigiformes > Strigidae > Strix > Strix aluco. The sequence goes on from NC_133938.1 coordinate 12,138,698, forward strand.
TACCCTCTCTCTCTTTTTTTTTTTTTAAACACATAAAATATTTTAAAAACCATTCACATACTGTTATTCAAGAAACTGGCTGTATTACTAGGGGAAAAAATAGCCCATCTCGAGAACAAAGGCTAGCTCTGTGTGTCTCTCTCTCTCGCGTGCCCCCTTTACTCACCTACTCCGAGTTCCATCAGCATCTGCTCCAGGGCTTTAATCTTCTTCTGTCCCACCGAGCTTGGCAGTTTCATCTGGAACACAAAGGTAACAGAGCCACACAGCTCAGAGATAGCCCTCACTCACAGCCGTCTAGTTCAAAAGGCAAGAGAGCTTTTCTTTTTATAGTGCAGGGGGAACAAAAAAAGAAAGGGAGAGAAAGGAAAATCAAGTGGTAAGAGAGGGAGACAGGGGCTGAAAGTTTTCAGACTAGGTCCGAGGGCAGGTATTGAAAAGACCGGTCGTGAGGGCTTTTATTTTCTCTCTCGTGTGTGTGCAAGACACGCTGTTTTACAGTTTCCATGTGTCACTGAATTAACAACAAAAGTTCTTCTTGGCTTCAAACCCTCTCCCGCGGTGCCCAGCCCATCAAAGGGCTCATTTACACAGCGGCTAATGTGCAATGCTGCCCTACTTTATTCGCTTTAGCCGGCCTGATTAGACTCATGCGCTAACAGACTCACTTCTCCTTTTACCTGCTGAGCCCCAGACCTGTGGGATTCATTTACAGAGCAGGCTTTATAACAAAGGGGACAGACAGAGAGAGCACAGTTACTTGACTGGCGGAAGTGTGAACACACATTTACATCGGAGCTAAGGGGCTAGGTGAGAGAGGAAGCATCAGATGTGAGCTATGAAAGGGAATCGGAGCTGGCCAGGAGAGGAAGAATGCATACACTTAGCAGGGTCCTTCCTCTGCATTCATTTGGGCTCTAGCAGGAGTGCTAGCTGCTCAGACCAAGCATTTATTAGATTACAAGCAGCACAAACGCAGCTGGCACAATATGGCAGAGAGAACAGGTTTCCAAGCCCCGCGGATATATCCAAGAACAAATGAAAGCACTTTCCTTCCTCAGCAATGCTAGAAGACAGACCAGGAAAGAAATGATTCTCAACACCGCAGTGTCAAAACACCTTGCTGCACACAGTTGTGGGCTGTCCCTCCATATCCACTCCTGGGAAGGGGAGCTCCCACCTCCACCCAGGGATCACCGTCACCAGCCCAAGTTACCCAGCGGGCCACTGAACAGCCAAGAGAAGAGCACCCTGCAGCCGTCCTGCACACCAACTACTGATCAGCAGACCCAGCCTTGGCCAAATCAACCATAAGCCTGCAACACTGGGCTGGGAATGACCTGAAGGAAGAGCCATTCTTTACTCCACCTCAAAACTGACCTCTGAGGTGAGCTCACCGGAGGGTCCCGTGGTCACCTTACTTCCCATAAGCCACAGGTTGAAGTTTCCCAGAACAGACAGCCCAGGGTCAGTCTCCCAAATTAGGCCCATCTTTTCCACAGTGTTCACTGCCCAAACACACAAGTGACAAGAGACACCATCTGAACTTCTTAATTCCTTTGAAGGCAAGAGCACTGCACGCACACACCCAAACGGTGAGAAGCGCTAACCTTAACTCAGCTATAGCTGAATACATCCCATCAGCAGCTCCACAATCCCAACGCAGGACCTGCTGGGAAAACCTGCCTTCTCTGTACCATTTCAGCCCAGAAACCAGAGTACGGACACCACAGAGCACCCCAGGGGAATGGGTCTTTCACAGTATACATTAAGAAGCACCTAGTCCTTTTGCTAGATATTACCACCACAATTAAGACTCCAGCAAAGGACCAAGAGGACTATCAGGGGAGGCTTTCTAAGAAACCAACCTGATCCAAAGGATCCAAAAGGAGCACTAGGGAAAAAGGAAAACCCGCCCTCGTGCAAACAGCACAGGTAAGGGCTAGAGGACACCTCTGTCCTTTTTTATACCCTGAGGATCTTTGGCTTAGAGCTGGGCTTTCTGCACATTCATACTTCAGAGACTGAATCTTTACAGCTGACCACAAAATGATTGTTTTAGCAGAAGAAAGGCTGCCAGAGGTATCAGGTATTTGGATTTCAGTCAAGTCTTTGGTCCAGGGTCTTAACTTGTGCAGAACATTATTAAAAAAGGTTTTCCCAGGAGCTCTGCTGCACAGACTACCTGCACAGGCTCTGCTAAAAAGCAGCAGGACAGGGTAGAGCCCTAAGATAAGGCAGTCCAGAGCACTAAAACAGCAGATGGTTGTTTATTTGGTGGGTGCCATGCTGCAGCTAGCAGTGGGACGTCAAGGAAGGAAAGGTCACTTAGCACAGCTTAGCAGGAGTCAGAACGGTTAGCCTGGAGCACCACAAAGACATTCCTGAGAGCAAGAGGCCTTGGTCCAGAGAACTGTTCTGCCCCTCAAGGAATCACATAGAACGTTTAAGATGGGCAATATACCCAGCTCTGTCTCAGCTGGGGGCTGTATGGACTGATCTAGCCAGACTGTGCTATGCTTAACTTGCGGGACACAAAGAATTAACAGGGCCCAGCATCTCCTCATTGGAGAGCTCTGGACACACAATACTTGTGTGATTATCACAGCCCTGAGAGTCTGTCTTCACCCCTGCCCCTAACACCGACATCACGATCTTTCTAGCTAAAGGCAGGGTTCCCTTCTGTTAAACACCAGCTGGCAAAAGCACGCTGGACTTCAAGCCAGCTTCAGGAACAAAAGACAAGAAATAGGAAAAGTTCATGGTTGGCTAGGCAGACAGACAGGAGGTCTTGGTTTGTTGGTTAGAGGAAGAGCACAAGCTTTTCTCTTGGGAGGCTTCCACTAGTTCAGGAAACTACTGGCCACACAAACGATTAACCTGGCAAAGCCTTCAACTGTGATGTTGTGTATGTCCTGCCCACGTCTCACAGGAGTCTGGTCAATGAACACCAAGCCAAGGTCTTCACTGACACTCCTGAAGATTAGAGGATGAAGCAGAGAAAGGCAGGACAAATTAATTTAACTTCAAAGAAAGGAACACTAGAGATGCTCAGGAGGAGTGGGGCTGTGAGTTTAGTTTAAAAACACATCAATTAAGCTTCCTTTTAATTCAGGCAGGAGTATCTGGCCTGCAAACAGGAAGGCTTCATTGGTTTCTCAAAGCAAGAGTATATTTTAATTTTACCATCATTAAGAAAATGTTATGATTTATGTGGCTGCTGTCGGACTAATATCTTTAGAATTTAGCTGGCTAAGCCAATTCATCTCTAAGACTGATGAAGGCTGATTGCTCTCTATGCAAAATGTATTAAAACTAAATGAGCAGTCTATTACTCAAATGCTGCTGATAATCTGTTAGCCAGGGTCCGTTAGCTGGGCTGCCTTGTTGCAGGAGAGAAGCCTTCATGCCCGGTACAGCTCTGATAAGCCCAAACTTACTTCAGCAAGCCCTTCTTTGTTTTGGTCTTAAGCAGATGTTCAGAGATGCACCAGAGTGCTGGAAGGGGTGTATCACTCCTGAGGAATGGGGCAACCCGCAGGGACCACGGGTCCCAGCCAACGGCACAGAGAACAGCTCTCTAGCTCGAGATGTGTGCACTGGGATATGCGGTTTCTGCAGGACATATCTCTGCGTTAATGGAAACGCCACTCAGGGCAACCTCGTTGCTTACACCATGGCTCCTGGGATGTTCTTGGTGTTGTCATGGATCGAGTCCTCCGCAGGGGCTGAGGAAAATTATGTTCCTCGGAGAACTCCAGTGAACAACCACAGCTTCCGAGGTGAATGGCATTTGCCCTTTTCTTTCCTTCCTTATACTAGACTATTATTGTTATTTATTATCTTTAAAGTCCCCATATAATAATAATACCTGGGAAACAGATTGCTCCCGTCAGAAAACTGATTAGCCAGGATTTTTGAGGTTACTATATTTTGGATGCTCTTCTCCTTTGACAGCCTCTCCCTACAGCCCTCTTTGCAACACCAGCCTGCGCTTATAATTACACCAACGTCGCTTTTGATTTAAGGACTGTAATCCTTTGTCCTTGCTATAAACAACCTGCATTAAACACATGAACTGCGTGCACCAAGAGAAAAATAAATAAGGAGCTGCAGAAAATTGTGTGAATCAACACCATGAAGCCACAGTACCAGAGCCTACCTCTGCAGAGAGGAGCCTTGCCTGATCCTGGGATGCACAGCCTCTGCTGGCACATGCTTGGCCAGAGAGGCACGGAGTACAATGGTACTGACCCGGCCTGCTCTCCCCTGAGGGAGGAGGGCATCACTCAGGAATTGGGCCATGCAGCTTAAATAGATGAACAGAGCATCCACCGCACTTTCACGGCAGGGGTTGAGAGACTGGGGGGTGGTCCCGAGCAGTTTGATTTCCATAGAGGGTCTCACCGTAGAGTACACTTGAGGTTTTGGATGATACAGGATTTTTATTTAACGTTCGAGACATTCCGCCAACAAAACCTTGCTAATTCACACTAATGACTAGGAGACATACTGCAAATTAATTGCTAATTGGCAAAATTCATTAAATGAACAAACACGATAAGAAATAGCTGAAGATACAGCCTCTCCAAACAGAACTGGTTCATTTATTTTTGTGTGCCATTCAGTTTTCATGATTTATGCTAATATTTTAAGCATAGCTATAAATGTATTTGAGTATATTTTGGAGGAGAAATGAAGTCTAAGTAACAGCAGAGCTCGCAACACAGTCCCCTGTTATGTCTTACAGCATCACCACCTGGCAGGTAGAGACTGTCATGGGGATCTGCACGAGAAACAGAAGAGGTCTGCAGGATCTACAGACAGATTCAGCTAGGTCCCACATGTGATTATATCTCCGTGGTCATCTTAAATGTCCTGCTCTCAATTTATTGCTTTCTTCACAAACACTCCATTTCTGATGTTCACAACTTCCCGGAAAAAAAATCCCACTTTTGTGCTGAAACCTTTTGTTGGTCTATCAACAAAATACAATGTTTTTAAAATTAATCAGTGGTTACTTGGATATTTCACATGTACCCTCCCTGATGCTGCACTTCATTTTAATTCCATTTTGAGACAACCTTTTCCTTAAACTCAACCTTCCCCAATCCTAAACAATATGACTGTCCTAAACCATTAATCCTAAAAACACCACACATCCAACCTGTGTCTGTACAGCTATAAACTGTGGTTTTATGCACCAGTATTGTTGCTCACTATTATTACAGCCCACTGACATTGAAAACCACCTTCTGCATGGATTTTAGCAGCACAAAAACTTTCTCATTAGGCACTTTCTTCATGGATATCTTTAGAGCACTGAATTACTCAGTGGGTTTCCGGGAAGGAGTGCTAAAGTTTCAGATGAATAATGTTTTTGCATTTTCTGGCTTAAGATGGGGAAAGAAGGTCAACCTTTCCCTGGCTGCATGGCTCCACTCTGCAGGAGCAGAGAGCCTCCACTCCTGCACAGTTTTAAGACTCAAGGAAGGAAAGAACCATATTAAGTAGTTTAGCCTTAGAGCTCTGGAATTTAAAAAACCCCAACAGAGAAATTCAATTTCAGATACGAAGGTGCACATTTCTGAAAATCTGAAGTGCTTAACTGCTCAGAACTGAAGTGCTACAACGAAAGGCAGATGGGCAATTGCAATGGATATATGCAAAAGTTAGAAAAGTTTGAAATTGCAGAGGTATTCTCTGCCTCAGTGAACATACATGTTTCCCCCCTGCCCCAGCTTACAGCCACGAAGCCCATGTTTTACGTCAGTGCCTGCTGATCAGTCAGTAAGATTTAGGACAGATAAAAATAGAGTCACACCACTATGCCATCTCTACTATGCTATGTAACGTATTAAACACACAGCAATCACTCTGGGATGGCACATGACCATCAACTTTCTCCATCAATGAGGCTTAATGCTAAATAAACCAATCTTTTAAGAAAACATTTCTATGTTAACTTATGTAAATGGTTATTTCAGGGTTTTTTTGGACTGAAGTTAGACATACCCCACAAATTCCCAAAGTAATAAATAATATAAATTCTGTACTTGAATCCCCCTAGTAAATTAAACCAGTTCTACTTATTAGAGGAATACACCTAGTGAAAGCTTTGTCAAGGACGAGGGAGGCCAAGAGATCATGGAGGAGCACAACACAGGCATATGGCAAAGTAGCAGCTCACTAATCCTATAAACATTAATGCCTCGTTATGCATCTATAGCACCGATTCAAGGGGTAAAGCTAAGAGATGCTTGCTAAAGAAACCAAAGGTCCTGGAGCATCAATGTCTCAGCATGATAGGTTTTCACCAGTGCAGGTAACAAGGTCTTCAAGGTTTTTATACTCTCCCACCCTTTCCACCCTAGGAAGGGGGTACAGATTGCTTTGACCCAGCACAAGTGGCCTAAAAACAAGAATGACTTGGAATCCACACAAATGATGTCTGATAACCTAGAAAGAGTCAGCTTTCTCCCAGTTTGACATGCAGGTTGTGACAAGAAACAAGACACCTGAGAAGACAAGAATTCACACCTTGCCAGGACTGCCTGTCATCTAGAAGATGGTCATCTTCTGGCAAGCAAAGTATTACCTCCCACTTACCAATCCTGAGATTTCCTTGCCCTTAAATACAGGTTGCTTTAAGCATAGTGCAAGCCTGTAAAACAAATGCAAAAGAACTACAGGAAGTGTTTGTGGAGGGAAAAAACAGTAAAATACATGGCACAGAAGAAAGAACTGCACAGGACATTTTTACTGGAGGGTGCTTTATGTTAAAAGCACATTACCGGTATGACTCTATAGTATTTTGCTTTAGGAGATCTGAAGATTCCCGTATAGTCCTACCCTTGCCTCTCACTACAGGTGCAGAAATCAAAATGAGACCTGTAGAGGTGGCTGCAGGAAATGGAAACGGCTGCAGCTTCTGAGCTGCATCTGACAAACAAATCAAGAGCACAGAAAAGTGTGCTATGATCACAGGAAAGGCCCTAAGATAGGCCACAGGAGGGGCAACTCCAAGGACAGTTTCACATAGTACAAGAACATTACATAAAACTCTAGCTCAGACACAAATCCAAGAAACTGTAGCAAAACATGCATCTAGTCTTGAATTGACGTTGCCTTTCTCTTAAATAATTTAACTGAAACTACACTTACACAAATACAAAAAACCACAGTGACTAATTACACTCCAATCGTTATATTGGTTATGCTAATGAAAGAGAAAAGTAATATATATGGTGCTCTGCACAAGTTACATACAATCAGATTACCTGATGAATGACACCTAAGACTGTGTCACTATGGGCACACAAAGGTAGTATAAACTTCTCAAATTGGTCCAGGACTGGCTGACAAAGGTCGCCAAGGCCTTGTACTGCACGGACACTGTTTGGTACCTGACAATTCAACAGAAGCAGCAACACAGAGTGTCCTTTCCAGAACTGCAACTTACTTTGAAAGACCCCATTACTGTACCCAGACTGCCCTCTTTATACCCCAGAGCCTACTAAGGCTTTGGTCCAGATGCTCTCCCACACCAAAGAGCTCCACAAAAAAGGTGATGGGTGCATTTTCTTTCAGCAATTTAACAACAACTGCCTTTCAGTTTAGCTAAGAATGCGAACTGAGGAAGAGAAGTGTTGGATTCACCTTCTCTAGTTCATTCAAGATTTTGTATCCTTTGCTGTTCTCTTTAAAAATAAACACTCCAATATTTTCATCTTATTTCATTCTCTACAGGCAGGAGTTTGATTAGGAAATGCACCAGCACTCTCTTGGCCCTAATTAAAGGGCATGTAATACAACAAATAGATGGCAATGCCACAACATGAATTCGATCCAGCCTGCATCATTTGTTCATAACTTTTATTCACAGAAATGAGACTACTACTTTCCTTCCACACCTCTCCCAGGCTCCCCATGGAAATTACTCTCATCCACTCTCTTGTAGAGTGCAAAACATACAACTTTGCTAATGAAAAATTGCTAGCAGAAGCAACAAGCACGTCTCAGCTAACTAATCCATGGGATGTTCAGATCTGGAAACATAAAGTTTCCTACCTAATAAGGGTGTGCTGATCTCCATCAGATTGATGCCAGGATGCCTTGGAGTACAATCAATACAAAACAAATAAATTATTAATTGCTCCAAGTAATTAAATTTATCAAATCCAAATAAAAATAACTGATATTTTATGGAACTGCTTCCACCACTGAACCTCTGAAGGGACAGTATTGATTACAGGAGGACAGACAGATGTTTCACATGTTCACGGCCGATGAGGTCTGGGTTTGCATTAATGACAGGGAAGGAACAGAGCCAACAGCCCCCGATGCAGAGTAAACAGGCAGCGTGCTTGGCCATTTAATTGTGGGTCAGATCAAATATGGAGAATAAACATGTCTAAACACATACATACAAACCCATCTTCCTTGAGAAATATCATTCACCTTGGAGCTGTAGTAAGCTCCAAGAAAAAAAAAAATGGAAGAGAACTCCCACACACGCATTCCCCCCACAACCACAGTAAATTCTTACTCATTAATCAGTGCTAAAAAAATGCTCAGCAGGCTAGTAAATATTTAAAAGCTGGTGACTGTGAATATTTGAATCAATGGGTACTAAAGCTGTACTTGTAATTTTCCTTCCTCTACTTCTTTTTTAATTGGTCAGACTGGCAAATTGTCTACAAGATCCCAGTTAGCAGATGGAGTCAGGCTGCTGGCTGGAAGCCTTTTCTGGGGGGAGGTGGTCAGCTTTGAACGACTAAGCTGCAGCATCCCTCAGTCATTTCTGCAGACTGAGGTCTCTAAAAATTCCTTTTCATCCCAGAGTTTTGTTTTGTTTCCAGATGAGACATCACTTAATCGATTCTCTCCCAGTTCCTTTGTTTCCAAACCCATGACAACAGAGCAAGGACACAGACTTACACCTCAACATGCAGGAGTGGGGACAAACATCCACCCTTTTCCATCCATCACCTTCCTTCTTAAAAGCACTGCTGCAGCAATTCAACGGTATTAACAAAATTGTAACTTAAAATTCGCAGATAATGCTGAGAGAGAAGATGAGCAACTTAAAACACACTGAAGAGATGTTAAGTATGCCAAAGTCAAGTGCTCTGAACACAATGAAGTCAAAGAAAAAGGTTAAACTTAAAAGAAAGCTGAACATGACATGGTACAGAAATACTGCAATGAATTCAAAACAAACTCAGCTCTGCCCTACAGAAGCAACATGATGCCTAGATCACAAACATGTGGTTATTGCTGGTTTGTCTGGGCTCTGGAAAAGATTCAAGTTCAACAGCTCCCATTTTCCTCTCCTTCAGGCAGATCCTCAGCAAAGCTTTCCTTCCTCATAGCTCCCTGCTTTCCCTTTAGTCTCTTCCTGTCCTTTCCCTGTACAAATTCCCTACCCATCTCTCATCTCCTCTGGCTCTTTGGCTGTCTGCCCTCCCAGCCAAGCAGACCTGGTATAACAGGAAGTTTTCCAGAGGTAATGCTTAGGATTAATAATACATTTCTGGTGTTATTTTCATAAGACTGTTTCACTAACAGCAAAGGCAAAGGTCTAAAATTCCCTTTCAAGAAACTCATGAAAGGCTTACCCCCTTCCAAAACATCTGCTACTGCCTCCTTTTCTCAGTGGGACCAAGGCAATACACTGCCTTGAATTAAGACGAAGCTTTTCATAATGCCTAGCTTCCTACTGCCTTAGAGAAACTTGCAGTCTGTGCTGTCAGGAGGCAGAGGGGAAATCCCATGCAGAGCAAGGGCACGGGGGCTGTGGCCTTCTTTGCCTGTGGCCACAGTCCCATGGAGAACAATGGGAGACTGAAAGCCATTGTGATAGAAGGCAGCTTGTCGAACTCACTGAAGAAGATTACTCTTCAGCGTCTGCTGAAGGAGAAACTTTCGGTTATGAAGAATAATGGCCATAAGTGACCATTAATCCTAGGGGGGAAAAAAAAGTCTTCAAACTCAGCCTGTGCATAAGATTTTGTAAGCTTTAACAACAGGGGGAATTTGAAAAGCCAGGCCTATTGTCATAAAAACTACTGGGAACAAATTAAGCTGAATACAGATTGCTAACTTTTTCTTCAAGGACTTATTTCTATAAATTAATTTTAACTCAAGTTTTCAGACTAATTGTAAATCCTCGGGGGGAAAAAAAAAGAATATCTCTAATCAAAGAGTAAGTGCTATTATCCTGGGGATGATATGGTACATTTTTCACATGTGACAGAGGTTGAGTCCCTGATCTCAGTGCAAAATTCAACTTCGCCTAACTATGAAGGCGTAAAGCATGGTAGCAAAGTAGAAAATAAAGGAGGACAATAGAAGCTTTTAGGTGAGGAACCCTTTAGGTCCTCAGGCAAAAGAATTTACTGCAGGATGTCACAAGCCTTTAGAAATCATTTTCCAATGTGCTCAGGGCAAAACATTTTACGCTGGATGTTGTCAGAGTACGAGTTTCCAGTACAGCATCCCAATTCCTCACTGAGTCCTAGTCAGTTCCCACCCTTATCAATTCCACACCACTGGTGTGTAGAGGGTTTGCCACATAAATCCCACAAGTAAAATAGTTCGGATTAGCATGGATTGTCAACTCTGTACCACTCAGCACTTCAGCATCTCTTACCAGTTCAAAAGGCCTGTACTGACTTCATGTAATTAATTCTCCCCATCACCCATATGTGAAGCAAGTGAGTCTATTAGCTCCTGTTTAAAAACAGGAAGACTTGAATAAGGAACCAGGTGACTGACTAAAACCCACAAATGAATTCATTTTGCTTGGTTGGAGACAGGTTTCACATTTCCAAGTAACAAAGCGTTGTTTTTTTCACCTAGATCAGTGATTTGCAATCTTTTTCAATTCGCAAACCACTAGTATTTCTAATAATAGCATTTATCTCCTTAAAAATTTCAAGCAGAGCATAGAAAGATGGTCTAGGTCATCCCAGGAGCTTGGACACTGCAGGCTTAAAGTTGCTGAATCAGACTGCCATGCCACAGCTTATCACTGCACTTTGTGAGCATTAAAGAGAACAGGGAGAAGCATGTAGCACCTATTTTCAAAGGCTGGGATTTGAATTGGCACACAAAAAGGCTGCTGGCTTTGCCAGATGGTTCCATCACTGATAGGTTATTGCTCAGCTTCACTTCCAGAGAGGGTAAAAAAATAGAAAAAAATCAACCATCACTTATTAGTTTTCAAAATCCAAATCAATCTCCATAAATTACTCTATTTATCTTAGTGGCGGAGAACACATCTGCCACATCTCCATAAATCTCAACACATGCACTGCAGTCTTGCCTGTCACTTGCCTGTGACTTCCTCAAGCCCCTCACTCAAACAGGTAGCCTGCAGATGGTGGCACCTGCACAGTAAAGAGGTCCCCCAGAAGTGACCTTACTGCAGCACACCACCTCTAACGTGCACACACCCCCATACATCGAAGCAGATGAGCACAAACACATTTCTATTAACAGCCCCAGGGTGTTCCCAGCAAGATCTGAAACTATTCTGACATCAGAAGAACATCCCATAAAACAGTCTTTAAAAGCAACCTAGAAAATTACTATGCCAAGTGAGGGTGCCGGGCAAGGAACCTACTTCTCCACCTTTGCTACAATAAAGCAACTAAGGATTATTTTATTTGGCTAGGAAATTAAAAAAGCACTTGTACTGGGAAAACTGGATTTTGCTATCAAAACTCGTCTAAAAACATTCAATCAGCCCAGCAGGTTTAACTTACTCAGTATCCCAAAACCTGTCCCTAAGAGACAGGCATCAAGTCTTGCTGATAAAACAGCGAGAAAGTTATTTTCTCGGGCATATCTGTGCAACAGAATGAACAAAGAGGCTTTTCCCAAAAATATTTTCTGAAGATAATGGAAACAGGAAGGCTAGAAATTATATGCATTTATGCGTCTCTCTTTTTTTCAAGACACAACCTGAACATCCAGTTCTTAAAAGCAGCTCTCATCTATGAACACACGTGCTATACGAGGCCTATTACACTTGGCTGTGAGCTCTGTTTGGACTAGACAGCACCGTCTGGGTCTGTCACATGCGTCTAACAGCAGAGCAGGCACACCAGTAACAAACACCAGCAAGTTCAGGTGCCCATGCAAGGCGATGAGCTGGCTTCCACAGAGCCAGCATTCCAGGTTTCTGAGTCTCCACATTTATGAAATTCCTTGCTTATTTTAGAGGCAAGAATTTGACTTTCTTTAGCTATAAAAGGAGAACAGATGAGGAGACAGACAGGCAGACTGAAAGACATTAACAGAGGGCCCAAGGGACCAGGACAACAGCCTACCCTCTGGCTTCGCAGCGTGACACCTGCAGATTTGAAGTCAGGAAACTTGATGCCAGCAGTCTCAGGAACAGCCTGAAAGAGATCGAAACAGGATGTGTTGATGGAGGAAACACAAGAAACACAAGATTTCATATAGAGACTATCTGAAGGGGAAACACTGTTTCCTATGACAGAGAACCACCTGCCATGGCCACATGTCAGAGCTGAGGCAAGAGGAAAATCCCAAGCAACAGGATTCAGTGGGAAAATCCCAAGCAACTCACTGAGAAAAATACTCCAAGGTATCTTTAGAGAGCTCAAGCATTTTTGTTTGGTTGGTTTAAGTGCACTGCTTTACACAGAGCCTTACACCCATCCACACAAGCATAACCCCAAATGGGACTCCTTATACTAATGTACGCATATTTGCACAATATCATCCTTATCTAACTTGGGCCCATTTCACTGATCAAAACAGCCCAGGACTTCCCTAAATCTTGCCTTTTGACTGCAAGTCCTCTAAGGAATGAGCTGAGAAACCTCTGATCTGTACAGACATGAGCCCACTAATGAGGATGTAAGGACTGCACCCCTCCAGGGAGGCCTGCTGTTCATACACATTTTGCCATTTGTCCACTCGTTAGACAGTTTTCTTTCTTCCCCACTTCACATTTTAAGCATAGCAATACGAGGTAGCAAACTTCTAATGTTGCTGCTGCTAGACAGTAGAGCATTTAGCTGCATTTAACAAAATGGGAAACAAAATAATGCAATCCCTTAAAAATCTGCACTACTGAGCAAAGCACAAAGTGAGCAAACTTTTAAAAGATTAAACCAGACTACCTGCAGGGCCCTGTGCACTGAATGGTGTGGGGTCCCCTCAACAGGTCAGCAATACTCCTGATTCAGTCTAAGAATAGTCACAATCTCTGAAAATGCGTGCTCAATCACACTTTTCCAAAAGGAAGAGTCACCTCAAATCTCCCAATTTCTTTGGAGGCAGAGTTTGCCTTGCTGCTCCCACGTTCCTCTGCAGAGGCTCTGCAGCTTGCTCTTTGTGCGCTCCAGTCAGGGCTGAGACAACCAGGGCTGCCCCAAGATCATAAGAGATGCTGAAGGACAGTGACTCAATTCCTCAAGTTCCCCGCCAATGACTCTCACATCTCTATCAGCTATCTCTATGTCTTGGTCTTGAGGTGGCACCTTGCAAACTGCTCTGCGTGCTCAGGCATTGAGATTTTTTTCAGTTATCTGTGGTCAGTCCAATAAAGAGCGGCCCCTGGAAAGATTTCTAAACATGACCAGGGTGGAAAAAGTATTCTCTAACTACCAATAGAGCTTATGAACTTGTAGGGATCACTTTGATCTTTGGTAGGATGTAGCCTCCCTGCTTGGATTATTAGAGACAAAGGCGGCTGCAATCAAAACCCAATCCTCTCTGCTTCCTTTGGATGAAGGCTGGCTTTCAGACTCCCCAAACTTTGCCCCCCGGCCTCTTGCTGAACACCCCGACACAAGCAGCAAGGGGAAATCAGCATTGTTGGCTTAGCCGAGACAACTCTGACTGCACTCAGAGCATAAGCAATTAAATGGGTTCTTTTGCCTTGTGTGCCTGCATGCTGTAAACGCTTCAACCTCAATTGACTCTTTGGTAAATGATTTTCCTTTGTTGAAATGATGCTGATGCAGCTCCCGATTCAAATTCTTAGTTAAAATGCAATTTTTTTCTTAACATTTCCCGGCTATAGTTGGTAATTGACTCCTAATGGACTCTGTCATGGTTGAAATGATGCTAGTGCAACAACAGAAACTGCTTCTCTGCCCACCCTGGCGTGCCTATCCACTAAATGCCTGCAGACAGGCACCAGCCAACAGGCAATATCTAGGGCTGGACTCCCTCACCTTGGCATCCTCAGCATCTTTCCAGCCCCATTCTTCATCATCACCCTTTTTCATTACCACCAATGACAAGCTGCTTTCTTTACGGGGAGATATGCCAGCCACAGTTGAGCTTTACCAGATCAACCCTCAAGGGAATTCAATGCACAAGGTGCCCAGTGATGATATATTAATTACATGGGGGGGGGGGGGGGGGAAAGGGGGAACCAAAATAATGTTTTAGGGAAGTCGTGGCCATTAGGCACACTTCATCAAGCAATAACTGTCTAGCATTCACTGCTTCTCTCCTCTCCCTGCACAGACCCTTTTGGAGGACAATGACACAAGTGCTTTCTGTTCACAAGCCGGAGGGACAGGAATTCCCAGGGACTTACTGGAAACATCTGAGATTTTGTAACAGTCCTTTCCTACTGAAGGTGTTGAATTTAGCTGGGTCCACACTGTCCTCTTTCCAGAAGTGGAAATTTAGGTAACATCAGATGTAAATTGAAACCTGTGTTCTAGGCTCCTTAAACTTTAGATCGGCTCAGGGAGAAATAAGCAGTAATAGTTCCCAGAATACAAGAGTCCCCCAGCAGGGCTGCTCTGATCACAGCTGAGGATCAGGAGAGGGGCATGTACTGAGCATGGGGAAGACACTGCTGAGAGCCAGGAGTGGGGAAGAAAAGGGAAACCTGGCTAGAAAAAGAAGGCAGGTGAAAGACAACAGGTATGTGGGACAACCCTGCACAGCAGTACCAGAATACACCTGGGAGAAGACAGATGCTTCTCCCTGCCATAAGGCAAGAGTGTCTGGCATCATTTCATCCCATTTCTCAGAGAGGGAAAGGGAAACAAGACTTAAATCAGCATTTTTCAGATGGGAGACAGAGAGGACACCAGAGGACTCTGACAATGTCTGCCTTAGACCAATCTGCCTTCCAAAAGACATAACTGAAAAAGCATCTGCTAGAAGACAGCCAGCAGCTACTCCCCCTAAAAGAGCTGAGGGCCTGATCCCTGTAGGATTGCTAAAGGAAACATGTTACCCAGTCAGAGCATAAGCAGGGGAAAGGGCAAAAAAAATAAAAAAAATGTTTACGGGCTTCTCTGTCTCCTTCTTCTGTGGCAGTTTCTTCTTGGGAGCCTTGCGCTCAGCACGTCTCTGCTCAGTGGTGGTGTCAGCAGCTGTGATGAGCTTCTGTAGGTCTTGGGTTCTCTTTTCTCTCTCTTTCTTTCTGGTTTCAATTTTGCGGAGCTCCTGGATCAGGTATTCTTCTTCTGCCACCTGCAGACCAGAGCACGTAAAGGCAATCAGAGCAGCAGAGAAGGCCTAGAAGGGCAAGGGGGCCATCTACCGATAACAGCTCTGCTCTGGGCCAGCCTGGGGAGGACTTGAAAGCTCCCCCGCCTAGTATCTTGGATTTATAGAGCACATTAGGCTCCATAGCCTTACCCTGCATCCATGGCAATGCCAGTCTACAGACTGGCAGGTACTGTATCACAACATCCATGATGCACCCTTCAGCAATGTCCATAAATTATTAATCCCACCTCCAGACAGAGACCAAGAGCACAGACAGAAGAGTAAAAATGCCCAAATATACTGTAGTTGCAAATGCAGCGTTGTGAAAAGCTGGCTCCCCTCCCCAGACATGCAGACCCTAGAGCAGCTATGCCTAGTATCAGCACACCCATCCACGTGGGAGGGACAAGCAGAGTTGTTACACATAGGAACTTGTCATTAGAGGGAACTACCAACAGAAAAGGATGCTCTCCCCCAGCCTTTGGGGAACACACAGTTCCTTAACCTCTAAACCCTGGGACTGTTACACAGCTTCAACAAAGAGGAGAACTAAACATGCAGATTTACAGTCTTTGATGTTTTCTGCCAAGATTTTTTACTCTCAAGGAAATAATTCTCTCCCCATGGGACTCAGGGACTCATAAGGACATTGATCTGAGAATTTGTTTCTCTTCAGAGGACTAGTACACTAAGTGTCACAGAGAAGGTGTTAGCAGTTACCTAAGACCATAACTCTGCTCACCTAGCCCTCTCTTCTGTGTGGTCAGCGTTCTTAGTTATTGTCCTTTTGTATCCCTTAAAATGACATGAACTCAAGAACAAAAGCAGTACTTTGCTCTTTTCTTGTCCAGTCTTTCTTTTCCTTTCCCACTCTCCGGCCTATTTCATCCACCTACTGATTCAACTAATCATAAATCTTTTGGAGCAGTGATGCTCTCTTCCCCGGGTTACCTGCTCTGGTGTCCTATTGTACAGTCTTTCCAGTTGTTCCTTCCTTCGCCTCTCATGGCCAGCATCGAAGACTGGGATTTTCAGGTCTGTGCCCGGAGCTGCACGAATATTAGCCAACTTGGCACAGATGTGATAATATCGTTCCTTCAGGTCCTCCACTGATCTTTTCTGTGAAAGACATCACAAAAGGACAACATTATGGAAGAACCAAGCAAAACCTTGTGCAGTAGCTAGCTAAGGACCACGGGCTGAAGGATGTCAGATAGAGCACAAGACAGTGCCTGGGAGGAAGATCAACAGGGAGCCTTGCCAGCTCTGGTGGAACCACAGGCAAGGGGGAGTTTCTCAGTGAACTGCATGAATTAACTCTCATGGGTTCACAGCTACTGCTTTAAAAATACCCACCAGAGGGTTCAACAACACAGCTGAGGGTTAGAGACAATACAGCAGTGAAGCACTCCCAGATAAAAGGATGCAAGTATAGATGTCTCGAGAGGAGAAAACCTGCGAACACAGAACTGTGACAAACGCACAGGAGGCCTCCTCTGAGCTGCTCCAGACAATGGGCATTCAAGCCATAACCAAGAAGGCATCAGCTGCAACAATTCATTGTCCACTGTTACATGGAGTCTGAGTTGCGTTCCCTTGCTCCCAGCACCAAAGGTGTTTGGACTGCCCGGCTGGGCAGACTCTTGTTATTTTACTTTGCTACAGGCTCTTCACATGAGCATTTCAGAGGACAACAAAAAGCTCCAGCATTTGGAGCTGTTCTGTAGGAATCACATCATTCCCCCACATCACCACGAGGCATGGAACCAGCAGTTAAAGGATATTTACAATCATGACACCAGAGTTGCATATTCAGACCACTGATGGTCCCTGCTTCCCAGCAGATGACAGAAACATGCACCAGGTCAGACCACAAGTTGGAAGCAGCACCCGGGAAAAATCACAATCCCCAGGCTCCGTTAGCAGATCCTTCTCCCAGGACCTAGAGTGGAATCCAGGACACCTATCCTGCCCAGCTAAAACTCCCCAGCTGCCTTATCTTCAAGGAACAATGAGTTGTTCTCCTGGCAGGAGAAAACCTTCTGACTTTCTAATAAAACACAACAGGGAATAAGCACAAGTCACAGTGGATTTAATTACAAACAAAGCAAGCAGCAATGCCCTGTGCTGGAAATTCAATATTCCTTGATGCCAATAATTCATTATTTTCCCCTAATTAAGTTGATATAAAGGGTAATTTGGTCTTTGCAGTGCAGCAAGGCCTGCACGTGCCATAGCAGCAGGTTGCTAGCAGCACCTTGGCCCCTGGGACTCACCTTGAACTGCTGGTGATCATAGCGGTCATGAATCACCACAAAGCGCAGATCAAAACGCCGAGCCAGGTCAAAGAGGTGGTCTGTCTCAGCTTTGGTCCACGCATCATCATGGAGATACATCTGGTATTCCTGCTCCGAGTAGACAGGTACCTGCACTGTCTGTGCAGAGAAGAGAAAACATGGTAGCTCTCTTGCAGCACTGCCCTTCTCACTGCCAGCTGGTAAGGGTCGAGATACTTGAGCCAAGAACAAGAGCAGCGCACAGACAGGAGGGGGCTGCCAGGACCCTGAGCAATGGATCGTGGTAGGAAACATGACGAGTAGGCAGAGGACTTGATCTCGGAACCATAAACACGACGTTCTGGGGAGCCTACCAGAAACTACGAGGCTGAAACCTATTTCAGCTGGCTGACACAGGCAGAGGTCAGCAACCCACATCCTGACAATAGTTTTCAAAATTATCAGGCTAACATGACAGTGAAAGCAAGGTTCAGCCAGCCTCCTGGCATTCCTCCCATATAGCAGCACCAATACCTTGACAGAAACTGCTCTGACAGTCAACTCTAATTGGGCTGGGACACGCTCACTTGTACAGGAAGAACGGAAAAGGCAAGGAGCAGTAGTTCCTACCTTTAGCACACCTTCTGCTTTGATACACAACCCACTTCTTCCATCTTTGGTGCAGACAGTGCCATGAAGATCTGAAAGGCCAGGTGCTGTACAACTGAGGGCCATAAACTTGACAAACAACTTTGTCCCTCCCTTCCTCATCCACCCTTTCTCCAGCAGAGCTACAGGACCAAACAACAGTTCAACTCTCAGATCATCCCAGGTGCCTAAAAATCCAAACCCACACTACTGTCCCCATCCTGGAACTGCTCTGCAAGGGCTCTATCCAGAATACAAATGTCACATGAGTACTAAAGGAACAGTAAAAACACTTACTGTATATGGGGAAGTCCCAGTGCATGGTAAAGCAAAACTGCAAACAATCCTGTGCTTTCCTCCCTCACCCTCTCCCACCATTCCTGCAGTGGAACTTTGCTCAGCCTGAGGAGGTCCTGCCTCCACAATATCATGTGTGTGCGAGCAGCACGCCTGCTTCAACACCTCTATGCCCTCCTGAGTCCTACACCAGGAAAGTCATCCTCGTGAATGGTACACAGCTTGGAAGAACATTTCTGAGCCTCCAGATAACAGCTTCTTTAGGTCCTCTGTCCTTCTTCCATCACTTAGACACAGAAGCTTAAAGGTAAGGCCTATCTCTTGGGGATGTGCTGCACCTCAACATTCAAGTACCACTTCCACCAGGAGAAAATCCATCCCACCAGACACTGTAAGGATGTCCTATGTACATCATGAAAAAAGAAATATTATCTAGAGTAGCATACATACACGAAAAGAGCTAGCAGGGCCCTCTGCAGTGGATGGAAGGGAAGGTGGCAGATGCCTGATCAGAGAAGAGAATGGGACAAGAGCAAAGAGCATCCCCAAAACTCACAGCTGTTCAGGTGAGAACTGCTGAGAAGTGAGAAGGTGGGAATTCATCAGATGGAAAGCTCGAGCCAACCACAGGATGACTATAAGTTCAAATGCAACACAGCCATGAAAATACAAATATGACCCACAGAGAGGGATTTCCAGCAGAAACTGGCAGGGTTTCAGTTGCACAAGACCCTGGCAGAAATACCAACTGCAACTCTACTGACCCTTGCTCAGGAAAGATGAACCGAAACAGAAAGAAGTACAGGGAAGAGCAACAGGGATGAGTAATGGGGTAGGGAGCTTGTCTTCCCACAGCAGATTGGAAGAAAAAGGAGCCTAAAGGAAGCCTGAAAGGGAATCTGACTGCAGGCTTCAACTATGCTAGAGGGAATGAAAGGAATACCCAGAGGAAGAAAAGAACAACTGAAATAAGGACAAAGAAATTGGCTTGCAAAGAAATGCCAATTTAACATGGAAAATTTAACCTGAAAATGAGAAATGGAGCCGAGACAGTCTGGAAGAGTTTCCCAAGAAAGCACAGGGGCAGGAAAATCCAAATGCTTTTCAAAAGGAACTTGATCAGTTTATGAAAGGGACTGGATGATGCAGGACCTGAAAGAGCCAAGAAGAGGATTCAATGGCCCAGAAAACCCCTCTCAGTCCTACATTTCACACTATAAACTCACACAATGATGGGCATTAAATTAGATGAAACTGCTCAGGAAAGATCCTGGAGCCATGAGACAGTTCTGTGAAAACATCAGCACAATGCCTAGTAGTGGTGAAAAGACAAACTGAACAGTAAAAATGATCAGGGAAATAAAGAGAAACACAGCCAATGTACAAACCCACCATGCTTCCATAAGTGAAACACTCACCCCTAGTCCAGCCATTTCAAAAGAAAGGATATTTGAGAACAAGGGTGAGACAGGGCACAAAGGGCAGATGTATGTCAAATTACAGAAGACACAGTACATAGCAAGGATAATTTACTACGTCATGTAACACAAGATCTCAGAGGCACTAAATGAAACCCCAAGGCAGCAGTTTAAAATGAACAGAAGAAAGCTTGCTTGCACACCATACAAAATTAACCTGAAGAACCCATTACCATGGGATATTCAGAAAGCAGCTTTCTGCCCTGAACGTACCTAGCAAGAATTATTAAACACAAGTTCCAAGTTAAGAAATCCTTAAGCCAAAGACCACCAGAAGCTAGGAAAAAATGCTCTGCATTTGCCCCATTCTCATGCTCTTTCTCTAAGCCTTTACTAATGGTAGCCAGAAACAAAATATCAGCTGAGAGAGGCCTCTGCTCTGACACCAGTGAAGCTGCTTTTATATTCCTATTTCACACTCTGGATCGAGGCTCAGTGTACACTGTGAAACCCAAGTTTACATTTTGGATCTCACAGTGGAAAAGAGGTATGTGGTTTGGAAACTGGAAGCACAGAGAAAAGTCAAAGCAGCTGAGCAGTGACGAGTTAGGCATTAGAATGGGCTGCCCAGGGAGGTGGTAGAGTCCCCATCCCTGGAGGTGTTTAAGAGTCAGATCAACATAGCGCTGAGGGATCTGGTGGAGTAGGGCACAGTCAGTGTGACGTTAATGGTTGGACTGGATGATCTTCAATGTCTTTTCCAACCTAGACGATGCTGTGATTCTGTGACAGGAAAATGGGCTCATGCCAAGGGGAGCAAGAGATTTGGGCAGAGGTATCAACTATGTGAGAAGGAACCCACAGAAGAGTCTGGAAAAGTAAATAAAAATCCTCTAACATAGCAAATATCTGTAACACTCTTCATCAGTGCCTTCTACCCACAAGGGTAACAACTTGCCCCTAATATTATGTAATTGTGCATGTGCAGATGGAAGAGGTCTGTACCACTTATCTAAAGGTTGCAGCCTTGATGAAGGCTCTTCTGTCAGTCAATTCACAGTACATGATAAAGGTAAGGAAATGAGAATCGTATAATTACAACACCCATGTGTGGCCCCCTCTGATAAACTTGGTTGAACTCGGCCAAAAACTGTTAGAGCAGTAGAGTCTTAGAGACAATTACACTCCCAAAGTTTCAGTCAAGGCACCTACCTACCCAGCTGTCTGAGTGAGTCATGCTTCAGACTTCCACCCTAGACATCAGAGAAGAGATACCACAGGGGGCTCTTACCAATGTCCCAGCAAGAGGAAAAGCATCAGTCAGAGCTTGAGCCTTCTAACATATAAGGTCAACGAACCACTTAACTCTGCAGGAAGCCAGGCTTTGTTAGAGCTGATGCTCTGCGAGTTACAAACTTAAAATGCTGTATACAGTTATACGCAAGCAGAGCTTTTGTGGAATCATGTTAGCACACGTTTTTTTCCCCCTTCAGATTTGCATCATGAAGGGGGTTAAATTACATTATGGAGGCACCCTAACTCTGCTCCATCCTAACTTTGGAAGTCCTGACTTTGAAGTATAAATCTTGATGTCGTTTTCTTTGTGCATACACATGAAAGCCCCAACCACTCAAAGCAGATACATCTGGGACAAAAGACAGCAGGAGATTACAACAACACATTGTGACAATTTAATGTAAGACACGAAGAACAGGGTACTGCACCACACTGATACCACAGGAGCAATTTCAGAGGGAATGCAACGTAATTCAGCATCTGTGCTGGAATCTGGCCAAGAGGCCACAAGCCAGCCTTTTGGCCACAAAGCTCAAGCGATTTTTTTCATACTGGGCAAAATAACAAGACTTATGACTTTAATGTCTCACTCAGAATAGACTCTTTTACTACCCAGAGCCTGTAATCAGGGGGAGGATGTTGGTTAGGAACTGAATTAGATGGCAGAGTGTCTCCTTACCAAATCAGTGACTGCACACCTGAAACACAGGGGGGTCTGACAAGCTCTGACCACATACTGAGCCCACTTAGCTTGAATGATTTAAGAGACATCATAGTCTGTGGTCACATGGCTGCAGGCCATGCTGCAGTTTAAAATGCAATTGCCAAATCTAACTCAGCCTTCACTTGTTGAAAGAACCAACTTCCTGTCTGTACATTCAAGAAGCTCACCGAAGGGTATTTTCCAGCTGCTATTTATATACTTTGTTTGAAAGTGCTTCCACTTACTTTATTGAACCTGGCAAAAGGGTAGTCCTTCCCTTCCTCTGCTGCTCTCCTCCAGTGGTAGAACATCGCTCCATCTTTTCTCGCTGGGTTGGTGAAAGGCATCCACTTCCAAGGCCGGACTTTCTTGGACCCCAGTTTTGCTTTGACTGTTCGATAACCCTGAGTTGTATCACTTGGCAGCAGTGGAGGTGCATCCCTGTGGTGGAGAAAAGCACTAGCTGACAAGAAGCAAGAAGTAGCCCAGGACAAACCCAAAGAGATTTCAGATTGAGAGTGGGACCTGCCACCACAATGTTTAGGGTGGGAAAACTGAGTTTAAGCTTTATTCCAGGGTTTGCACTTCCCAGACTGCAGTGCTTCCCGCACCAGAGGATAGAATACACAGCATGGATGGGTCTGAACAGAATCATCTGGAAAGCAAACTATGCATCAGACCTCTGAGGTGAGGGCACAATCCATAACAACCTAAATACAGGCTGCAGCAGAACTCTTTTTGCAGAAATAAAAGCAGGTGCTATTCCCAGTTGTGAATAAAAGAGAATTAGATACAGAAGAGTAAGAACACTGCCTTGTCTGCACCAGACTTTTGTGCCTGTACCCAATTCATCTCCTACACAGAGCAAGCCCCTCAAATTTAGAAGAGAGAAGACAGACACTGTCCATGACTGCCTAAGAGAGAAGGGCACAAGCATGGGCCAAGCGCAAAGGGGGATCAATCTGGGAAGTGAGACTGCCCATGGTTTCAAGAGGATGCTGCCCTGCCACCAAAGGCCCAGGCTACCCCACAACCCGCACAGATGACCATAAGCTCTTACTTCTTGTCAGAGTAGAGGAGTGCATAAACTTCTCGGTGCATTCCTTCCGGCCTCTTAAACGTCAATGTCTCTGAAGATTTCTTGGATTTTTTCTGAAACAAAAGAATTGCATTTCAGAAGGAGCAATACCCAAGGGAACATTAAACTACATAACCTGGCGCCCTGTGATGGTTTTCACTTTTATCTGGTTTTAGACACCTTGACTTTCTCCAGGAAAGTGTCTGTTCCTGGTGGAGGACAGACAAAATGTGCCCACTTTCAGTGATAGCACTCACCAGAACTCAGACACTTGCTGTTGCTGATAACACACGCTTAAATTCCAAGTTGAGCATCTGGCTGTAGCTTTCAGGGGCTGGTGCACTAAGGCTTTTTTTACTAGGTAAGCACTGTCCTCACATGTAGGTATTAATGCATTTAATTAAGTGATTCTCTATTTTTTAGAGAAGATAATAAGAAATAACTTCCCAACCTCTCTTAGTTTTTGTCGCTTTGTTTTGCAGCAACTTCAGTTTTTACCAGTTGTGATCAAGTCTTTGCAGTAGCCCCACATCAAAACTACCGGTATCACCTACAAAAGTAAACCCCTGTTCCCGCCTCCACTCTCCCATTTATACAGCAAAGAATTTTTTTTGACATAGTTTCTCCACACTAGGAATTCAGCGTAGACAACTCAAATCTGGCCCTTAAAACCTTGTCAGAACTGATGGTTTCCAAGACACAGTCCACCTCATATCACATATACAAGTTTATAAAATAATCAGCTTTGGATTCAGGTAGATGCAGCAACAGCCACATTGACAAGGTACACTTAAGTGGGCCAAGTTTACTGAGTAGTCCAGAGCATTTGGTCTAATTGTAGCATCTTTATAACTACTAGCCATGTCACTACTTTTAAGTACTTGTTTACCATATTGCTACCAACTTTTAAATCAGAATGTTTTCCAGTAGTAAAACTAACACTGTATCATAAATTTTATTAAATCCACACAGTCACCTTTATCAAGCAAATTCAAAATCCCATTAAAAAAAAATAATAATCTATCAGCTTGGACTACAACTACTTTCCATAAAACTTCATGACAGACATTCATTACATTAGCACCTTTTCACTCTTAATCAAACACCTTTCTCCTAGCATGTCCATCACTTTGCCCAGGAGCGATGCAAGGCCAACCGAGGCGCTTACCCACAGGTCACCACACACCCTGTTTGAACACAGGCTTCTGGAATTCCCCCAGATTTCCCAGATTTATTAAAAGTTAATATCAGCAGGCCAGAGATCAGCTCAGGCAGTTCTTTTAGGAGTTGAGAACAAATTACTTGGTCCTGCTGATTTAAATGTTTTTATGTCTAGTAATTTTTATTTTAACATTCTCAGTCACTAATGGACTGGAAAGTACTTCACAGTTCTCTTGTGATTTAAAGACATCAATCTGTTTCTTTTCTAATTGAGAACAGATCTATTTCCTGAGCAAGTGCTGCACTGTTATTAGCAATTTTGTGCTCTCCATGCGATAATGGCTTATACCTTTGGTTTGATTTAGTTTCTGTACTTTGTAGAAATTCAGAACATTTCACTCACGGTCGCAGGTGGCCTCCTGCACTCCTCTCAAAACCTCTCACAGCACCTCCCCTTCCTCTCTATTACAGTAAATTTGAGAAGAAGCCTGTCTTATTCTCTGCTCCAAAAGAAAGACAAGACACCAGTACTTCTTTAGCTCTCTGCTAGCTAACAAACACATCTAAATCAAAGAACTCGTAACTCCCATCACTGAGTGGCGCAACGTTGCAGGCTGAATCCAACCAATGAGCTGCTCACCAGACACACTATTCACCACACAGCTGATAACTAGTGGTTTTAACATTTCAGCCTTTAAATTACTAAAACTCACCAATTTTCCATTACACCTATTATACTGTGTGTCCTATCCCCAGCAAGGCAGTCATGAAACCACTGTGCTTCTCTTCAGAAACAAACATTTCAGTGGAGGCAAACAAAGACAGTCAGAAAGTACTTTCAGGGATGGGGTGGTTGTGTATGTTTGGGTTTGTTTTGGTTTGGTTTTTCCCAAACAAATACACAGGCTTTACTTCAAATCAGACCATCTCTGTACCAGAGAGCTCCTGGGGATTTTATCTCCCCCAGCTCATTTCCAAGCACCTCCACATCTCACAACTACTCGTGAATTGACCTTCCCAACACCTTGCAAAGCATGGGACAGCCAAGACCTCGCCCGAATTGAAAATACAACAACGTACTGTAGCATACTACTCACAGAACGCAGCACATGACGGCATACGTCCTTAACGGAGCTTACTAATTTGCCCGCATTCCCACAGGCAGCACATCCCAGTTCTCCCAAACCCCAGCCATACACCTTCCCCGCACAGGTTTGAAGACATTTACTGTTCAATCAAGCCAGACAACATTTTTCCCTTCCAAAATGGGACTGCGTTATATTATTTCCATCTGCTTGGGGGCTAGACGGTAAACACACTTCACACTTACACCATAAAATCTACATTTTAAAAACAGCTGAAAAGGTCCTGGGGCCAGACCGTGCTCACCAGGGCAACACTTACACAGCTCCAGTTTAAATACCTCCCCAAATGCCACAGTGCAGTTAACTAAGAACACCAGGAACCCAGGAGTGGGGCCCTCCAGGCATTTCCAGATACTCCTAGGAAGCCTGAAATTAAGCAGACTATGGTAGGACCATGCTTTATTCCATCTTTGTTCCAATATTCACCCCAGACACCACATGCAAGGTCAGGCAGTGCCTAGAAATCAAGCGGCAGCCCCTCGGGGCACCACAGTTCACCTTGTCCGAGTTGATGATATCCTTTTTGTTGATGGTGCCCGTGTTCTCCGACTCTACACCGCCCAGCTCCAGGATATCCCGCACGTCTGCGCCCGTCGCCATCTCTCCGCCTGCCCGCTGGCCTTCTCTGTCGCCGTCCTGTCCGTCCCCTCCAGCTCTGGGCGGAGGGAAACCAGGGGGCCAGGGTTAACGTGCACCTCCCACGGGGGCTATCCCATGCACACACAAACACACATGTGCGCGTTGGTATATATATTATATACACGTATATCTACATACGTACACGCATATATATACACACACGCACGTGTATATCTACATATACACACAACGCCCTCAGCCGCCTCCCCACCCCCCTCCAGGCCCAGCAACGGGGCCTTGTACCCAGCCGGTCACGGGGGCCACGCAGGCCGAGCCTGCGGCCCGGAGCCCCGCGACGGGATCCCGGAAAGCCCACGGGAGGACAGGCGGGACGAGGTGCCGCCGGGGGGACACAGCAGCCCCGAGCCGAGCCGGTCCCGCGCTCACCCACCGGCGCCGGCTCCGCAGCCACCGGGACGGTGCCACCAACACCGCGACCCGGGCAGCGCCACTTCCGCTCCCGCCAAGAGGCGGCCGGAAGCGCCCGGAGCCCTTTGGGGGACGCACCGCACGCGGGAAGGGGGGGGGGGGAGAAGGGGTGTGGGTCGCGGGTTCGCGCCCCCGCGCCCCCTCCCCGGCAGGTCGCGGCCGCCCCGGGCGCGGCGCCGCCTCCCCCGGGGCCCAGCGGCAGCACCCGAAGCCGCTCGGGGCCGACCTGCCTCCTCCGCCGCTCAGGGCGGAGAGCCCGCTGCAGGCGGGAGGCGCTCCCGCGCCAGGAGGTGGCAGCACAGCCGTGCTCGGCCTGGAGCCGTCCCCCATCTCAGCCCGGCCCGCGGTCGGCCCGGCAGCGGCAGCAGGGGGCTCCAGGGCGCCCGGGGCCTTCCAGGGCGCTCCCACCTCCCAGCTGCCCGAGGCGACAAGCCGGGGATGCCCTTTCTCCCGGGGCTTTGGTGATGGGTCGCTGGGCTCTGCCTCGGCCGGGCACACCGGGGCTGTGGGGCAGGGCTGGGGAGGCTGCCCCCACCCCACCTCCTGCCCGGCACGATGGCAGAGGGCAGCCC
The DNA here is from genome assembly GCF_031877795.1 of Strix aluco. Lineage (NCBI taxonomy): Eukaryota > Metazoa > Chordata > Aves > Strigiformes > Strigidae > Strix > Strix aluco. Next base: position 12,165,861 of record NC_133938.1, read on the forward strand.
GCTACAGAGCCCGGCTATCCCGGGCGTCTTGGGGCTGACCCCAGTTCCCCACAGAGCTCATAAGGAGTTTTCCTGTCAGCTCGCGCTCCCGGCTGTCGCACCGTCCCACTCTCCCCGCCAGCCCGTGGCCTCACCAGTTGCAAGCCGGCTGTGCCAGGTGGCCACCTGCCAGGCGGGTGCTGCACCCTGTGGCACGTTCAGGCTGCCCATCCGGGTTTCGTTTTACAAAACGTATGCTCCTCGCTTTCACACTTGGCAAGAAGACCCTCCCGAAGCGCTCCAGGGCTGCAGCACTTACTGAGGCCACAGGCAGCCGGCAGTGAAAGTTTTATTAATAGGACTGTCCTGTTTCCTCTTCCCTGTGGGAGGAAAGAGAGGGGGGAATGGGGAAGGGGGAGGAAACAGCAGTGTGGGGCCAGGAGCGACTTCTAGAAATCACCTTCCCGCTGCATCGAGGCAGGAGCAAGGCTGCCTGGCAGAGGTTTGTCCGAAGCAGAAGGTTTCAGCATGGGGCACAGAGATTCACAAGGATCTGCCAGCCACCTCAGATAGCCCAGGGGAAGGGGTATCCCTGTAAAGTTCTCTTCTCCTGTGCAGCAGTCCCAAGATGAGATGAACCCCACTGCATCGGGGTGACTCCTGCATGCAGCCCCTCAATACCAGCCAGGCTGTTCCCATCCCACTGGCGATCCCTTCCCACGGGGACTGGCACGTCACCGCCACACCAGGGCCCAGCCAGCACCAGTATGCCCCAATGGGAACTGGTGATACCCCCGGAGTGTCACCTGTTGTTCCCAGGAATCATTTAACCCCTTCCGCCCCCTCCTACGCTGCCAGGTATGCCTCCTTGGCTCTTCCTCCCACAACAGAAGAACTGATCCCGAGGTTTCTCCTGTCCTGCCCATTTGCTCTCAGCTCTGCCACATCCGCCCGAGTCCTTCCCCCACCAGCACATGTGGCCATTCCTTAATCATTTCTAGCACTTTTCCTTGCTCTCTTGCCATGTCTGGCCTGGAGGTGGGGTCCATGCTCCCACAAGGTGGGTCTGCAGAGGGAGACAGGGCTTTCCCGGCCCTGCCTTTGCAGTCTCACCCCTGCTCTGCCTGCCTGGCAAGCCAGGCACTACTACTCCAGGGAGAGCTTTGTAAGACCAGAGGAAGAGGACCTCTCCTTTTGCACCTCACCGGCAGGTCATTCACAGTGTGTTCATGTATTAAACAGTACTTAGAGAAAACACAATCAGTCCCAAAATAAAATCCAGGGACAGGTGGTCATTCAGTGTCCTTGGGTTTTGATTATATCCCCTGCTTTTAGGCCTGACCTGCTCAAGCCTGGCTTCCAACCCTATCCCAGCAGGACTCAGCCCAAGCTCTGCCCCAGTGAAGGGTGATCAACTCCTCTTCAACAAAGTCCACAGCAGGTTTTGAGCTCGTCTACCCAGAGTAGCAGCTTTTTAACCTCATAAAAGGTGGAGATTGTGGACAGCTGGGTTGCATTAACATCCTGCTTCCCCCGCACCTCTGTGAGCATGGGTGTCACTGTGGGGCTGTGTCCCACCTGGAGCTGTATGGACCTGCTATCGAAACACATTAGCTGGGTGCTTCTGCTAAACTGATAACCAATGGACCAATTAGCACTGCCTTCAAAGGGACCCAGAGATGTTGCTTCTGGACAGCAGCTGCTGCATCCCTGAGTTTGCACAGCCTTCAAAGAGCAAAGGGACACAGCTGGAGACGTTGGTCAGCCTGCACACACCTTGTCCATCCTTGAGAGTCCTGTACAGGGACACACGCCCAGGTTTGTCACCTCCCCAAAGCACCAGGGTCCTACCTTGCCAGGGCACGGGGAGAGCCCAGGCAATACAGCAGGTCAGGGAAAGCCAACAATACTGGGGAGCCCAGTGCTTCTGTACCCCGGGGCTTTGGCGGGGCCACAGCAACAGCCAGCATCACTCTCCTGTCACTGCAACCTCATCATCCACCTCCTGCCATCCTGTGGGCACAGGATACCAAGCCTGGGTGACCTCACTGCCAGCCAGAAGCTGTGGGAGGGATGTCCCCCCACATTTAGCCCTGACAGGAAGGCAGCGCTGGACCCCTCTGGGCCAGCTGCCTGCCCACACCAGGGTCCTGGGGGAAGGATGTGCTTCATGCCCTTTGCCCATGCCCCAGCTGCCAGGCATGGCCAAAGGTGGCTCCAGGCCAGAGGTGTGCGTGCGTCCAGCCCAGGGCTCAAGGTGTGCGTGTCTCCCGGCCTGGCACCAGCGGAGGCGGACAAGTGCAAACACTGCGGCCAGTGGGGTGGGAGGAGGTTATCTGGGGCCCAGCAGTAGAAAAACTCTCGGTGTGTGACTAAGGCATGATAGCACCAGGTGTGGGTCCAGGTAGGGCGAGCAAGCCAGCGAGTTATCGCTTCCCCGTGGGTTCAGGTGCCTGAAGCCAAATGTTTCCTAAGGGTGCGGTGACAACCACAGCCCCGTTATCACGGCGCCTGGCCCACCCCAAGCGGTGGGGACACAGGGGCAGGCTGCTGGACCTTCCCCTTGTGGCAGGGATGGGACATTTCCCACTGACCCACTGGGAGAGAGGACACCAGCCCTGGGAGCATCCTTCAGCAGGGACACATCAGCCCTGGGGACCCAAGCTCCCACCTCACGTTGAGGCAAGGAAAGGTCTGGGTCAGCCCCTCCAAGCACCTCCAAACCATCCCTCCAACCCCAGAGCACCCAGGCTGTGTCCCAGCTCCAGCACCCTCACCCCTCCCCAACTCCATGCTGTCCCGGTGGACCGCAGCAACCCCAGGGTCGAGCCCTGGTCAAGGACCCCTCCCAGAGCTGCAACTCCCTTTCTCCCCACGGCCCCGCAACCCTGGGCCAGCTCTGTGGGACCTGTTGGCTGCAGCACAGGGGATCCCCATGAGCTGGGTCATTCCCAGAGGACAGAAACCCACCCGAGCTGCTCTTTTGCCCCTCCTCCAGCTATAAAACCCCCAGGGCCCCACTCCTGCTGGCAGGTGACTGCGTGGTGCCAGGCCATGCTGTGGCCATGACTCACCCCTCTGCTAGGAGGTGTTTCTCCATGCCTTGCTCCTTCCCTTCCCTGCTTGCCTCCCAGCTGTGCCAGTTCAGCTGCACCCCAAAGCCACAGGGCTGTGCCTTAAGGTTTGCAGGGGGGTCAGGGACCTCAGCATCACCCACCACTATGGTTCCTGGGGGCCTTTTTGCCAGGAGGTAACCAAGGGCGGAAAGGAAGGCCAGGCTGGTGGGGGGACATACGGCCCAGAGCAGGGTCTGCATGGCCCCTGGTGTGGGCACGGTGGTGTGGGCACTGTGGCATTGCCCTGCTGGCCAGCTTTCCCTGCAGCAGCCCAGCATGTGATCCAGGACACCAGGACCTGCCCCAGGCTGTGCCAGCCACGGACCCAGGGGTTGTATGTGGGTAAATCAGCTCTTCAGGCACAAGCCTGGTTTCTCCAGAGCATCTCCCTCCCCTCTCTGGCACAGCCACGGCACAGGACACACTGCTAGTGCCACACCTCCTGCAAAGCAGGGTCCCACTCGGTTGACTGGCATGTTTTGGATCCCTGCATACCCCTGCCGGGACAGGCCAAAGGACTTTCCAGCTGACCGTGGATGCACAGACCGCAGGCAGGGATTGCGCCCCAGCCCTTCCTCAGTACTGTTTTCTTGCTGCCCTCATCACTTTGCAGGGCAGGTTTTGCTGGGGACAGGACTGGGCTCCCTCCTCCAACGGAGAGTGCATCTTGGCCCAGGCAATTGGAAGAGGGTGTTTTTTATTAACAACAAATTAACCGTAATTGCCTTTTCCACTACAGCCGCTCCTCACCCAAGTGAGGTTCCCAGCCATGCCAGTCCATGCGACCGCCGTGCTCCATCCTGCGCCTGAAGGAGTGCCTTGCCCCAGGCCTGGGGGAGCGAACCTGGACCAGCTCTGCCCGGAGAAGGAGCCAAAGAGCCTTCCCCTGCTCTCGCCTCCGTGTAAGTCAGCAGCAGCAGAGCCGGACCTCGTTCCCGCCCTAGTGCAGAGATGATGAAAGGCGAGGAAGAACTGGTTTGTGCTCTGATCTCAGAGCTGAACCTCAAAACAGCCGCGGACCGTCACTCCGGCTCCCAGGATGCCTAGAGAGGACAGGACAGTAGAGCCAGCCTTTCCAGTGGGACGGGATGGTTGGAGAAATTCATCGTTCCCCTGGAAATAAAAATAATAATCATAATAAAAACACAAAGCCAGAGATTACTTATACGCACACAAACACGCAGGCACGCACTCTCTCCCCATCTGGCTTTGCCAGCCTGACTCATCGCTAATTCAAACAGCCCACACCTTTCCCTCTCCCTCTCCCTCCATGTGACATTTTGAACAAGTTTCTGGGGAAGAGGCAGCAGTTTTGCTCCAGCCACCCCACCAGTGGACCCTCACCCTTGGGTACCGGGGGTCCCAGGAGCGAGACACGCCCAGTAGCCCATCACAGGTCACTTGTGTCCCGGCACAGTCACCCCCATGCAGGCACCTCTCAGAAAGTGGGGCAAGCAGAGGGTGGAGGCAGCTGTGGAAAGGACAAGTGATTGAGCCTGGTGGATCTGTGACACTTGTGGATGCAGTCCCATGCTCCCATGCCCAGGCCTGCAGGCAGGACATGACATCCCAAGCTGCTGTCACCCTGCCTGGAGACACCCACGCTTTTGTACCCGCTCAGGGCAGACCCCAAAGCTGGGTGCCAGCCACTGAGCCCAACCCCACTAGCCACCCCTCAAGGGGACATCAGCGCGCTCTGCCATTCCCATCTCTTTGTCCAGCCTGACTCTCCCCAGCTGCAAGCAGGAAACAGGGAAGGAGCGGGATCAGCCCAGCCCACACTGGCAGCAGAGCTACATCCCATTTCCGCTTGCGGGGCAAGGAGCCCCAGGGCATCCCCCAGCCCTGGCCGGCCGCCGGAGGTTGCGGCAGCAAGCACGGAAGGAGAAAGCCACCACCACCACCCTGGGCCAGGGCACTGCACAGCCCATACGGCACGCTCCCTGCGCTGCCAGCATGGTGTCAGGTCCGGACAAGCCCCAGCCTTCAGAAGGATGCGTGCATCACGGGTAATCAGCCGTGGGAGGGAGGGAGGGATGGAGCCAGACCTGCTTGCTGAACTCAGGACCTGCCAGCACACTTGTGCTGAGTCACCACCTATTAACGCAGGGAAACCTCAGCACCTGAACCCCGCCAAGCTGCTGGGCCACCCCCAGGAAGGCAGCAGGGACAGCACACAGGACCGGGCAGCTGCCACAAACCTCCCGGTTGTGACCACAAGGCCGGTGCCACAGAGCTCCCGCTGCGGGGGACAGCGGGACAGGACCGCTCGGGAAGACAGGACAGGCAAGGCTCCTGGTACGGTTTCGGCTGCCGTTCCCCTCGGGGATGACTCACCGCAGGACCAGTCACGCCATCCCGGTGCCGCAATTGCCCCATCTGCAGATTAGGGAAACTGAGGCACAGGGAAGTGGTGTGACTCAAGAGCTGTTGCACAGGAGATGCTGCTCAGATGCCGAGGCTTGGGCGTTCCCCATCGATCCTCCACAGCTAACTTAAGCAGAAATGAACATCGATGTAAATATTTACTGACAAGCAAGCCCAGCCTCACCCTCTCCTCTTAGAAGAGAGCTTTAAAGTAAACTCTCCTGGCTCTTTCATGTTTACATCTTGTTTATTTATTATACAGCAGATCACAATATTTCAACAGTTTGCATATAAAGAAAAGTAACATTTCGGAGTGCAAGAGACCTAACGTGCCCAAGCAGAGAAATGTTAATTAACAATATACACAGACGGGAACAGTGCACTTCCCAAAGCCGAGACTCATCTGTGTTCCCAGCTGGAAGAAAAAAATATATTAAAAAACAGAAACATTATATATTACTGCTTTGTTTAATTTACAACTTGCTTTGCAGAAGCTGCACATAAAAAGACTCATTTTCTTCTGAGTTCTCTTTTCTTTTTCCCTCTACGAAAGTTTCAAGTATAGCAGAGACCTGGGCATTCATAGCTGGACTCGCTATCCTTTACATACTAAATTTAAAAAGCAGCATGGGGAAGGCAGCTGCAGCAGTACCTGGTATCATCCTGAGGGGAAGAACAAGACAAATGAAAGCAGACAAAGAGCCAGGAGAGCCATGTTAGGCTCCTGAGCAGAAAACTGTGGGAACAGCCAGGACTGAACTGCCTGGCAGGGTCCCAAGCTAGCAACAGGAGCGTCCCCACTCCCTGTGGAAGGTGACACTGCGCTGCCCACCCCTGCAAACCTTTATAGCCACAACCCAGTCAGGTCCCACCCTCGCCCCATCCACTCTGGGATTTTGGGTCGGAAGGCTTCTTCTGATAGCCACAACTGAGAAGACCAGCAACCCACTTCCCAGTGCCGTGACCCATGCACCCAGTGGGCACAGGTCTCCAGCCAAAACCTGGTCAGAGTCAGCCACCACAGTCTCTGGAGCCAGGTGGGTGCCAGGATTTGAGGGGAGAAGGTTAAGCTGATGCCAAATACAAGCCAGGAGCTTTGGGGACAGATCCCTGCTGCACCAGCCCCCCCGCCACTCACCAGGTGCCTGGCTTGGGGGGGACCCTCCAGGTACGGGGAGCTGAGTGGTGATGCCTGGGCAGAGGCTGGAGACACTTCTTGCAGCTTTGCTCCCCATCTACACCCCAAAGCAGCCCTTCCCCACCACTCAGCTGGGCCCAGCTCTCACAGCAGGGGCAGGAGGAGAAAACTAGTTATCAACTACAAGCGGGGAGGGCTGGGCGGCTGGGCTGCTTCCCAGTGCCGTCCCCGGCCCGACGCTATTTACACCGTGAGCTGGCTCTGGGGACACCAAGTCCGGCCGTGGCCCGGCGCTCACATGTGCCGCTTCATGTGCAGGGCGAGGTGGTCAGAGCGGGAGAAAGCCCGCTCGCAGAGGTGGCACTGGAAGGGCCGGTGCCCCGTGTGCTTGCGGTAGTGGCGGGTCAGCTCATCGGAACGGGCAAATTTCCAGCCACAGCCTTCCCAGGTGCAGTGGTAGGGCTTCTCACCTGCAGAGAAGAGGGGGTGTCAGTGGGCTTGCAGGTCCCCATCCTCCCTATGCCTTCACCCCAGTGCTCCCCTGCCCAGCAGCCCCTTTTCGGGAGGGATCCCCTGAGCACCTCTGTTTGACCCACCTTTTCTTCTGCCCCTGTCTCCCTGCCCTTCCCCATGTGCTCTGCTGTCCCATGTGCCCTGCATGGGGCCCATCCTCTGGGCACCCCCGCCCCACTGCAGTGTCCCCTCCATGTGCACCGACCCCACTCCAAACTGTGGGTGCTCCCCTGCCCATCCCGGCCGTGTGGCCGCACTATGTGCCCTGGCCCAGCTCTGCCAGGGGTCTCACTACACACCACCCCCAGTCTGTCTCCCCTCTCTGTTCACCCCCAGCCCAGCTGGGGGGCTTATCCATGTGCCCCCCCACACACACCCTGCTCCTTCAGGCACCCTGGGTCCCGAGGCCAGGAGTCATGGTGGTGGTCTCACTGTGTGCCTTGGTCTCCGTGTGCCCCTGCCCGGCCCCACCATGGGGGTCCTCCCGAGGGCACCCCCACTTGCACCCTGCCCCATACACAGGACCCCTCCATGCAGCCCTGTGCCGGCTGCGGGGTCCCTCTGGGTGCCCCCACCCGGCCCCACCACGGGGACCCTCCGTGCTCCCCCAGACTGGCGGCAGGGCTCTTCTCCGTGTGCCCCCGGTGCCACCTCCCCTGGCACCCCTCCAGAGCGGGCTTGCGGGTGTCACCGGGCGCCCCGGTCCCCCACCCAGGACCCTTTGCACATCCCCCCTCGCACCCTTACCCGTGTGGGTCCGCATGTGCGCCTTGAGGTGGGAGCTCTTGGTGTAGGTCTTGCCGCAGCCCGGGTATTCACAGTTGTGCGTGGCCGTCCGCTTCCGCGCCCACGACCGGCGGCCGCGCTTGGGCTTGCAGTCCTCGGGGGGGGCCCCGGCCGGGAAGTACTCCAGCACCGGGGAGTTGGGCGGCGTGACCAGCAGCCCGGGCAGCCCTGCCGGGCCCGGCCCCTTCAGGGGCTCCCTGAAAACACTGAAGTGTCCATGAAACTGCGGCGGCGGCGGCTGGGGGGCGAAGTGGGGCGCGTAGCGGTGCGGGGCCACGGCGTAGTGGGGCGGCAGGTCGGCCAGGAGGTGGGGGTCGGCGCCAGGCAGCGGCTCCTCAGGGGGCCCCAGGCGGCCGTGGGCGAAGCCCGGGTAGGGCAGCGGCGGCCCCGGCACTGGCCCCGGCCCGGGACCCGGCGCCACGCGTGGCTTGTGCTCGCCGCCGCCCGGCCCCAAGTACTCGGCGGCGGGCAGCCCCAGCATGCAGGCGCGCTCCTCCGGCTGCTCCTTCTTGATACGGGGCCCGAAGGGCTGCGCGGGGTCCAGGGGCAGCGGGCGGGCCAGGGCCGGGTGCAGGGGCGGGTGGTGATGGGGGTGGTGGGGTGGGGGGGGCCCGCCGGGCACCCGCAGCTCCGTGTACTCCCTCCGTTGCAGGTCGCAGTGGCCGGGCAGATCCGGGGTGAGCAGCTCGGCCACGTAGCTGTGGCCCTGGCCCTCGGGGTAAGGCGCCGGGAACTTGCCCGGTGTGGGGTAGGAGCCGTCGCTGTCATAGGTGGTGCCGCAGCTCTCGGGGGTCTCGGGCAGGGGGTAGTTGGGGCCGGGGCCGGGCGGCCCCTGCCCGCCGCTGCTAGTGTGCGCCAGGATGAAGTCCAAGTCCACGAACTTGCCCAAGTCGTCCTCCTCCCGCTTGACGGCGGCGCCGTCCTGCTGCAGCATCCTCTGCGGGGAAGAGGGGCGTCAGGACCGGCGGAGCCACGGTTGCGCCGGCGCCCGCCGCTCGGGCACCGCGGCCCACACCTCCGGCTCGGGGCGGCGGCTCCCCCCAACCCGTCCGACGGGTCGGCACCGCTCCGGCTGCACCGCCCCCGGGGCGCCCTCCGACGGCGGGAGGGGGGGCCCGCCCCCCCCAACCGGGCTGAGCCCCAGCCCGGGACGCTCTGCCCCCGTACCCCCCCCTTGCCGCCCCTTCCCCGGTGCTTACGTGAAGCATGTCGGCGGGCCGCTCCTCTAACGGCAACAGGTTGGCGAACGTGGAGATAGAGGGCAGGGTGCTCTCGTCCACGGCCGCCGCCATGGCGGGCCGGGCGGGAGAACCGGGGCCGGGGCGGGCTGGGGGAGCGCGGTGCGCGGAGCCCGGCACCGCTCCGCTCCGCTCCCCGCGGCGGCGGCAGCGCTGCTCTGCGCCGCCCCGCGCCCCTAAGCTGTTAACAGCATGGCTGCGCCCCCATTGGCCCGGCCGGCATTGATATTCACCGCCGCCGCCTCCCATTGGCTCCCCTGTTACCAGAGCCACGCCCCCTCTCCAGGGGCTGCCCCGGGGGTCGGCGGCCCCCCCCTGCCCCGACGGCGCTCCCCGTGCCCGCCGGGGCGGCGTGGCGGGGGTCTCCGCGCCCTCCCCCGCCGCGGGAGAAGGGACACGGGTGCCGGTGCGGATCGCAAAGCCCGGGGTCCCTCCTGCCCGTCCCCACGACGGGAGCGGGGGGCAGCGGTGCCCTGACGCCTTGCCCCACTCTGCGGGCGGGGAGGGGGGCTGTAGATCGCAGAGCCGGGGGTCCCCCGGCACCCTGCCCCGAATGCGGCAGGGGCAGTGGCCGTGTCGCATGCCAGCGTGCCGGGGAGCTCTGGAGCGGGGTTACGCCGGCTGGTGAGCCGTGGGGGAAGCCGAGCACATCAGCGAGCAAAGGTGCCATCGCAAGGGGTGCTGGGCCGGGGTGGCTGAGCCCCGGTGTCCCCACACCACTCGTTTCATGTAACAGAGCCTGTGAGGCCGCGTCCCCCGCGCCGGTGCTGTCGGTGAGGCAATCAGCAGCCCAGAGCGCACCAGCTCCCATCTGTCTGCGCACAGGGTGTGTGTGCGAGCCGAGATAACTGCCCCACAGACCCTGCCGGGGGGCTGGCACCCTGCCTGCATCGCCTCATCTCGCCCCACAGCCCCTGCGGGACGTTTGTCTGCCCTGCCTGGGGATCGGCACCGCAGATGAGCCTCTGACTGCTCTGCCATGGGGCTACAGGCTGGCTGGCCGACCCTGCCCGCCCCACAGACCCCCGGAACAGTGCTGTCCACCCAGGGACTTCCCACAGTGGGAGACATGAGGGGACTGGGATGTCCCACCTCACAGGAGACACGCAGGTACCCCACTCCGTACCGGCGAGTCAGGACATGGCACAGAGACCCGGGGCGCTGGGCAGGCCTCCCCAGGGACTCTCTGTCACCCTGTCCAGCTCGTAGCAAGACCTCCTCCGCTTGGCCCCCATCCAGCCAGTACCAGGAATGGCCCTGCTACTGTTGTGCTTGTCAAGAAGCAATGGCCCTTATCTCCTGGAGCCTGTCTCCCTGCTTTCTGGGGCTTTCCATCCCCAGATACCTTTCTAAGAACTGGGGCTGCTGCCTGCGCTATTCAGAAGCAAGGAGTCAATTTAAAAAAAAAACAAATATAAACAGCAAAGGTGAGGTGCGCGCACACACACGCACACGCCGCTTCTGGATCCAAAGCTACTCTACCAGTTGCTTTCATCACCATGCTTTAATTATAAGGGTGGAGCATTGCAATAAATTATTTCAGTAATCCGGTAGAACAACAACGATTCAAATCTTCCCCCTTTTACCAAGAATCCCTGCCCTGGTTTCCAGAGCACACGCTGGGTTGCTGCCTGGGCCCCGCATGCCCAGCTGCCGGCGAGGGAGCGGGTTTATTAATGCCACCCGCCGGGTCGAAACACACGGGCTGCAAAGTTCTTCCTCAGAAAAAATCACCTCTGAAGTGGCAAAGAAGCATGTGGGCATCACTCGAAATCCCTTTTAGCCTGGCCCCCAGAGTAGCTTATTTAAGTCACCGGTTAATCCCATTATTTGCTTCTTGGCCAAATAATAATTAATAGCAAGGCAGTTCCTGCCCCAAACTTGTATAGATAAGTGAGAGCAGATGCCACAGAAGACAAACAATAATTCCACTTGGTTTTCCCCTTTTCCAAGCAGTTTTGGCGTCTGCACCCATGCAGTCCTGGCTTATTTTAAGAGAGGCGTTGCCAGCAGATTGGGTTCGTTTTTACAGCCAGTATTTCTTGCAAATGTGGGATATTCCCCAGGAAACTCTTATTACTGATGCTATGGTGGGAGGGTCAGAGCGGAGGAGAACAGCACCACACCAGGCACCACACCAACACAAGCGCTGCCAGCGCTGACCACGCAGGGAGCCAGGGAGGGTGGCACGGGAGTGGTTTGCCTGCTGTGAGCCGCAGGGTGAGCACGTGGGGGTCCCCGCCACAGCTCTGCCATCCCCTCCGCCACAGAAGCCTCCTCCAAGCCAAGAAGGAGGCGAGCAGGAGCAGCCGAGCCGGTGTGTGTACAGCCCACTGTTGACAGAGGCCCATTTAGGAAACGAAGATTATCTCCCACGCCACTACAGCAGGCTGTAAAGTTGCTGGCATCCCAGGAGATCAAACGGCGTCCCGGCGGGAGAGCAAACAGAGGGTGGGAAGGGCTGTCCGCCCAGGCGATGGCCAAAGAGGAAAGGGTTAATGGTTATCCCTGCTCTTGGCACATCTAGCAGCGGGGGAGAATGCCATGCCCATCGTGGTGTGTCGGAGGTGGCTCCATCAAGGTGAGAGCATCCGCAGCCCTGCCAACACTGCCACGGCACCGCAGCACCCTCCCCACGGCACACAGCACACGTGGGGTGGGCAGGGGGGTGATGCCCCGTGGCATGCTGGAGATGGCATCAGTGCTCAGCTTGCCTGGCAGGCCCCCCAGGAGACCCAGAGGAGTCCCTTACCCTACAAAAACACCACAGACTGAAAAACACCAGCACCGCATCCTGCCCTGGGCTCCCTCAGCTGGAGCTGGGGGCCTGGAGTGAACCTGGGGACTCCTCTTCGGGGCATCTCCAGTGCCCCCTCACCAGTGGGAACTATGGAGCCCTTCCAACAGCAGCCATGGCATCACAGCCCAGAGAGCTTCTGCTTCAGTGGGAGGCAAAACCTGAGCCCCAAAAGGTTTGCAGGGGACCCCATCAAGAGATGCTGTGGGGACTCACACAGCAGGACACTCTGGGCTGCTGTGACGCTCTGGGGTTACGTCCCTGCGAGCAGAAAGCAGATCTGTCTGGGTTTTACTCTCTGTCCTCCCCTCTGCGCAGGGCTGGCCTGTCTGGAGAAGAGTCCGGGAGCCTCCAGACCTGCCTGCACCCCCCCAAGTCCCCTTCCCCTCCTGAAAAGAAAAGAGGAACCGAAAATGAAATTAAAGCATAATTCAATCCGGAGCAGGTCCAGAGTAAAGTCATCTGCTCTTATCGTGTGCTGACAGGCTCTTCCCGCTCTGCAACAAACACAATGTTATCAGGGCACAGAGGGCAGATTCGTTTGCACCGGCCGAGAGAGCTGCTGTGTCCGCCCTGCCTGCCTTGGGCCCGGGGAGCTCCGGGATGCACAGCTGAGGACTGGGGCTGCCGGGGGCTCGGGGAGGCAGGGAGATCGGCCCCGGGATGGAGTGCTCTGGCTGGAGGCCACATTCAGGCTCCCCACACAGCTCTCCAGCCAGGGGAGCCAGGTGAGGTCCCTCCCGGTGAATGTCACCATAGAGTAAACGCTTCGGAGGAACAGGGCTCAGGGGTGACGTCTTTGCCAACAGGAACATATATGGCCCCATCTCCCACGGGTGCTGCCCGGCTGCCCGCTCAGGGAAGCTGCCGAGCCAGCAGAGCTGAGCACCCCAACCCCCGGCGCGGCAGCACGATGGCACCGCGGTACCCCCAGACCCCACACGCACTCCCGGCCCCACCACACTGCCTGGACCGCATCCTGCTTTGATCTCTGCCTGCTGCCTGACTGTGCCCCGGTGGCTGCAGGGCCAGTGCAGCCCTCTCCGTCCTTCTTTATATACCCCTGTTATTTTTAACTCTGCCTACGCAAATCCCGAATCCGGAATGAGCAGCGGCCAGGGGCCAAAGGGAAATGGACATGGTGCAAATTTCCTGCCCTTTTTACCTCTCTTCCTCTATAACACACAGCAACGTTTTTCCTCCACTGCTTAACTTTCACTGGTACAGGAAAACTGAAAGCACCAGGCTCTGCACAGAGCCACAGGGTCCAGCACCACGATGGACAGGGTATCCCCCAGCTCGAAGGGGACATCGCACCCTGCACACTGCTGAGAGATGTCTCAACCCATAGCGCACGTCGCAGCCTCCATCAGCAGCGCGACGTGCTCCAGGCATCCGGCCAGCCCTCGCAGCAGCAGCCTCACATGCGAACGCGTGCGCTCACGTGCCAGCCCAGGGCCGCATCCTGCCCCCTGCTCTGACGAGCCACCCCGGCCCCAGCCAGAGCAGCTGGGTCTGGACCGCGGCCGTGGGAGCCGTTTGCTTTGGCTGCCGCCTCCAACAGCACTGGAGAAGACCTGTGCCACCCCAGCATCTCCAGGGGTGGAAGGAGGAATTGCTGTTTTCTGGTTCCTTGTGAGAAACAGGGGAGGCCGGGAGGAACACAGGATATTTTTCCCAACATCTCTGGTTTAATCTTTAAAAAAAAAAGCCCCAACATGCAGTACCAGCAGGTTGCATGGGGAGTTCCGCGATGGGCGTTGTGGTACGGCTGCACAGCACAGGGGATATGCACGTTAGAGCCCTTCTCATATGCATTGAGGATTGATACCTGTACATCATGTATGAGCAATTCAACTACAAATGTTTCAAATAATCCAGGTAAAAATCTCTACCACTCTTTTCTGAGAAGCCTCCATCCCTCCTCCCCAGCAATACTCTAAGGTATTCAGCCTCCAATGAACTTGGACTCTCAGCAGGTAGGGAAAACGTCCCTTGTCCGTGCACAAAGGCAGGGAAAGTGCAGGTGCCAAGCCCAGCGCTGGTCAGCCTTGCTCCATGCAGGTCCATGCTGTTTCCCAGCCCAGAGAAAGCCCGGCTGGCCCCAGAGGGTGGGCAGCGGTGTGGCCACGGTACACGGGGCACTGCCGCCCCGGTGGGGGAACAGCTTTCCGATGGGAGCTGTGGCGTGGGGCTGAGGGAACGGGCTGTGCCATGAGTCACTGGCACCCATGGGGACACAGCTCTGGTGTGAGGCAGCAGAGGACAGCCCAGGGAACAGCAGGACAAGCAGGGAGCTGGGGAGCCGTCCTGCTCTGTGTGAAGGCTGTTTTCTGAGACGTCTGATTTTGTTATTCCTCCTATGCAGCTCTCTGCCCGCAGCCACCTCGCTGGTGTAAATCACACACCATAGAACATTGCACAGAAAAGCTGCCCCACCGCCGTCCCACGCCCCTGGGACACACGCTGCACCGAGGCCACACACTCCAGCACGGGATGACGGCCCAGCTCGCAGCTGGCCGCGCGCGGATGCCGCGGTGCAGTTGTACACACACAGCCTGCGAAAGTGCATCGTCCCGCCTGCGACACGCGCAGCAGCACCCGGCAGGAGCAGCGGCCACCCCGCGTCGGGAGCAATCCCCTTTGCGCTGGCGTTACATAAAGCTGCTTCATTCTGCTTCAGGAAGTGGCATGTAATTACCCAGCCTCACTGGTAGTAAATGGGTTTGCAACACGTTACAAAAGGCTGTATTATTATTTCTTTTTTCCCTAACCCTGCTCATGTGCTGCACTGGTGAGCTCATCCCCTGGGAATACCAGCTCCAAAATAGATTTGCTCCCTTGTTGGAAATAATCAAATGGGAATACAAGCTGGCCTAGCCCAAGCCCAATTCCTCCCTTTGTTCTGGGGCTCTGGCAGTGAAGGGGTTCAGAGCGGGGCAACAGGAACTCGCCTTCTCTTTAATTCACCTCTGATGATGAAACAATCAACCAAACAATTTAGAATGTGCATCCAGTGAGATCATCGGGAAAACTTCTCTGGGAAGGAGCCTGGGGAAAGGAAGGTGCCGGTAATCCACCTGCTCCAGCCACCTCGGCAGGCCTCGCTGCGTGGCCCAGCGCCCCTTGGGCTACCTTGCTGCGGCTTCACACCAGCAGCCACCTCACCAGGGGCAACACCGGGGAAGGGGGCAGTGGGACCTGCCCCAGCGGAGTGAACTGGGGAGGGACAGGGGGTAAATGGCACCGCTTCCCATCCACCATGATGCCAGCCCCACTGGCAGGGTCACAGTGTCACCAAGCCCATCCTGGATGTCCCCCCTTCCCAAGGGGGGTCCCAAGCCAGAGCCACCTGCTCCCATGGGACACCCATCCTCCTCTTTTGCAGCCCCAGCCCATCCTTAGCTGCTGGGTGCCCATTTATGCCATGCCAGCACTGAGTGGCAGTGCTGCCCATCTCTGTCCCTAGCCACCCTGGCCCCTCTGCGAGTGCTGCCGCCCCGCTGGGCATTTCTAGGACAGGACCTGCTATTCCAGGGTGCTGCGAAGTGAAAACCCTCCCATCCCCATGAGGGCGGCCTCCCTGGGGATTTCCATCCCTGGCACTCTTTTCCCAGCTTTTCACAGCCCAGCGGGAGGGCAGCCACCCGGGAAGGGCTGGCACAGCTCCCTGGCCCCAGCTGCGCCCCAGGGCTGCCCCGGCTTCCCCAGCCCAGGAGAGAGCAGGCTCCAGCTTGGCATGCGGCAGGGGCTAATTTTGGCCCAAAGGGTTTCCCTTCAGCAGACTCTGCCGCCAGCGTGGTTTTGAAGACAATCTTAGCTGGAGTCTTCCTTCCTCGGCTGCCAGTGACCCGGAGCCAGGCTGGTGTGTTTGTGTTGTGTGTGCATGTGTGTGTGTATCTCCAAACCGCAACAAATACTTCATATTCGTTTTCTTTCTTTCTCTTTTTTTTTTTTTCCCCCTCCGAGCCCTTGGCTGTGGTATTTAAATAGTAGGTGTGGTCCCGGCGCTGTGTGCCAAAACCAACACCAGCTCCGGAGCAGATAACCCTGCGAGCAAACGCAGCAGTGAAACCATGCTGAGCTGCCGGGAGAGCTGCGCCGGGACAGGCAGCATTGCCCAGTATGGCCGTGGCACGGCCCCGCAGGCAGGTGGCAACCAGGCACAGCAGCCACATGGCTCCCTGACCCCCCTACATGAAGGCTCGGCCAGAGGGGCCGGGGCAGAGGGAGGAGGTGGCAAAGGCAGCGTGTCCGGCTGCAGGGCCACGCACTTGCTGCTCACTGCGTGCAGCTGGGAGCTGTTTGGGATGGACTGGGATGGTCTTCTGGGTTATTTTAATAAAACAAAACATAAGAGAAAACATTTTTCTTAATTGTCTGTTTTCCACGTTATAAACAATCAAAAGAATTTTTTATTAAAAATGCTACTTTTCTCCCAAGAAAGTAGAGTGTGACCAAGTGGGAGAAGCCCCTCCAGTGTTTTAAGAGCAGCTTGCAAAGAAACTTTCTTACGCCCTGATGTTTTTCTCATCCAAGCCAAAAGCCCTGAAATACGGTGAACGTCATGTATTTCAGCATGAGTCACTTGGAGAGAACTGGCTGCTTCACCTACCCTAGCAGTACTGGTGGTGCCAGCATGCACTGGGAGTGGTGGGGACAGCGGGGATGGAGGGAACCTCTGGGTGCTTTTGGTCCAAGGATGGACAGAGATAAATCCAGGCAGGCAGGAGAGGGATGAAGAAGGATTGCTGCAGACCCAGAGCCCAAATCCTGCCCTCCATTTCACTGGGGCTGCAGCCATTTCTGGGGATGGAGAGGGGCTGCCTCAGAGCAACGATCAAGTTTTGAAGCTTCGTGCCATAAGCATGATCCCCAGGAAGCTCACAAGCTCACCCACATGTGTGCGGCACTGGCAGAGCCGCAGCCGGTCGAGTGAGAGCCACAGCTCTGGCAGAGTCTGTGCCTGGCTGCCCGTGTCCCCCAGGGTGGCACCTGCATCCGAAAAGATGGAGGAAGATCCTTGTCACAGCCTTCAATCCCTGAGCTTTCTGCAAGGCTGGCGGGGTGGCAGGTTCCTGGGAGGGGAGGCTCTCACAAGGTTTTGCTTCCAAGGGGACCTGGTTGCCATTTGCAAGCGGTGAAGTAGCAGGGAAGTGCCCTAGGGGAGGAATTAGGGGGAAGCCTGAGGTTTCCCAGCCCCAGCACGAACACCCCACTCTCCTCCTCTCTCCCTGGGTGACCCTGGTGTGGCAACCCCCATTTGCTCCTGCCCTAAGCTCTGTAGGAAGCAGGTAGAAGGGGTACTGCCATCCCATGAGTGTGGTCCCAAAGCAGAGACCACCACTCTGAGGTGAAGGATCCCTGGGACCCCCAGCTGCGGGGGGCGATGCTGGGAGATGGGGATGCTCCTCTCCACCTGCTCCAGCACACTGTGCTGCTGGGGCTGGAGCCCAGCAACCTGCCCAGAGGATGCCTGGGGATAAGTGTCCCCCAGCCAGACAGTGTCCAGGGGTGGCCGTTGGCTGCTTGTCCCTGAGCTGAGCTGTTGCACGGCCACAGCTGGGCGTGAGGCAGGAGCAGCCAGCACACCCCTCCCTGCCTCCCGGCCCCGCAGTGGCTGCGGCGCTGGAGCGGAGCCGGCCAGGCGTGCAGCACTTCGCCAGCAGCACAAGGTGCACAGCGGGGCCAGGATCCACCCAGCCCGTGGCAGAGTAGGAGGGTCCTTGGCAGATGAGGTGCTACTTTAAAATCCACAGCCGAGCCGGCTCCCTGCCCAACCTCGGCGCGTGTTCAGGCTACAGGCAAACAGCCCCAAGCCCAAACCCAACCTCTAGCGGCCTCCATTTTCCCCAGCTCCATCTTCCCTGCCACACCTCAGTCCCGCTCTGCCGCTACCTCCCACGTGCCAGCAAGGGGCTCGGCGCAGGCGCAGTGTCCCGTGACTCCCCGGGGACCACGCAGCCCCACTGGCACATGTCCCAGCGCAGAAAGGAAAATAAGGTTCAGATGTCACCTCCCCAGTCAGGAGAGGAAAAAATCTTTCCAACAAAACACGCTTTTAATTCCTCACTGAGCATACCCGGTGTCAGAGTCCCAGCCACCCAGATTCCTGGCCAAACAGGGAATTTTCCACCTACATCAAAGCGGAGCTGTGTGGTTTTGCAGGGACGGACATGGAGGCCATGCCCTGCGCACCTGACCGCCTGTCTCCTTGTTTTGCAAAGTGGCGGTGACTGTGAGGCACTGTGCAGGACCCCCCGAGGTCCCCTGCTCCCCACCATGCGGTTCAGTCTCTCCTGCCCCCCCCGGAACCCTGTGCACTGGGGACTCAGGGGATTTTCCCAGGACCAATGGCCCTAAAGCCATCTCCCCTCACAGAAA
This sequence comes from Strix aluco, assembly GCF_031877795.1. Lineage (NCBI taxonomy): Eukaryota > Metazoa > Chordata > Aves > Strigiformes > Strigidae > Strix > Strix aluco. Next base: position 12,184,179 of record NC_133938.1, read on the forward strand.
TGTGGAATGCATGAGGCCTGACTGAACTCATGGCACATGTGAGGGTGAGGAGGCTGCTGGAGCAGGGGGCCCAAGGCATGGCTGAGCCCACACCATGGAGTAGGGATAATCAGGGGTGTTGGAGAGGGGATCTCCATATGTTTAGAGTTGTAAGACCACCCTGGTCCCACTGCTGCCCCCCATGCATGTCCCCACATCCTTCCTTCTGCTCTGGGGCTGGGGCTGCTGGGGGGCAGGGGGAGTTTCTGCAGGGCCGCAGTGAGGCTCTGTGGGGCTGTGGAACTCTCCATGGAGCTGGGGCGCTCTTCAGGGCTGGTTTTTGGGCTGCCTCTGGGGCAGTGGACAAGGGACCATGTGCCCAGACCCACATCCCAGGCACTCCCCACACCAAGCCCTTTGCGGACCCTACCCTCACAGGCTTACCCCCCAGGGGTGGGGGGTAAGGAGCCATGGGGCAGTGGGCAGCTCCCACCCTCTGCCCAAGGGAAGAGCCAGAGCAGCTTAGGGGACAGGTATGGGGTGGGGATGTTGGGTGGCACAAGATGTCCTGGGGCCAGTAGAGTAGCACTGGAATGATGCTGAGAGGAGGACGAAAGCCTTCCTTGCTGCCCCAGGGTGTCAGGGGCTGCCACATCCCAGTGGGACTGTGGCCCAGCCTCGCTCAGAGCACTTGGGATGCTCCTAAAGTGACCCAAATCCAGGTTTGACCCAGTGAGTCTGCTCCAGCTCACCTGGTGCAAATGGGGCCACAGCAGGCACAGGGGCTTAGGGCATGCTGGAGCTTGGGGGACACCGGCGGAGCTCTGGCCATGCCTGGTCACCTCCTGCAGACCACCCCTGCCCTGGATGAGGGATCACCTCCCCCAGTTCCCCTGGGTGAGAGTTTGGTGGATGCACCTTCCCATTAGCCCAATCTGATGCACTTCAAAGCCGAGAGCAGAGCCAAGCTCCAAGCCCTGGAGCAGGAGCCTCCTGCCCTGAGGACATTAGTGGCAGGCAGGGGGACATGTGGGCAGCCCGGGCTGGCAGTGGTGATGGTGGGAGATTCCTCCGGGAATCTGCACTTCCCATAAAGGGGCTGGTTCCGGGAAGGTATTGAGGCAGCAATGTCCTGCATCTGAGGCATCAATGGGACGATTACGGGGCCACTCAAGCTGCCTGGGAACCTTTTTGTCTCCAGCCAAGTCTGCTTCCACCCGTCGGTGATTTTGGGATTCTTCTCCCCTCCAAGTCCACAATTGCAGGGTCATTTGCATCTAAAATGGGAGCTGGGCCCTTTAGCAGCTTGTCTACTCCTGATAGCGGGGTTTGGGGGGGGGGCTGGGTGCCTGCTCGGGCACTAAACCCACTGATGCAATCAGCGGGGCCCGAGGCTTCTGCATATCAAAGGTCCCGGGCTCTCTTATAGCAGCCTCCCGGCCACAAAACCTCCCCTCCACCACCTTTCATCACTGCCAGGGTGGCTGTCACACTGCTCCTGGGAGCCCCTGGATGTGGGGAAGCCCAAGGAGAAGGGATGGAGAAGGGCCACCAGCCCTCCCCAGGTGCTGGGATGGGGCCATCACTGCACCCTTGCCTGTAGCCCTCTCCAGCACTCCGCTGCTGAGGTTTCCCTCCCCACAGGGCTGCATGGAGGAGATTCTGTTCCCATGCAGGTTGTGGAGGAACGTGGCTGTGGACAGGCTGGGGAGGGGGGCCACAGCCCCCGCCGCCCGCCCAGGGGTGCCATGGGGCCAGCGCAGGGCAGGAGCACCCACAAACACTGTGACTCACGTGTGGAGTTACTAACAACATCCGAAAGGAAACTGGCTGGGGCAGCCCTGGCCCACATTCCCTGCACCAGGGAGTGGCACTGTCCTCATCCCGCTGCGTCCTTAGGGAAAGGACCGGCAGCCCCGGTGCCACGTACCGGCAGGGAGAGCGCAGCTCAGCATGCGCCTAACGGGGTGCCAGGCACTGGAGGCTGGGCTGGGTGGGACGGCCAGCACCCCAGCGTGGCCTGTCTGTGGCTGCTGCATCCCCCAAGGCATACTTCCCTCCTTGCCTATCCTCTCTGCAGCCCCCAGGGGCCCCTCAGAGCACCTTTCCTGGGTATAGAGAGGACATTGCCCCACTGCCCATGGTGACATCACCCTGCACCTGCAGGTGGGACAGACCTGAGCCATGTCCACATCTGGAGGGATGCGCTGGGTGCTGCCACACCACAGGCTGGTGGCCCTATGTCTCCTGCTCAGGAGGACCCTAGAGCCCCCTCAGGTCACTGCATAAGCCTTGACATAGGCAGGTGCTGGAGACCAAGCCCTGTCTGGATGGGGTCCTGGCTACAGCTCTCCTAGTGTCCACCTACAGGAGTGTCCCAGGTCCGCCGGAGGGACGGCGCAGTGCTCCTGGAGGGACACAAGGACGCCTACGCAGTGGTGCTGGCTGCGCTGGCTTGGCGCCGTCTGGGGCGCTGGCCCACAACTCCTGGCCGGCAGTTGCCCCTCCTGGCAAACACAGCTGCTTCCCCATCCTTCTCAGTACCCTGCTGGTGGCGCCAGTGCCAGGGACTGTTGCCATATGGTGCTGATGTGTACACAGTGTCTGGGTATGCACAGTGTGGCAGGAACGCTTGCACGGGGGGCTGCCCAGCCTCAGGGGGACCCAAAACACCCCAACTGTCTGCATCCTTTTGCAAGGAGCAAGGTGGGGGTCATCAGGTGCCTGCACAAGGGATGGGGCCCCACTGCTGCCTGCCCCATGCCTGATCTGGCCTGCTGAAGATGGGGATGGGCTCCTGGCATGGCCAGGAGCTTCTCGTGTGCTAGGGAAGGAGCCCTTGGGGCAGGGGAGTGGGTTTTGCCATGCCTGTCGACAGCTTAGTGCTGCCTGATGCAACCAGCAAGCGCAGAGGGACACCGGGTGGCTGCAGCAGTCCCACCCCGGGCAGGGAAAGCTGGTGGTGACTCACTGCCCTCACCGGCCCTGCCTGCTGGGCAACTCCTCCTGCACTCTGTCCCATGGCTCCTGCTGGCCCCTGCGCCCTCCGTACAGCGGTGGTCATGGGCACAGATCCTGCAGGGTGCTGGGAGGATGCTGGCAGGGATGACTGCCACCATGGGGGATGTCCCCTAGGCCTTGGGATGGAGTGACCTCATGCCCCATGGCAAAGGCTGCATCATTGTCACCCTATTGCCATGCCCTGGCTTGGTGGTGCCAGACCCAGGACAGGGTCAGGAGAAAGTCATCCTCCATGCCTTTTTTCCCCCCTTCCCCCCCATCTCTAGGGGCAATACACACCCAACCCTTCCCATAGGATCCCTCCATCCCCCTGCTCCTGGCCAGTGCACGGGCAGGGAGAGGGGGAGCCCTTTAGGGACTGTCCCCAACCCCAGAGCAGCACCTGGGGCTGAGCCAAGCCCTGCACAGCCAACACCTTGCCCAGCTGCCCCGGGGCTCACAGGAGTGTGTGCATCCTGGAGGAAAGATGCAGGCAGTGTGTGCACACGTCCAGGGAGGACAGAAAGTCACGTCGAGATGCATCCAGGTGGTCAGCCTCCATTTTGGGAAGGGGACTTTGGGTCAGGGGGGGCAGGTAGGGGATGGGGCAGCAGATGGGATGTGGGAAGGGGAACAGCTTTGGAAAACTCCCCAGGAGGTTTTGCAGTGGTTAGCTCCCCTGGGCAGCTGCTGCTGCAGCAAGCAGGTGCCTGTCTCAGTGCAACAGTCTCTTGCAGCATTGTGATGTGCTCTGGTCTTGCCTTGTCTGGGGTAGTAGCAAGCCCCAGAGCAGCCCCTGAGTGTGCATGAGACCCAGACCCCAGCGTTGATTGCAGCAGGGAGGACATGGGATGGGGAGACTTATGCCCAGGGTCTGGCCAAGCCCTGCCTGCCCCAGCCATCCTGCACAAGTCCTGCAGGTACCCAAGCTCCCAAGGACCTGCACCAGCTCCCAGCCGGCACCCCCAGGCTGCAGGAGCGCAGCCATGGATGCACTGATGCTTTGCTGCTCCCTGTGCTCCCAGCGCTAAAGATGGGTCACATGAACCATCACATGGAGCCAAGGACCCCAAAACCAGCTCTCTGGAGGGGTGCGGGGTGACAGCATGGGTGGTGGTAGGGAGCTGCAGGAGAAGTTGGGGTTAGTGGGGGCTCGTTTCTGTAGGCAGGGCTGGGCAGTCAGACCCCAGCTCTGCTGGGTGATGGTGCTAGGATGCTAGGGGGTTACCTGGTGGTTTACATTTTGGGGGTCTCCCTGCAGCTCCACTCTGTCCTGGGGGCTGGGTAAAGTGAGGGGCAGAGCAGAGGGATCAAAGGGGCGGGGGAGAGGAGCAGCTCGTGAGTTGTGGGTCATTATCTGTTATTAACATCTGTAATCTCCCGAGAGCAAACTGCGATTTACAGCCTGTTATTAGGCTGTTACTCAACCTGTTGTGCAACAACTCAATTTAAAAAAACTGAATGTGATTAATAGCCTGCTAATAAGGGGGAAATCTCTCCTATTTAATTCAAACAGCCTCTGCTTGGGCACTCCAGGAAGGTATGGGCTCTCAGCCCAGGTTCCCAGGATGTCTGCTGGGCTCATGATTGGATCCCCCTGGGACCTTCCATATCACCGGACACCAGTGCTGGATGGGGGTCCTGGGTGCTGCTCCCCCCCACAGGTTTGGGCTCCAGGGTCCCGAAGGCATCGGGGTGCAATCGCCGCAGCCTCCCAGTGCTGGCTCCATGCAAAGGAGGGTCCCAGCTGGTCCCTGGCTGTCCCCTGTGGTCACCCTCTGGAAGATGTGGAAACTCTGAGTCAGCTGCGGTTCTTATCTGAGCATCTCACCTTTTATTTGGTCATGACGCGCACCTGACTCACTTTGACCCCGCAGCTTCCTGCCCTCCCGCTTTTCACTGCCAGTGGTCCTGAAGGTGCCCTCTGCCCCCAGACGTTCCTACCCTGGCTACAGCTTCACCTCTTGGCTCTCACCCCCTTTTCCAGGCATCCAAACAATGTTGCCTGTAAACACCTCTTGGCCTCAAGACCACCACACTGGGAGTGCTCCCTGGTTCCTGAACTCCTCTACCCCTGGGTCTTTGTCCTTCCAAGTTGTCCCTTGGTAGGATGGGGATAAGCAGGCAAGTGTCATGTGACTGATCCCTCCAAACCAAATCTCTGGATGCTATTTTCATCTCACCTGGACCCCAAGGACCTGTCCCTGGTCCAGGGGGAGGTTGTCAGCAAAGTCACAAGTGGAAGAGAAGATGCCAACAACCTCCTTTCACTTTACAGCTTGGATTTGGCCCCTGCCACTAATTCTGTCGATGGCCTCACTCTGTTGGCTTTGACCTGGTGACTGAGCACCATGGTTAAATGGATTGCAGCCGGCCCCGTTCCTGCCCCTGCTGCCAGCCGGAGTCCTGCCCACGCTGCTGGGATGCTCCAGGAAAGCCGCCATTTGGGACCCACCTCTCTGCAGCCTTTCCCTCTCCCTGCGGCATTAAATCCCTGGTCTGCTTCCCCTTGGGCACATGTTGGCCCTGCCCAGAGGGACTCACAAGCTCTGCCCTGGGTGGAGAGTACGGGTGCCTAGGAGCTGCTGCTGTCTGCTTCTGCAGGGTCTTCTCTTTCCCTGACTGAAGGCAGCATTGCCTGCAAATGCCAGTGCTCCAGGTGTTGCCAGCAATAGCTGGTCCCCAAGGCCATCCTCTGTCTGTTCTGGGGTGGTTGGAGGCACCTGGGAGTGGAGAAGCAGCTCATGTCACCTCCAAATGACACCTTGGGAGGTCTGGGGGGTCCCTGGGCAGCTTGTTCCAGCAGCATGAGGTCTGTTTAGGAGCAAACACACCTGGGGATGGCTGGGTCTGGGCTGGGGGCCCTGAAGGGTAGTGGGGGCACGGACAGCATCCATGGGCACTGGGGCGGTGGCATGTCACCCTGGGAGGCACAAGCCTGGAGATGGGGTCCTCACTTCCCATGTGCCACTACCCTGCAAGCTCAGGCAGCTTTTCTTCACCCTGCCCAGTTGCTAGTGATCACCAGTGGAGCTGCCACCCACCACCATCACCCAGTGCAGGGCTGCAACGGGCAGGAGCTAGACCCGTGGCCCCTGGGATCCCAAAAGCATCCCGGATGGCTGCTGCTGCCAGCCAGGCGGGCAGCCACACCATGCCAGCCTGCCGCATGGTTGCTCAATGCTGCAGAGGAGGGCAAGCTGAACCCGTCCTGGCGACCCACGCAGTTAATTAGAGCCTTCGCGGCGCCTCGTCAGCAGGGCGCCCTCGCTGCCCTGGCCAAGCGTCACTGAGCGCGGTGCAGTGCACGCGGCGCTGGAGCCTGGCCGCGCTGGCAGGCCTGGCCCTGCCTGCACCTCACGTGGCACTGTGGCCAGGCTGCATTTTCCACATTCCTCCCAGCTCTGAGTCACCGGCACCTCTGCTGCCAAAACCTTTACCCGCGCCGGCAGCCTGCGCTGGCTCCAGTGGCTGTGCACAGCCCTGTGCAAGGCGATGGGCACCTGTCCCTGTGCGGATGCTCCTGGGTGTTCTCCTCTGCCCCAAGGCTGGGTTTCCCACCCTGGACCCCAGCAGTGTGGGGCTAATGTTCCTGCCCTGCCTTAAGGAAGCTTCAGTGTTGGGAGTCCTGCATGCCACAGGGAGTTAGGGAGCACCCACACTTATACCCTGTGCCCCAAGCAGCCCAGGGAAGGGGTTTGCATCCTCTGCCACCACTGCCCGGCTCCGGGCACTGCATGCAGCCTTGCTAACCTTCTGACACCTCCTGCCCTGGCTCACCATGGTGCTTGACTCTTTCGAAGAGTGCAGCAGTGCTGCCAGCAACCTCATCCTGCCGGCACCCAGCCCGCCCTGGCCCCGGCCCCTGCTTGAGGCCACCTGTGCTTCCCGAAGTCCCCATCCAGGCACACAGGGAGTGTCACCCCCCGGCACCAGCACTGGCCTGGCATTTGCAGAAGCAGCCATAACTGAGGCCTCAGGCACACAGGAAATGTTTGGCTGGCAGCACTGGGTGCCAGGGAGGATATGGGGATGGGGTGCAGAGGGAGGGGTGTATGGGACTCCCTCCTACATTCCCCCCAGCAGCCCCTCAGGACAGCTCACTGTCAGCAAGGAGTGTATGTGCCTCTCCCACTGCCTGCCCGTTCATCCTGGCCCGACAATCCCCAAATCTACTGTGGGGCCTGGCAAAGCTGTGCCAGGGGTTGCCAAGAACTGGCCCAGCGCTGGGGCGAGGTGTGACCACCATGGCAGTGACTCCCACCCTGCCTGCCCTCCCGCAGGGCTGTGGCCTCGCAGCGGTGCCAGCATGCGCGGTGGCTTTGCTAATCTGTGGCTGAGCCCAGGGCAGTGTGGCCATGTGGGTGGAGGCTACGTGGGTGGAGGATGAGTCCAGGCAGCCGGCACGCCACAGCACCTTGCCAGCCCCACACTGTGACAACCCCTGGGGGAAGCAGCTGGATGGGGGATCAGTGCGCACGTGGGACGTACAGGAGCGTGGGGGCATGTGGTGGGTGTGCACCGGGGCATGCCACATGTCCGTGTCCTCATGTGGTGTGCAGGTACATGCAAGTCCAAACTGAGATGTGGGTCAGGGGATGGAGTGGGGTGAAGGGGGTTGGGTGAGTGGGCACATGAGAAGTTGCATGTGTGAGTGGTGTGCATGTGGATGTGGGGGGGATACATGGTGTGGGGTCAAGGTGAGGTATGCATGGATGTAGTGGGTGTACATGGTGTGTATGTGACATATGCATGTGTGTAGGACATGCATATACATGTGCAGGGCGTGCGTGCGTGTGAGGGGTGCACATGCATTCAGATGGGGGCATTTGCAGGGTGCGTATGTGTGTGGGGGACATGGATGTATGCACAGCGTGTTCGGGGGGTGCGTGTGTGGGGAGACATGTGCATGCCTGTGGGACGTATGTGCAGGCATTTGCACAGCGCCTGGGGGGGACAGTGTGGAGGGGGGTGCAGGGGGTGTGACACCGGTGGTGTGTGTGTGTATGCAGGGGTGTGCACTGCAAGGTGTGCAGGGTGTCAGGACGTGTGTCCATCCACCTGAGCCACATGGATACACGTGCAAGTGTCCCCAGTAGCAGTTCCCGGCGCGCAGCGGTGTACCGGTGAGCACCGCTGGCTCACTTGGCAGCAGGTTGGGGAGCTCTCGTGTGAGCAGGTGGCTGGGGACCAGCCCTGAGCCCTTCCTGGTGCCTCTCCCCGGAGCGGCGGCTCCAAGCCGTGACACAGGGGCCGGGCTGTCTCTTTCCGGCTGTTTCCCAGCCTGTCAGGCCAGTCGTGTTGGGTCTTGCCGCGATTTCCCGGATGGCTGCTTGGCACCTGCCTCTTCCCCATCCGGATGGGCAAGTTCCTGGAGCACCAAGCCAAGGCGACGCATCACCCTGGCCCCTGCCCTGCCTCCCCAGCTCCATGCCTTGGCTCCAGCATCCCGTCCCGGTGCTGGCCGGTTCCTTGCCATGCTGCGGCCGCCCTGCCTGGGTGATGCTGGGCAGAGCGGTGAGGGAACGGGGCTGTGAGCGCTGACAGCGAGTGGGCACTGAGTCACGCCAGGGCTGGGAGGCACGAGGAGAAACCTGCTACCTCTCTGCCGGGCGGTTGGGGTGGCCAGACTGGCTGGGCAAGTCAGGCCCAGGCGGGCAGCACAGACTGTTCGTTTGCTGCCGAGCTGGAGGACATGCCAGGAGGATCAGTGCCGGAGAGGTGTCCACCAGGGACAGGCAGGAGGGCAGGGGCTGCCCGGGATTGGGAGTTGGGCAGGCAGAGGCGGTCTGGGATGACTCCTGTGAGCTGGGCTGTTCTGCTGTGCAGGAGGATACTGGCCACACGGGGATGCTTGGCCTTGGGGTGAGGCCGGATCTTCAGCCAAACTCATGATGCCCATGGAAAATCCCTTCCCCACCCAGAGCCACCCACAGCTCTGCGACAGGGATGAGGACGCGGTTGTGAGCAGAGGGTGTAGCTGTGGCCGCAGGCGGGTATGTGGGAGCCGCTTGATGTGCTGAGCTCTGCCATGTCTTGCTGTCCCTGCAGCCTGCCCAGGGCAACCCAAGCCGTACCACCACTCCTGTCCCAGCAGCAGGACAGCTCACGCACCCACTTGCCCACCCCTCCTTCTGAACATGGGGAAACCGAGGCAGGGAATATGGCAGTAAGGCCCCAGAGAAGCTGCCGTCACTGAGCCAGCAGCCCTGCCCAGCCCTGTGCAGCCCCAGAGCATCCTTCAGGGAGAGCTGGAGTGTGGGTCTCAGGTACCATGGCGATGCCAGACCTGTTTCAGTGTCCCCCAGAAGCCAGGGGACTGTCTTGGGGACATGCCCCTCCAGACCATGCTAGACTGTGCCTGGTTGCCCTCCTGGCCATGCTGGGCAGGACATGGGCTCTTGTCTGGGGCAGCAGAGTCACAGACCCCCAGGAACCCCGACCAGGTCTGTTTATTCCCACAACTGGTGATTAGCATTGCTGCCGGGGTCTGTAATTACCTGCAGCTCTCCCTGCCTGGAGCAGGGGCTGCCTGGGGAGTACAGTCCCGGTGGGGCAATCCCCTGGCAGGGAGCCAGAGGGACACCTGGGCTAGAAGCCCCCCATGGTACCTTGCCAGACCTGGGGGCTGCATCCTCACTGGAGGGACAGAAAGGTTCCCTTCACCCCAAGCCTTTCCAGGAACCCCTCAGGTGTGGTGTCCCGGCAGCCGCTACACAGGGTGCTGGATGCCAGGGCAGGAGGCAAGTGAAGGGGGAACTGCTGGGGCAGCCCATGGGGTGGAGGACTGGGGCTAGCCAGCCCCACTGCTGCATCAGGGTCTCCTCCCTGAGAAAGAGAGGCCAGATCCTGGCTGACAGAGGAGGGATAGAGCCCCGGCGGTGCCCAGAGACTGGACACTTGACCTCGGCTCTCCATCCTTAACGATGTCCCTCCCATCCCTGCCATGACATCTGGCTAATGAGCCCTGTAGTTCCTGCTGGGAAGGTGCTGGGAACCTCGTCCTGCTGCGGATGTAACCCTTCCCTACCTGGGCTCCCGCAGCCTGCCCTGCACCCTCTCCTTGCTGCCACCCACAGGGTAAGGAAACACCAGCCATAGGGACCCAGACTCTGGGGCCCCTGATGAGTCCAGATGCTCCAGCAGAGCCAGGATGGGCCCAGCTTGTGTGGTCCCATCCAGCCCCACAAGTGCCCTGGGGAGCGGGTTGGGCGACAGCCAATCTGGGGAGACCCAAAGGTCTCTGTGGCCGCTGCAGGGCAGTGGGGTGGGGGTGCAGGAATGGGGCTATGGCAGGGGCCAGGCTGCACCCAGAGTGGGAATCTGGGGAGCGGCTCTGCCCACCACAGTCAGTGGTGATTGTGTGGCAGGGCCAAGACCTGCTGTGGTGTAAAGCAGCAAGTGCGTTGCCCCTGATGGGAGAGCAGCAATTTGCATCACTGGAGGAACCTACTCCTGGGCATGAGAAGGTGGCAGAGCCTGGCACACCTGCACACACATGTGCACGGGGCTGTACATGCTTGGCACACACAGGGATGTGCAGAGCATGGACTGATCCCCTGCAGCAGCATGTGGGCAGCATCTGTGACCCCTGCCCTGGCTCCAGCACTGGCAGATCACAGCGGTGTCTTAGGGCAAGGATGCTGGACACAAGGGCCCCAACAAGCCCACCGTGTCCCTGTTGTCCTCCACATTGTCCCATCAGAACCCTCACCCCATGAACAATGCTTGCCTGGGGCTGGGACAGGTAGAGCAGGATCCCTGCCCCAGCCTGTCATTTCGGCTCTAATTGGATCCCCTGCTGTTCCTCTTCATCAGGACTGAATGAGGGGCTGGCTAACGAGGATAGTGTGATTAGCGGGGCAGGGGTCTGGTTCTGGGCACAGGGAGGCTTCCCTGGGCCAGGTAATGACAGGCTTTTGTCCCCTCTGCTTCTGCCTCTGACAGAGGCAGGTGGATGAGGATGCCCCAGGCAAAGAATGGGTACCAAAGGGCTGAACTCAGCAAGTCCCGGCCATTCCCACCCCCCTGCAGTGTCATGCTAAGGGGATGCCTTGTCTGCTGGAGCCTGGCCAGGAGTCCTGGCTCCAGCTCATCTGCCCAGCCCCAGCGTGTCAACTGGGGGGACATTCCAGTACTGTCACCCCCAGGCCTAAGGATCCTGGGAGACACCACATTTCTGGTGGCCACGATGTACCCAGGACAGATGCCTGGACAGCGGGCTCCAGCCTGCATCAGCCCTGGGCCAGAGCAGCACAGGGTGCAGAGACGTACAGGGCGAGTTCCACCTCATGCTGCTCACCCCTGTGGGGCCCAGCATGGTGGCACACATCAGCCAGCACCATTTGGGGGACATATTCAAGCCCATGGCTGCTGGGACCCAGGGACAGGGTTCACCCCCACTGTGGGTGCTGAGGGTCCACTCAGGCCTTTGGGGATGGAGGTGTGGATCCCCTCTTTAGCCAAGATCGGACACACTTCAGCCCAGCCAGGGTCCTGCACCCTGTGAGGCTGCAAGGACACGGGGAGCCCAGGCTGGACATGGTGTGCACAGGCAAGACCCTGCAGTGGGACCCTGGTGCACCCAGCACACCAGGCGGGTGCACCCGCTGTGCCTGCAGCCTGGCAAGCAGGCGGGTGGAGAGGCAGACAGATCATGTGTGACAGGCTGGGGATAATTCACTGCTCCTGAGGAGAGAAATCCTCCACCTGGAAAGGAATCTGCCCCCCTCCGCCCTCAGCCCAGGAGGCTGTGGGGCCCGGAGGGGCAGGGAGGGGTGTGCAGGTGGGCTGCTGTGATGTGAGCCTGTGCAGGCAAGGCAGGCAGAACCCCTCACCAGGGGAGGGCACCCGCAGTGCTGCTGTACCTGACGGGCACCCCTCTGCCCCATGGACACGAGTCCAGATGCATGAGTGGGATGCTGGGGAGGAAGCTGGGATTGGTGCCACCTGTTCACCCACCCTGCAGCTGCACAAGGACACGGCCAGCACAGTCCCTATGCCAGGGGCATGTGCTGGGGTGAGCTGGGGGCCACTTCCTGGTCCTGACGGCCACCGGCCACCAACAGCCCGGCAGGTTCTGTCCCTGCATATGAGTGGGAGGGTGATCCTGGTGGGGCGCAGAGAGATGTCCCAGCAAGATGCGGTACATGCACAGCTGTGGGAAAAAGCTGTGCCGGGCAGTGTCGAGAGGGCTGGGAGCCAGAGCGGCTGGAGGGCTCATGGGGAGGGTATAGCCTGCGTGCCCCAGCCCATCACTGCTGCGTTAGGGAAGCCGGCTGCGTGGCAGGCCCTGGCATGAAGCGGCGTCTTTGCTGAACACCTCTCTTGTCTTAGCATCTCCCAGGGGATGCAGCGTGTTCCCCTGCGGGTGTCCTGGCTATGGGACTGCCAAGTGTGTGCACTGACACGTGTGTGTGCATACATGTATGTATAAGCATGAGCCTATCAACTGTGCACATGACACATCTTCAGCTGGGGGTAATGAGGTAGTGAGCTAATCAGCAAATGACCCTCCCCCACTGGCTTTCTGGGGACAGCAAAGGAGAAAAGTGAGGATCGGGGGTGTGGGTCACCCCCCCAGCATCCCTCCCAGCTACCCCTGAGCCACAGGCAGCCTCACAGCAGGGTCTGGGGGTAGATGTCTCCTGGGGAGGGCTTTCCCCACCTTCAGCCAGGTACCCCCATCCCTGTCATCCCTGTCCCCAGCTCCCTGCCTTTCTGGGAAACAGACTGTGATGATGAGGACAACGTGCCAGCAGGGATGCTGGAGCAGGCTGCTGGGCTAGTGGTCAGGCACTGAGCCCGGCCCTGTGTGGCTCTGTGGCCTTAGCTCCCCAGGGTGGATGGACACACCGGGGGACACAGGGACATCTTGCTGAGCCAAGGGTGCACATAGCCGTGCCCAGCACCCTGCCTGCAGCGGGCAGGACTGCGGTGGTGTGTGCGGTCCTCTCCCCGGCATGGCTGCCCTCCCCTGCCGGTCCCTGTGTCGCGCCGCTGTCCTGCCCCGCACAAACATTCCCTCACTCCCGGCCACGGTAAATATTGTTGCAGGGCAAACAGTGAATCAGCCCCCTTTGTTCGAGTGCTGCTGGCAGCCCCGGCTTGTTCGACTGCTGTTTAATGACCCTCCAGTTGTGTACCCTGGAGGTACTCATTAACCCCGGGCTGCAGATGGTGAGGAGGACACATATGAGCCAGCCAGGAACAGTTTGCCAGTGCTGGGGACCAGCTCTGGGCAAATTCTGGTGATCTTTTACCAGGTGCTGACATGCCAGAGGTTTCCCCTCACACCTCTGCAAGGTGAAGCCAAGCCTCTGTCAGCCCAGCATGCCTGCAGGCCCATGGCCATCCCACTGCATGGCACTGCACAGCACAGTGGGGCTTTGCTCAGGCAGCATCCCCTTCAGAGCATTCTCCTCCAGCTCAGCCTATGCTCCTGGAACAGCCGTGGGTCACAGGGGAGCTGCTGGCTCTCACAGAGGGAAGCTCAAGCCCCCATGTGCAGCAGGAGGGTTGCAGAGGCCTCATAATGGGAGCTGTGAGATGAAGGTTTGTGCACCACAGCTCGGGCTGATCAGTTAGGACCAGGTAGAAGTGAGCAGCAGGACACCCTGAGAGGTGCAGGGTGCAGGACAGGGGCTGGAAATGGGCAGTCCAGTAAGGACTGGAGAGGAACTGGCCAAAAGCCTGGCCCAGATCAGGGAGATGGGGGCAGGCAGGGGCACAGAGCTGCTGCTCTGGCCTCGATGCCATCCCATGGGCTGCAGAGAGGCTGCACATCCTACAGAGAGACTTCATTCCCAGGGGCACACACAGAGCCCTAGAGCTCTCCACCGGTGGGCCTGGGAGGGTGAAAATGCACTCGGGTGTGCACAGGCTGGTGCCAGCATGGGGTGGCTCCACAGAAGCAATGCTGGGACACTCGTGATGAGCAGGCAGGGGCCAGATTGGGGCAGCCCATGGGTGCTGAGCCCATGAGACCCTCCTGCCAGTGCCTTGGGGCTGCTCCTGACCCTCTGCCTGGTTCTCACCTCCCATTCACCTGGCCCCGGCTCTGCCCCAGCACCTCCAGCTCCATCCCACATTGTAGTCTGGCTCCTCCCCCTATTGTGGTCCTAGCCCTGCCTTTCATTGTGGCCCTGCCCCACAGTGGCCCCATGGTGGCCTGTCCCCAAGGGACACTGCCAGCACAGCCCTGGGGACTCTCAATGCACCAGCTCCGGGACTGGGCCAGGGGTGCCACAGGGTCCCCAGGGCCACAGCAGCAGTCCCCAGGGTGATCCCCAGCACCAGGTGGGTGCTGCCCCACACCAGTCACAGCAGGTGCCAGGATGCCAACCCCACTCCCCTGAGTCCCCACGCAAGCCTGTTCCCAGGATGCTGGGCAAATGGGGCTGGTGGCAAGCAACAGCACAGGGTCTGGGGCCATTCCCTCTCTGGCCAGCAAACGGCCAGAGTCGGCATCTCTAGAGGAGCCACAGCAGCTGCTGGATCTTTCCCCCTGAGGGCCTAGTGGGGTCAGAGCAGGGCTGTGGCATGGAGCAGGACCCTGTGCCCGTGTCCCTGTAGGGCAGCGCAGGACCCGGCTGTGCTGCAGGCAGAGGGGACAGCCTGGGGAGGACCGCAGAGACAGCGCGGTGTGCTCGGCACGCTGTAGCGGGATTGCCAGGAAGGCCCCGATAAACATCTAGCCTCTGTGTTTATTTATGACTGAGGATATTTATACCGCAAAGTCCTTTAAATTTAGCTGGGGACACACCCAGGCACCATCCAGTGCTGACGGGCTGTGGGGGAGCTCCCGGCACAGTCTGAGTCGGCACAGGCAGTGGGTGCACCAGCAGCACCAGATACACCCCAGGACTGACAACCCCAGGACCAACACCCACCGTGGGGTGTGAGGCACAGAAGCACGGCTGTGAGGACAGCGGCGCTTCTCATGGGGGGCAGGATGAGGCCAGCACCCCAGAGGGACAGCGCTCCCAGGAATGATGGCACAGGCTCCGTGCCCATGCGGCGAGGACGCCAGTGCCACTGGGGCAGGTCCACACCTCCCCGACCCCAAGGCACCCTGACCCAAGCCATCACCTTCCCGTCCCGGTGCTCAGCGCCATGCCGAGCTGGTTGTGGGGTCAGAAACAACCTTGGGGCTACGCCCCGAAATTACAGCTCAGAGCCCAGCCGCAGCCGGGCTTGAACCAGCCCCAGGGCCGTGGGGCACGCTGCGCTACCCCAGCTCCACAGGCTTTGGCCCCGTCCCCATGTCCCCCCCGTCTCCCTGTCCCCTCCAGCCGCCTGTCCCGGGCCGGCGGGGCCGTGCCGGAGCATCCCCCGCCCCGTCGCCGCGGTGTCTGCCTCCCTCTGCCGGCAGCGGGGCTCCCGCTGCTCCCCGGGACCGCCCCCCGGGACTGCTCCCCGGGACTGCTCCCCAATTCTTGGAGCTCCGGGATTTGCAGTCCCCCAGCCCCAAAGCAGCACTGTCCCCTGCCAGCCAGCCCCTCTGCCCCCTCCTTTCCCTCCACCCAGCTTTGGGTGAAATGCGGCATTTTGTTCCCCCGCACTTTCCAGCTGCTCGATGTGTCGCTCGCTCTGTCCTCGCCACTACGGCATCGTCTGCAGAGCTGGGCCTGCAGAGTTTAATCGACAGCGGTTTGGCATCGCCCCTGCCCCGCGGGGAAGTGCAGAGCCACCTCCAGGCACCCGCAGGCCTGGCTGCCCCATGTGGACCCCCTGTGAGGTGCCGTGGGCGCTCACCTGAGCACCCCTCAGTGCTTGCAGCCCTGTGCTGTGTGGATGTGCCACCGTGCTCATCTTACCAGACTACTCACTGCTCTGCCCAGTGTCTTTATCAAGTGAATTCCTTGTCTCAGAGAGGGACCCGATAGGTTTGGACAGGCGAGGTCAAGTTTCCATGAGGCAAAGGCAATGTGCATTAGGATCCCTACCCGTTCAGTCTTTATTAATTAGATCCCATCTCAGTTTTTCTCCATTTCTCCAGGACAGATGTGATGCCCACCAGCCTGTGATCACCCTTGACAGCTAAGACAGCCCCATGTCCTCCCATAAATGTACTGTGCTTCATCCTACTCTGACACTGAGCCTTTCACATCCAGCTTGTCCTAAAATCCTACCTGCTGGACCAAAACCATCCTAAATGACTCTAAGCAGCAGGAGCTCAGGGTTGGCCGGCTTGGACAGGGTCTGTATGTTCATCACCCCAGCATCCCACCCCACCCCACCAGCACCTGGGTGCTCCTGTGGCCTGGGCCATCCCTCCCAGCCTTTTGCAGCTGTTCCCTCTGTCCCCTGCTTCCCTTGCTGCTGCCAAGTCACGTTAAGAGCTGCAAAGCCACACAGTGGGGCGGCCGGGGTGCATGTCCTGGGGACAGGCAGCTCTGTGTGGCAGAGCCTGGCCATGCCCGGAGGCTGCCTGTCCCTGTCCCCGGGCATTCCAGAGCTTGTTTTCAGGCTCGGTGACACTGTCAGCAGCACAGGGCAGGGATATTTGGATTTTATTGGCTCCGAAGGGAGCCCCCCCTCGCCTTTACACGCGGAGCTCCTGCAAGGCCCCCCCAGGGACACACGAGCCGTCCTGGGGACAATGGGTGCCCGGCTGCAGGGGAGCACCGGCATACGTGAAGCGTGGGGCACCCCAGGAGGGGACACCCCTTGTTCCTGCCAGCAGCGGGGGCGAAGGGCACCCACTCCGGGCTGCGCTCACTGCCCGCGGGGACATCCCCGAGGGCGCCGCAGGGGCCGGGCAGGAGCCGGCCCCGGCTGCCTCGCCGGCGGCTGCAGTGAGCGGCAGCAGTCCGCAGAGGGAGCCCGTCCCCTTCCCAGCCCTCCCGGCGGCGGGGACGACACCCTGACACCCAGACCTCCCCTGCTCCGCCCCGCTCAGGCCGGCAGCTCCCCTCAAGGTCCCGGCCCTTCTGCCCATGAGATGAGAGTGTGGGTTCTCAGCACCCGCCAGGTCCCCCAGAGTCCCCTGCGCAGAGCGGGGAGCGACCTGTGGGTCAGGCCGGCAGAGGGGTGACACCCCCCTTCCCGGGCACGGTTGGGTCCCTGTCCGTGCGGTGACCCTGCCTCCATCCCTCCGGATCTGGGCTGGGGAGACACTCCCCCCCAGCCACTTAGGGAGTCCCCAGCACTCAGGTCTGGCCGTGCGTGCAGGCAGCAGCCGTACCACCCGCCCAGCTCCACCACCACCGGGAATTTTCCCCATCCTGGGGTCTGTGGATTTCAACCATGGAGCCCTCTGGCTGCCCACTCCCACTCTGGGACCCCCATTCCAAACACAGCTGGTGTTTGTTTTGCACCAGGAGGTGCTGGTTTGTCATGATCCCAGTGAGAAAGTCACTCAGACTCTTTAAGTGTCATTTAAAATGCTATTTATTATACACAATAGAGAGACTACTACGGATTATCTTAGACTCTTTCAGATGCAGGAACCCTGAGCTGCACAGCATTGACCAGACCTCCAATCCACACACAACAACCCATACAGACCCTGTTGGTGGAAAAAAATTTAGTCATTTGAGCTATTATAGAATCTTCTTAGAAGAAAACAACTCCATTCGTTATTTCTACTGCCAAAAAGAAAGATGCTCGCATGAAAACTTCTTGCTGCTGTTTTAGATAAAGACACAGTTGTGCACGTGGCAGGTACCAGGTAGGAGCTCCCTGCAGACTCCTCTGTTACAGCCTGCTTTCTAGCCTGGCTGAGCTTACCCCACGGCCAAGGGATACCCACAGCACAGGTCTGGGCCTGCTCAGGTTTGCAGTTATGCGGGTCACTAACTCCTTGGTCTACCATGGTCTCCTGGACAGGACCACAGCAGCACCTGGCTGGAGTGGGGTGTCAGAGCTGCAGGGACCTGTGCTATTTCCCAGGTCCCCAGCCCCACTGTGTGTCCCATCCATGGTCCAGCCCTGGGGACACTTGGTGGAATTCCCACAGGGAATCTCAGCAGCGGTCAGAGACATGATGCCGAGGATGTGTGAGGGGACACGCTGCGTGGATGGTTATACCATGTGCATGCCCTGAGGGGAACCGAAACCCCTGTGTCAGGCAGAATGGAGCAATGTGGGCTGAGCTGGGTGGGGAGCAGCTCATCCTCACTGTCCTCGAGGATGCAGAGGAAATGGCCTTGGTGCCTGTCTCCATGGACCTGCATCCGCAAACATCGTATGTGGGCAAGTGCCAGCTTCTGCTTCGCCAGGCTAGTGCAGCCATTGCCCCTTGTCCCTCACCCCTGTGTGCTCTCTGTTGGAATGCCACAACCCCACATGCCGGGGACGCTGCCCAGCCCCCCAGCCCGAGCATGATTTACGCCCGGCTGCCTGCCTGCCCACAGCTCCCTGGGGACGTAGCACCGGCCCCAGGCAGGGCAGCAACGCCACCCGCCTTTGCCAGGGCCAAACAGCCAGATTAGGAAGGGGGACATGTCAGCAGAGAGATGCGAGCCTGGTCCCTGTGTATGGCTGGCTCCTGGTGTGGCGGGGACAGGGACGGGGGGGCACCCCGCAGTGCATGGCTGGCTGCCAAGTTGCAACAGGAGCTGGGAGCAGTTCTGCGAGTCTTGCCCAGCCTACGGGCACCAGCTATCCCCCTATGGGGGACAAAGATGGGTTTGCAGAGCCCCAGGGCTGCAGTCACACACCCTCTCTAGGCACAGCACCCATGGGTGCACCGGGACAGGGCGGTCCTCGGGGAAGACAGTCCCAGGGGCGATGCTCATCCCAGCCTGGGGTGCTCCGTGGCCAGCAGCCTGTGGGCGGTGGGCTGAGTGCTGCAGCAGGATGGCAGCCGCCTCCAGCTGCTCCAGGTCTGTGGGGCACTGTCATGGGATAGCTCCCAGCGGCCGGGCAGCAGGGGGGAGTGGGGACAGCTATTTTGGGCAGCCGAAAGCACCCCAGCTGTCGTGCTCTCTGCAGCACAGAGCCTGCACGGGAGGTGCACACACTTCCATGAGGTCCCCAGCACCCCGCTGGTCCCCTCACCCAAAGGAGAGCCACATCCCAGGGATGAGGCAGCCCAGTGCAGAGCTGAGATGGATGATGCTGAACCCATCCAGACGGCTCTGTGCCTCCCAGCCAGGTGTGACCAGGGCAGAGGGAGGAACAGCTTCAGGACCTGCAGCTGAAGTATGAGCTCCCAGCAATGGAGCCCTTGTCTGTGCCCAGGGCTGTCCCCACTGGCCACACATGTCTGTGGTGTCAAACACAAGCCCTGCGCTGTGAGCTGGGTGCTGCATGTGCCAGCGAGGTGGGCTGCAGGGTGGGTAGTGTGGGGCAGCATGACAGCCCAGCTTCATCCCCTGCGGCTGCTGTCCCCGGGACATCAAGGTTTGCCCACCCATGTCTCTGCCCATTGAACCAGAGCTTCTTTCCAGGCTGGCTGGATCACCCCTGATGGACTTTTCCCAGGCCACTAGCAGGTACTGGAATGGAAAGTCCCCAGGAGCTGTGGCTGCTGGGGAGCAGCTCCCTGTGGCCAGGAGCAATGATGCCTGCGGCATCTCCTCCCATCCCTGATGCCACTTGCCTGCCCTGGCGCTTGCCCAGGCTGTGGCACTCAGCCGAAGCCTGGAGCTGGAAGGAATGTGAGCTGCTGGCGAAGCCTGGAGCTGGAAGGAGTGTGAGCTGCTGGCAAAGCCCAGGGCAGGGGCATGGCAGGGCTCAGGGGGTGCTGAGCCCAGGGCTGGGTGAGGGGCAGCCCTTGGCACAGCAGGGACAGGGGTCCCAGGATGCAGGGGGGTGCCAGAGCAGGAATATGGCACTGCCTCCACAGCACTGCAAACGTGCCAGGTATTTGCTGGGGAGTGAGGTGGCTTTCATGAGGTGGCTTCAAATCACTGGCAAATCAGGGACAGTTATGGGGACTTTCCAAGAGCTCCAATACCATCACAGGAGCCATGGGGTGGGAAATGACATGCTGCCATAGACCAGTTCATCTCCATGTGTGCTGGGCAGGGTGGGGAGGACATGCCAGGGGGAAAAGAAAGATGGGAAAGCTGAAAGGGCAAAACACAAGCTAGTGGCTCTTTCCTGGATCTTCTCCTGCCCCTCTTGCAGGATCCTTCCTGATAATGGAGGGGCAGCTGTACCATCCCCAGAGTGGTCACATCCAGTCTGTGTGGGGACTTCTACCCCCATCCCCCCATCCTGATGGCAGAGGGTCCCCTGTCAGTTCTCTCCCTCTCCAAGCTCCAGTACTCAGGTGGGAAGCTGGGGAACTGGGTTGAGGGTCACCCCAGTGTGCATGGTTCCCCAGTCTCTGCAGCTCCCCAGGCAGCCCAGTCCTCTTTGGGGTTGGCCTGCAGCCTGGGGAACTGGGAGCCACTTCCGAGAAGTCGGGTTAAAAGAAAACTGGTTGATTTGGGTGACGTATCATCATGGCAAAGATGAACTTTGCCCTCACACTGCCTCCCACTCCAGGACACACACAAGCACTGGGGGTGTGATCCAGGGGAAGGAGGGCAGGGAGCCCCTGGCTCTGCACACAGCATCCCACTGCAGGGAGATCTTGGGGCCAGATCCAGAGCCGGCAGTGCTGGGGCTCACAGTACTCAGGAAGCACTTGGGACACAGCCCCAGAGGCCCTTTGGGGAGGGGCACAGCCAGCCCCCATGCTGGGCACACAGTGGGGCAGCATTAAATCCTGCTACATTTGGTGCACCCCCAAACTCAAGGACAAGCTCTGGACCATGCCAGGGCTCCAAGCACTCAGGGATCACCACAGCTCAGTGCCACAGGCTTGGTGCATGGAAAGTCTCCAGAGATCACCGGTGTTTCGGCCAGCCCAGCCCTCTCTCAGGTGCTGGGAGCTGGCATTTCCTTCCCACCCTTCACCCCTCTGGATCCCTGCCCGCATTTGCCCACAGTTTCCCAGGCAACAGCACCCATGGAGATGGGAGAGGAGAGGCCGTGCTGCGGAGGCGGCAATGCCACTTGCACACTGACCCGTGTCCCCCACAGAGATGTCACAGCCACCATGGGGTCACTGCACCTGCCTGCAGGGAGGGAAGCCATCAGCCCCACAGATTTGAATGGCACCGGGGAAGGGGTGATGTGGCATCATCCCCACCAGCCTGCAGGGACTTGGGGGACACTGTGACACCTGCCAGCCTAGAGGAGGGATGGTGGGGAAGGAAGGAGACGGGTACCCCAGAGTAGGGTATGGGGGGATGATGCCTACCAGTTGGGGAGAGATGGATGAAGGGGACACAAGCAAAGGCTGGAGGCTTGTACCCATCCTGCATCCTTTTGGCACTGCAGCCTTGCACCCCGGGGACTGGGAGAACAGGATCTGGGTACCACGAGGCCCTGGGGAATGCTAGCCAGCACAGCAGGACAGTAGGCAAAGCCACGGTTGTGTGAAGCACCCAGGCTCCTGGGGAGGATGTGTTTGCATCCAGGTGCTGGGTGCTGTGAGGGCACTGCAGCATCTCAAAGGCTGCTGCCCCTCGCTGACCCAACGGGGACTGCGGGACCCCTAATCCTGTTTCCCCAAGTCAAGACGTGGAAGAGCGCACAGAGGAGATGCACAGAAAGGGAGCAAGAGCCCTGAGGGCTGGGACACAGAGGCCTCCAGTCCCTGTGGGACCAGCACAGCCCATCCCTCCTGGCATACCTCAGCGCCTGTCCTTGGGTTTGGTTTGTGCAAGGACAGAGACACTGGGTGCAGGAGCTCTGGAGCCAGCCCTGCCTGCACGAAGCCATGCATGGTTGAAAGCATGAGTTCACCCACAGAAATCCAACCCTTGAGGGTGAAGTCTGCAACTCCGTGGGCTGGCAGTTCCTCTCCAAAGTCCAGACCCCGGGTCAGGGGTGTGGGTTGCAGCTAGGTTCTGGCTCTGACCCAGGACGCTGGGCATGGGATGCTGGATTTGGGATGCCGGGTGTGGGGCGCTGGATTCAAGTGCTGAGTGCCGGATTTGGGCTGCAGGGTGAGGTGTGAGGCCACGTGCAGCCAGGAGCGAGGGTGCTAGTGAGCAACGAGGCTCCTGGTGCAGAGTTGCCATGCATGGGTGCTGGGAGGGCGTAGGAGCACCCACTGGTTTCACTACTGCTTTCCCCTTCCTGCTGTGGGTGCTCTGACCCTGGCTTTACCACACTTGCGAAACAAAAGCAGTGTTGGCACACTGGCACTGGCAGTCTCCCATTCTGCAGCCCAGCATCCTGGCGAGTCTGCAGTAGCTGGCCAAACACCCCTGGGGCACCCACCCCATCACTGCCCCCACCTCCACCCCATCCCACACTGAGAATTTTCTTAACCGGGCAGCAACCCACAGGGACAAGGAGGATCTGTGAGAAACAGGTAAGGGATGCTCCCTGAGTTGGCTGGAGCACCGGGAAGTCAGCCCTGGGATGGGGTGAAGGGCAGTGGAGGTGGAAGGGACCAGAGACCACCCAGTGGGATGAGGACAGGCATGGGGATGTGGGAAGGGCTGTGCTGTTGGTGCCCTCGGGGTGCTGGGCTGTGGCAGTGCAGGGCCCCCGCTGCACCCCTGCCACACTCCCCACAGCTGCCCCAGGGCCCCAGCGTGCAGCGCGCCCTGAGAGCTGGGCAGGATCCAGGGGGGAGGGCAGGGTGCCGGGGTGCGGGCACCCGTCCCGGCATGTGGGAAGCCCAGCGGGAAGGGGAGGAGAGGGGAAGAAGGGGAGGCCTAGGCGAGGGGCCAGGCAAGGGGCGGCCCCCAGCGCACCCGTCATGTATTACTGGAAACATCTGGCAGGGCTGCGGGGGCGTGCGCTGGCTGCACACGCATGTGCACACATGCACACGGGTATGGGGACGCACACACACATTTGTGGGTATGTGTGTCTCAGTACATGCATGTTCACATGTGCATACGTACCTGTACACGCGTACACACACATACACAGGCATGGAGGTTTG
The DNA here is from genome assembly GCF_031877795.1 of Strix aluco. Classification (NCBI taxonomy): domain Eukaryota; kingdom Metazoa; phylum Chordata; class Aves; order Strigiformes; family Strigidae; genus Strix; species Strix aluco. The sequence goes on from NC_133938.1 coordinate 12,207,064, forward strand.
CACACACATGTAGATGCCCACATACACGTATGCATATAGATACAGACAGGTACACTTACATGTGTACACACACATACACGCACACCTAAATACGTAGGTACAGATTTGCATGCATACACATGGGTGTCCGTGTGCCAGCAATCACACTTGCTGCAGCATGGACGTACAGGTGTGTGCGCATGGACCAACACGCACGCAACAGACACATGCACACACACACGCGTGTGCACACACACACACACATGTACAACAGTCAGGCTAACCTCACGCATCCCGGCCGGAGCCTCTGGCCACCCCCCTGCCCAGGTTCGTCAGGGTGCTGTGCCCTCTGCATGTGCACACTGCATGGGTGTTGCTCTGCGGGGGCTCGTGGGTGTGAAAATGTGTGTGTGCAGATGTATGTGTGCCCTGTAAGAGCCTGTGTGTGACTGTGTGTCCCATATATCTCTGTGTGTGCCGTGTGCCTGTGCCAGCTTGCATGTCCCCCTGGGTGTCCCCGTGCCAGTGGGACGCGTGTGGGCTGCCAGTGCCCGTGTGTGCCAAGTATGGCATGTCTGTGCCGAAGAGTGCCAAGTGCGTAGTGTGCCCGTGTGTCCGTGTGTCCCCACATGTGTCCGTGTGCCCGTGTGTGCCATGTTCCCCTGTGTACCCATATGTGCCCGTGTGTACCCATGCGTGTGTACGGTGTGTACGGTGTGTACCGTACGTGTGCCCACGTGTGCCGTGCGCTCTCTCCCGCCCCGCGAGTGCCCGCAGTGCCCGGCGGTGCCCGCGTCCCCGGTGCCGGTGCGTATGCCGGTGCGGGGCGCTGGGGAGCGCGGCGCTGGGGAGCGCGGCGGCACGGAGGGCGGAGCGCGGCGGCGGGGGCGAGAGGCGGTGCCAGCCCCCACCGACCTCCAAACTTTCATTAACTCGGCAGCACCGGCGGTGGCGGCTCCGGGCCTGGCACGGCACCGGCACCGATAGCGGGCCGGGCGCGGCGCGGTGCCGCCCCCGTGGCTTGGCGGGAGGGGCCGGGCGGCGGCATGGGCACGGTAAGGGGTGCGCACCTCCGCCGGTACCGAGTGCCCGGCCCGGCCGGCAGCTGCGGGAGCACCGGGGCGGGGGGAGGGGGCTGCCGGGGGCGGGGGGGCAAACGGCAGGACGGGACGGGGGCGGCGAGGAGCTCCGGGGTGGCGGGGCCGGGGACATCGGGAGCGGCCCCGGGAACGGTACCGGGAGCGGCCACCCGCCAGGACGGCGGCGGGAGCGGGATGCGGGGCGGTCCCGCATCTGTTGCTCTCCTGGCGCGGCGGCGCGGTACCGGGGGAGCGCGGGAGCGCGGCGGGCAGAGCGGGGCCGCCCGCCGTTGCACCCGGGGGGGTGGCGGGGACCGGGTCGGCCCGGCCCGGCGGCGGAGCGGGGCGGCTGACGGTAATTTTCCACGGGCATGTGCTGGGGCGGGGCGGCGGAGCAGCCACCACGTGGCGGCTGATGTAACCGGGCCCCCCCCGCCGCCGTGCTGCACCGGGCGGCGGCGGCGGGGGGGTTGCAGGCGGCAGGCGCTGCCCGCGGGGCTGCCGCCGGAGCCGCCTCCGAGGTGGGGGTGGGTGGCAGGGCGGCGGCGGGCCGGCTCGTTGCCCGCCTCCCGTGGGTACCGGGGACCCCCAGCTGCGGCGGGCCCGGCAGAGGAAATGGCCTCGCAGGTGGCAGCGGCTGCACCGGCGCCCCGGGCCGCCCGCCGGGCGGGAGGGGACGTGGGGGGGCTCCATCCTGCGGCCGGGCACCCGTGGCATCCCTTCCCCTGGGTGCCGTGGGCTGCCTCCCCCGCCGATGTGTGACACCCCAGCCGGGAGCCCCCGTGGGTGCCGAGGTGTCCCCGCTTCCACGGTGCCACCCATTCCGTCCCTGAGTACGAGCCGCCCTGTCCTCCGAGCTCTCATGGCATCCCCAGCTCTGGGAGAGCCGCCCCGTAGCACCATCGCGTTGCATCCCCATCCCTGCAGGGCTCTCCCAGGGGGTGCCGCAGCCTCGGGCATCCCTGCATCCATCCCCTTGCCACCCAGGGCCAGGCTGGGTGCTCGCCTCCTTACCAGGCTGGGAGCCGAAGCCAGGAGCACGCACGCAGCCTTATCAGCGCCTGGCAGACCCCGGGGGGAGTGGCAGGCTCTCCCCTTGGGTGCTCTCCCCTCCCAGGACACAGAATGAGTCCCCAGGCTGAATTCAGGGCCGCAAGGTGGGCAGCTTTTGCTGGGCTGGGGATAGGTGTGCGGTGGGGAGGAGAGCTGGCCACCGGCCCTGCACCTCCCACCTCTGAGAGGTCCCCGTGCCATGCGAGAAGCCAGGCTTGTGGCAGTGATGACATCTTGGCTCCCCTTGGAAACAGCCCCTTCTGGGGAGGGCTTTGGTGGTGGGATGTGGTATCTGCTGGCAGCAGCCTGCCTGTGCTGGAGGGGCTGTGGCCAGGGTTGGGGGCTTGCCCTGAGTCATCTGGCCTCCAGCTCTTTATCTCCACCACCCATGCTCCCTCCCCACAGCTTAAGGGCCTCGTGCCCCTCTGCTGATCTCTCCAGACCCATGGCAGCCGGGGGACAGGCCCTGGGCTGCTTGGCTGCTGCTGGTGGTTGGAGACCTTTGAGTGGGGGTCAGGGGTTCTTCCCCAGCCAGCAAGGGCACCAGGTGCTGGTTGGGATCTGCAAACACCAGTGCTGTTGCACAGACAATCAAACTGGTGTTTTGCAAGAGCGTCTGTCCTTCCCACTGAGGTCAGGCCCCGGTGCTCCCCTGGGGGCCCCAGCAGCCCCAGGATGGGGCAGGGGTAAGGGCAGGGAAGGCAGCTGCCTGCGCCTGTGCCCTGTCCGGTGGCACCTGGCGCCTGGCAGAGCCCAGCAGCTCAGCCCCCCTGCGCTGCACGTGCACGCGATGCACCGGGGCAGAAGGCAATCGTTTCCCATCTGTGTCCTGCGCGGCAGCTGAGCCCTGTGCTGGCCCCGCTCAGCGCCCAGTCCCGGCGCTGCAGTGTGCCGCAGCCACTTCGGCTCCAGCTTTCGCTGGGGGAGAGCTCAAGGGGCCCCCGCTCCTGCCCGCGGCCCCCGACGCCCACCCGCCGGGAGGCCAGCAGCCAGCTGCCCGCAAGGTCGTCTGTCCACACTGGGTAAATCTTTAACTGCTTCTTGGGAAACACCTGGCCACCATCGCTCATTTGGGTGCCAGGGGGTTTGGAGACGCTGGAGGGGGTGGGAGCCAGCAGGAAGAGACCCCACCACCAGCCCACCCGGCCCTGGGCCCTGCGTTCTCTGTTAGCCCCGCTCCCGTGTGCCCTGCAGGCAGGCACAGGAGAGCAACCCGCCTGGCACGGCCCCCCAGTTCCCAGAGGGAGGGGGAGGCTGGGCGGGGGGACATGCCCACCCCACCACTCACGTCTCTCTTGGTGTCTCTCCCCTCTGCCCAGCTTGCTGTGACGGTGGACTGAAGCGCACCCAGTGCTGGTGCCGCAGCCAGTGCGACGGAGAGCAGGCAGGCGAGGGACCCCGCGGTGGGCAGCCGGCACCGTGGTCCAGCCTCCAGGGATGGCTGATAAGTGCAGCGAGGGGCTGCTGGTAAGTGCTGGGATGCGGGGAGCGGGCTGGCATGGGCTACTGCCTCAGGGACCCAGAGCACCCAGCACAGGAGCAGGATGCCGGGGCTCCTGTAAGGCTTGGTGCACCCCCACCCTATCCCCAGGACCCCCAGCTGGGGTTGTGCCACCCTGGTGCTCTCCCAGCATGATGACCGTGGGGCAGATGCAGGCTGCTGCTTGCCCTGAGCCTGCTGCCTGTGAGGCTCCCCGGGTGCCGTGTCTCGCCATGCCTGGAGATGCTATCGCCCGTCTCAGGCGCTCTGCCCGGCCTTATCACCTGCCCCAGCTCTTGGGGTGGGTGGTGAAGGTAGGAAAGCCCCGGCCAGGCAGTTCCTCTGCCTGCTTTTGGCAAAGGATGCGGGTTCTCCTCTGTGCCGGGTACCCCAAGAGGGGCACAGTGTGGGGCTGCTTCCCCTCTTGCTTCCACCCTGCAGGCTCTCACAGACTGGCCTGGTAGGATGGTGTGCAGGCAGAGCCAGGGTTTCCCAGGCACCGGTGCAGTGTCCAACCCTCCATCCTTGCAAGCGGTGTGTCGCAGGATGCTCCGTAGACAGCTTCAGTGCCGTGGGTGGATGTGGGATGCGCCCAGCACGTCCTCGTTGGAGGGCTGTGATGGCCCCGTGCTTGTGGCAGCTCTGCCATGCAGTGAGCGGTTTGGGAGCCCCGGGCTCGGCTTCCCGTGCCAGGCTGCTACGCTGGGCTGGGCAGGTGAGCCCGGGCTGGGCTTGGCTCTTCACTTTTTCCCAATGGATGGGAGCTGAACACCGGGGCTAACACGGTCGCTGGGCCCTCCCCTTCCTGGGGGGCTTCCCGAAATAGCTGCACGCTCCAGCCAGAGGGCCGGGAGCCAGGGGAGCGGCGTGCTCCAGGAGGCGCTTCCAGCGCGCTCGCGTGTGCTCAGCTCCTCCACTTGCGTGTCCCAGCGTGGCCCTGCTGGCTGTGCCTGCAGCGGAGAGCCCAGCGCCCGTCCTGCCTGCCACAGGCAGTGTGGAGGGGTCAGGGCGGCCAGCGGGAGAGGAAGGCAGATTTCTCCAGGAGTAGCCCTTGGCTGGGAACAGGGAGGTGCTGAGGCTATATCTGGGCTCAATCAGGGGTTTGTCACAGGGACATGCTCCTGCATGTGTGGGGTGCTTGCCATGGTTCAGTGCTGTTGCTGTGTTCTTGCCCTGGCCGGAGCAGCTGGCATCTCACTGGGGTGAGGACTGAGCCTGGCACCCACAGCAGGAACACCCACCCGCTCCTGGTCAATCTTTAACCCACTTCTCAGAAGTACCTGACCAGCCCACCCCAGGGCCAGGCATGTGGAGAGGTGGGGACTGTCAGGGGACTACAGGGTCTGACACATGCTGTGCCGGCCGCCCTGGCTCACTGCCCCCTGCCCGGGGCTCCCCTGTTTGCGGGATGCAAGGGCAGCCCTGCACAAGGCACGGGGGGTGCTGGGGGACTGGTGTGGGGGCTGCAGGGAGGAAGGCAAGTCACTGTGAGAGCATCTCCACTCCTGGAACATGCCTGCACCATGACAGCCTCAGGAGGAGCTGTGGCAGGATGGGTGGTAGCTTCTGAGCTGCCTGGGCCACTGGGGAAGGGAGCTAATCTCCTTGGCCTGCCTCCAGGGCCCTGCCAGGCTCCTGGTAAGGCACAGTCCCTGCCTGTCCTCTCATCCCTGCCTGCAGGTGCAGCTCCAGCCACCACCGTCCCCAGCCCAGCCAGGCTCCCAAGGTGCAACCCCTGCCCAGGGATGTGTGTGCAGCCTGTGGGGCTGGGTGGGTTTGTGGTGGGGCTTGGGGTGCCTGCTGTGCCCTGCCTGGGGAGGGACAGGGGTCATGGAGGCAGCAGCTGGGCAATGTGCAGGTGTGCCTCAGTTTCCCCACCTGTAGGCTGGGGCCTGTGCCCTCCCATTGGTCTGGGTGTGATGAGGGTGCTGTGTCCTGCTTTTGCAGGCTCTGCGTTTTGTGGATGCCCCTGAGAAGCTCTGCGTGCTCACTTCAAAGCAGTGGGCAGGGGGGCAGGCAATGCCCCCACTACCACTCCCAAACCCTGCAGATGCCCTCGCAGGGGGTGCCCAACGGGGTGCAGGGCAGCTCCAGGGCCTGGATCAGTCCCTGTGTGGCCAGGCAGGGGGAGTCCCCATGGGGCCACAGGGGAGCAGGGAGGGTCTGACAGCCTCTCCCTCCCCAGCCTTTAAGAACATTTTGTTTTGTCCTCAGAGCGCTTTGTTCGGGCTCCAGCAGTGCCAGCGACTTCTGACTCCCAGGCCTGCCTTTCTGGCACGGCCGGGCAGCCTTTGGCCGCTGGGTGCCCAGCTCAGGTGGGCTCCTGTTGTTGCCCCAGCCCACCCTGGGGGCCAAGGGGTGGGGGGGCCTGTCCCAGACACCGCCAGCAGTGCAGTGCCATGGTTCGGGGGGCCAGGGGGGCTGCGGAAGTGGCTCTTGGCTGCAGGAGCTCTTCCCGGAATACCAAGGGGCAGCAATGGGGAGGGGTTGGCGGGGGATTTTTCTGCCTGAATGCCCTGAGAGAATCATGTCCGCCCTGAGAGAACGGGGCCAGAGAAAGGCAGCCCCTGCGGGAAGCACCTGGTTAGGGTATGGTGGCACCGGGGCAGGTCCCTGGGCATCGTCCTTGCCCTGGGCACCCTGCAGCCCTGCTCTGGGACAGGGTGACAGGGGCTGGAAGACCCACAGCCATCCCTGCTGCACCCATCACCCCTGCCTCTCTAGTTCAACCCCAGCACTGCCAGCCAGCCAGGGTGGGGACTGAGGTGCCAGGGGAGGTGAGGGTCCCACTGCAGGCCCTTCGTTTCCAGCAGTGTGTCCCTGTGGGGCTGGCAGTCCTCTCTGTCTGCCAGCCGGGCTACCAGGGCAACAGCCCTGTGCTCCCACGGGCTGGTACAGGGCCTGGCATCCCCGGGACCGGGCGGTGGGTCCTGCTATGCCATGCTCAGGCTGCTGCAGGGGGCACGGGGGGCAGCGTGCCTGGGGCAAGACATCTGGCAGCGGCATACAGGTGACCCGGGCAAAGTGATGCAGCCAAACTGGGGCATGGAGGGATGCTCGTGGGGGCACCTCATGGGGTGTCGGGGCACAGGAGGTGCCTGTCTGCATGTGGGGCAGGACTGGAGGTTGAGCTGGTGGGGCTGGGCTTGGGTCACAGGCTGACACAGTGTGGGGTGGCTCTGGGCTTGCACAAGTTCCAGGGGGACACAGTTGGGTGCTGCCATCCCATGGATGGGGCATGTCTCAAGCTACCGGGTGACTGGTGCAGAAGGGGACAGGGACAGGCACTGGGTGCTGGTGTGTGGGGGACTGAGCACCTGCCCCGCACACGTGTGCTGTTCATGTGCGCAGCCGCCGCTGCCTGGACCCCAGATGGTCACCCGAAAGCGCTGTCCCGTCCCCCCACCCTCAGTGCGCCATCATGCCTCACTGGCGCCTTGGCTGCGCTCTCCAGCCGGGGCACAGGGCTGGGAGCAGCTGGGGCACCCTGAGCCTGGCCGGGAGGCAGCCCCCACCCACCCTCCCATGGGACACAGCACCCCACCAGGGTCCCACCCCATGCTGGCAAGGGAGCAAGCAGGGAGGCTGCGGGGTGCCCGGCCAGCAAGGGGGTCGTGGCACAGCCCTCCTGCCAGCCAGATGGTCCCCCGCGGGGCAGTGACCTTGCGAGGGTTTCCATAGAGACTCCATGATGTCGCCAGCGGTATGATGTCAGAGTGAGGTAGTGTGGCACCAGGCTGGGGATGTGCCAGCATACAGGCTTGTCCCCATGCCCCCATCCCCCAGCGGGGCCATGCCTGGTCCCTGCAGCCCTCGAGTGCCCCATGTTGGGGTCAGGCGTGTGGGGCTGGGTGGCTGCATGGGTGATGGGCACAGGGGCAGGAACGCATTTGTGGGACTGGGGGAGTTGGGGTTTGGGAACAGGGGTCTCCGAGGGGACATGGCCCCCTGCCACACTCCAAGCACAGGTCCTGGCCCTGGCCAGACAGGCAGCGGTGCCTGCGGGGAGGGCAGCGCTGCCTGCTGGAGCATGCAGGGCTGAGAGCAGCTGGACCCCGCTAATGAGGCCTCATTAAGCGGGACAGGGCTCAGCCCGCTGCGCAGCCTGCCCTGCCCACGCCTGCCAGGGCGGGCACCTGGCTCATGGGGGCACAGCTCCTGAGGGGGAAACAGAGGCAGGGGGGTCCCTGCAGTGTGGGGCAGCCAGGGATGGTGCTGGGGTGGGTGGCATGGTGGGATGCCGGTGCTGTGGCAGAGCGGGCAGCAAGGGGCAGAGCCTGGCTGGGAGGCGAGCAGGGAGCAGTGCCAAGTGCTGGAGGCAGTGTACGGGGGGAGGCGGGCGGGTGGCTGCTGTGCAGGAGCCCGAGGTGCCAATGAAGCTGTGGACTCACCAAGCTGGTCGGCTGGGCCCCCCCCAGCCCCCTCAGCAGGTCAGTGGGGAGGTGAGAGCAGGGTCTAGGGGTCAGAGTGGGGGTCAGGCTGGATGGTGGCCATGCCAGCACTGTCCCCCTGCCACCATGGCTCTCCAAGCCCCTTTGAGCTGGCTCTGGGGCGATGGCTCTGGAGGGCTTAGTCACAGCTGCAGTTTTGTGCCGTGGGACACTGGAGGGGCATCCCCAAGCCCCACAGCCAGGGACATTGGGTGCTCTGGAGGAGGGAGGGCCCAGCATGGCACAAAGCCCCTTCACGGCCTCAGCTGTGTTGGGAGGAAGAAGAGATTGCCTGACAGTTGTGTGTTCGTTAACTCTGGAACCTACTGATTGCAGAAGAGGTGCACAGCACCCCTTTGTCTTGCTCTAGCAAAGATCCTCCCCCTTCTCCCCCACCCCATTTCATGGGCATCAGTGAGCAATGTCAAGTCTTGCCCCAGCCCCCCATGGCACCCCAGCGCTGGGCTGGTGCTGCTTCAAGTGGCTGGCAGAGTGAGCTCGGGGCTGTCAGTGGGGATGGGCAGCCTCCCGGCATTGCGGGGTGGTCAGGGCTGTACAGCACTGCTGGGGGGGTCCTGGGATTTGGACATTCCCCCTCAGCACTGCATTACTCTGGCCCTGTGAGTGCCCCCTTGCCTGTGCCCATCCTGGCACCCACAGCTGATGCTGCCACCACCCAGGTTGTGCCACTGCTGTGCCGGAACAGGGGCAAACATGGGGCTGGGCACTGCAGAGAGAGGGCAGGGGTGGCTAGGATGTGCCAGTGGGGCTGGCAGAGCCAGGACGGGCAGGCTGGCAGGGCACGGCATGGCAGCCTCTGGTGCAGGGCTGGCTCTTGTGGGTTTGTTACTCACCATGTGCCAGAGACAAGGAATGCAGAGGCTGATTATAGGAGCACACACACACACCCCCCCGCCGCCGCACCCAGGATCTGTGCACAGCCAGGACATCCCTCTCCAAGTCACCCTGTCCCTTCATCCCTGGGGACCTCTTTCCCAGGCTGGGGTTCCTCTGCCCAGCTTCCTGCACCCCACTTCCCTGCCCTGGAAGAGCTGCTATTTGGCAAACAATGTAATTAGCATCTATTTATTTCCGGCAGCCCCTGCCTTGCCCTGCCCAACCATGACTTTGTCGCCATCGACATGGCAAAGAGCAATGACATCAGGCTGATGACGTCAGGGGCTAACTGGTACCCTGGAGCAGCTCTGGCACCCCATTGGGAGGCTGGGGAAGGAATTGGGGGTCCCCCACCATTCCAGGGGGGCACTGGATAAGACTTATGCCCATGGAGTGCTTCTGCCGGGCTTAAATACCCCTGTGGGGGCAGTTTAAGTTGGGGGGGAAAGAGGGCGTGACCATGCTGGAGATCCCTCCCATGGGGACATCCCCTCCCAGCACCAACCCTGCCACCACCACAAGCTTCCCAGCCATAAATCAGGGCCCCTTTGGGAAGTGGGGGGCATCCGGGCACCCCAGCCAAGCTGTCATTGTGCAAGGCGGTGCTGCTTAGCATGAGAAAGGCTCTGGTGCCAGGCGGCGTGATGGATGATGCCTGCTTTGCTGGACTGGGGAAGCATTGGCCATGCTGGGGCGGGGGGGGGGGGGGTGTCCCTGGGGAAGGGGGAGGAAGGATGCCCCTTTGGGGACGTTCAGGGTGCCAGCGACACCTTTCCTCCCCCTCCGAAGTTTTCACCCAAGCCGGCATCTTTCGGAGCTGCATGAGAGCACATGCATGGAAAATTTGGGGTGTGGGAGCAGGACTGCCCCTCCCCAAAGGCTGCATCCTTGTTGGGGGGCAGCTCCCCCTTTGCAGCCCAGCTCTGTCCCAGCCCCACAGTGGAGAGGGGGGTCTCATCTTCCTGGACATCGGGGTTCTTTGTCCCCACTGCTTTTTTATTGCATGGGGTTGGGAGAGCAGTTAATGAGTGTAAAGGACAGGGTGACCTTCCCAGATTTGGGGAAGGAGGGGGTGGTAGCAAGCTGATGGCTGAACACGCAAGCGTTTGTGCATGTGTGTGTGCTTGTGCACGCTTGGGCACACATGTGGCTGTCCCCTTACTGGGGACAAGCGCACCAAAGCCCTGTGCTGCAGGAAAGGGGAGAGGCACAGCAGAGGCCTGGCGCTCTCATTGCACTGGTGCCAGGTGCCCCATTGGGCATGGGGGTGACACCATGCCAGGGTCACCTGAGCAGAGGGGTGGCCCTCTGGCTTTGGGACAGGGATGAGGTCCCCTTTGGGCACCAGGGCTCCAGGCTGAGCTGGGGCCATGCAGTGTGTGGTCCCCCCACCAGAACCTTTGCCAGGGAGGCTGGAGCATTGCCCCCCCTCCTGCTAGACATGCTGCTCATTAGAAGCCTTGTTAGTGCGAGCAGCTTAATCAGAGGCTTCCCAATCGGATCAGCCTGCTCGAGCGGGCAGTGTGCCCTAGCATGGGGACAGTGCCAGTGTCCTGTCCCCCCCACCCTGGAGACCCCTTAGCCCCACTCCTGCTTAGCACCCCACAATAAAAGCCTCCCTCAGATGAGCTCCCTGAGCACCACCTTGGGCTGCTGTGAGCTCATTTCCGATGGAGACTTTGCGCATGGGCTGGCGTGGGCACCCCAGTTCCCTGGCTGGGCACGGCCTTTGTATTGCCCCTATAGCCCTGCCCAAAGCTCCCGCTGATCCCCCCATTGCCCCTCTCCCCCAGCCCTGCGCCCCGGCAGCCCCCCCGCAGCCCCCGGCGCGTGCGGGCCCCGCTTGCAGCAGATGGCTTTGTTTGGCAGCGCGGTGCCGGAGTCGCCGGGCATCACGTCCCGGCTGTGCCGGCCCTAATCGAATGATACGGTTAGGTGCACCGCGCCTGCTGCCCGCACCCCGCCGGCGTGAGCAGATCCGAAGCGACGGCTCCCATTTGTGGCCCGCTCGCTGCCGGCGTCAGCCATCGTGGGGAGCACACGGAAAGAGGGGGGAGGTTGCAGCGGTGCGGGGGGAGCAGCGTAAGCGGGCATGGGCACGGGGGGTGTCCGTGAGGAGGAGACTGGCACTGTGGAGCTCTGGAGTGCTGCTAGGGCTGCCAGCACCTCGTGTTGCTCCCATGGCGTCATGGGTGCTGTGGGGCCATGGACTGACCAGCACCCTCATCCCATGCATGCATCACCTGGCCTCGGGTGGGAGAGGGCCACCTGCAGCACCCCAAAATGCCATCTGCCCTCAGCCCAACCTGCCAGAGCTCAGCAGCATCCAGGCAGGACATTAGCTGGAGCCCATCGCCATGCTGGGATGGAGCCATGGGGTGATGGGTGCCATCTCCGCTGGGGGTGATGGGCGCTTATCCCCGTTGTGTTGTTGTTGTCCCCCGTGTGAGCTCGCATTGTGTGGCAGCCTGCACAAAGCACCCTTTCTTGCCCCTGTCTGGCCCCACCCCAGGTCCCCTGCAACAAGGGACGGCTGGGCCCTGGGGCTGCCCCCTGAGGAGACCCACCTGCGTGGGACCCCTCTGTGCTGCCCCGAGCACGGTGCCCTCGCTGGGCACTGAGCCGGTGGCAGGACCCCAGCTGCAACAAGGTGCCTTTTCTGGGGCGATCATCCAGCCCCCCACCTGCTCTGCACCACACTTCGCATTGAGGGGGGGCTCTGCTTCACCCCGGGGGTCCCACCATTCCCCCCCCAGCCATGGGCAGTGGCCACCCAGCAGGGCCTCTCTTGCTGGGCGCGAGGAGGGGGGGGCATGGGAACAGAGGCCCCTTTGTGTTCAGGCGCCTGGACCTGCTTTGTATGAGTTGCAGGCTCTTCCTTCGCTGCAGCCGGGCTCCAGGCAGAGCTATTCATCGGGGGGGGCTGCCACCGCTGCCCTCCCCCCTCCTTGGCACTGCCTGTGTGTGGCGGGGTGGGGGGGCTGGCATGGGGGAGGGATGGGGAGGGATGCCGGGGACCACCCGGCCCTGCTCAGCAGCCATCACCCCTCCGATGGGGCCGCTGGGGGGGGTCCCTGGTTGACACACCCCACGACATCTCTCCACAGAATGGTGCCGTGCCCGGGGAGCGGGGCAAGCAGGACAAGAGCGTCAAGCGTGGCAACTGGGGCAACCAGATCGAGTTCGTGCTGACCAGCGTGGGCTATGCCGTTGGGCTGGGCAACGTCTGGCGCTTCCCATACCTTTGCTACCGCAATGGGGGAGGTGGGTGTCAGGGGGCCAGGGGAGTGGGGTACCTCAGGACAGGGGTGGGGATGTGCACCCCGGCCCTGCGTGGTGCTTGCCAGCCCCAGGCTTGCCAGGGTGGTGCAGGGCGCGGGGAGCACAGCTGTGCGTGGGATGATTGCCCACTCTCACCCTCTGGTTCCTGCCTGCCAGGTGCCTTTATGTTCCCCTACTTCATCATGCTGGTGTTTTGCGGCATCCCCCTCTTCTTCATGGAGCTCTCCTTCGGGCAGTTCGCCAGCCAGGGCTGTCTCGGCGTCTGGAGGGTCAGCCCCATGTTCAAAGGTAAGGAGCTGCCCATCCCCACCGGCACACGCCGGCATGGGACGCCGGCCGGCACAGCCCCTGGTACAGCCCCCACACACCCCGTGTGTCCCCTACACGCACACTTGGGGCACATCACACGGCCCTGTGCAGGCACCTGCAGCTCGCACAGCCCTGCACACACATGCCTTGCACACACATCACTCCCTGAGTTGCATGGGTGCCCTGTGCACAGACCCACCCCAGGTCACACACCCAGCCCACCCAGCATCCCCTGCACACATTTACGCATGTCCCTGCACACGCGGCGCATCTCCTGTGCATACCCCAGCCCTGCACTGCCAGCATTACACACACATCCCTGCACATGCCACACGTGGCCCCAGCATGAAGAGGCCACTGAGGTCTGAGCACATCGCAGGTGCCTGTGGCCCCTCCAGCTGCGGGCACACTCCTGCAGTCCTCTCCCTGCACCATAGGCAGTGGGTGCTGTGCCCATGTACGTGGGTGCTGGCTGTGCTCAGAGCTTGCCCTGCCACGGCTGGACCCCTCTCCGGGTGCACCTCCAGGCACACCAGCGTGCTCCCATACTGCCGGCTCCTCTGGCACACACCTGTAGGCTGTCTGCTGGGTGACGTGCCCACGTGGCACATCTGAGTGTGGGCAGCCCGTGCATGTGCTCCTACGTGCTCTGCACCGTGGTGTGCTCAGCCTGGGGTGTGTTTCCCCATGCTTGTGTGGCCTCTGCCACATGCCACCAGGTAGCTGCAGCCCTAAAGTCACCGTAGTCAGGAGAGACCCCTACCCAGTGGTTCTCTAGGGCTGCAGACCCCAAGGGTTTGCCTACAGCCTTGCCAGCCATGCATCCCCTGTGCGTTGCCACGTGTCCCAGAGGACCTTCAGCACCACTGGGCTTGCTTGGAGGTAGAGGACCCCATGTGCCGTGCTCCACACCCAGTGCCACACCCAGGCCCCGAGCCACAGTGTGGCTCCAAGGCTGCTGGCAGCACTGTGTGCTGCCCACCCCTCCACGCCACAACCCCCTCCCCATGCTGCATGCCATGCCCCACCATGCCGCTCACCCCTCCCCGGTGCTGTTCCCAGGCGTGGGCTACGGGATGATGGTGGTGTCCACGTACATCGGGATCTACTACAACGTGGTGATCTGTATTGCCTTCTACTACTTCTTTGTGTCCATGACGCGGGTGCTGCCCTGGACGTACTGCAGCAACGCCTGGAACACGCCCGACTGCACGGGGGTGCTGGACAGGAACCTCTCCAGCCGCGCTGCCCTCAACCTCACCCTCCTCAATGATACCCAGAAGCGCACCAGTCCCAGCGAGGAGTACTGGAGGTACCAGGGATGGGGGATGGGGAACAGGGGAGGCGGTGGTGGCGGGGCCCCGCTGACGCTGGCTGCCCCCGTGCAGGAGGTACGTGCTGGACCTGTCTGATGACATTGGGAACCTGGGCGAGGTGCGGTTGCCCCTCCTGGGGTGCCTCGGCGTCTCCTGGGTCGTCGTCTTCCTCTGCCTCATCAAGGGCGTCAAGTCCTCGGGGAAGGTACCCGCGTGTCCCCCCTCTGGGACCCCTTTGCTGGCTGTGGACATGCCTCCCTGGGCATAGCTCCTCCCCTATCAGGAACACACCTCCTATTGTAGATGTGTCCCCACCCCTTCTGGACACAGCCCCTCCCCTTTTCATGGTCCCAGCCCTCTATGCTTCTCCCACTTGGGGAAAGGCCACACCCCTTGTGACCTGGCCATGCTCTTTCTGGGCACAGCTCCTCCCATGTGGCCATGGCCCCGCCTTCCCTGACTGTAGCCCCTCCCCCTGGACCATACCCTCTCTTCCTGGTCAATTGCTCCACACTCTGGACCATAACCCCTCCCCTGGTCCATGGTCCCTCCCCCTGTCCATAACCACACCCCTGTCCCAGGTCACACCCCTTGTCTGTGACCCCGCCCCATGAGGTGCCTCCCTGCAGGTGGTGTACTTCACGGCCACCTTCCCCTACGTGGTGCTCACCATCCTCTTCGTGCGCGGCATCACGCTGGAGGGGGCCCTCACCGGCATCATGTACTACCTGACGCCCCAGTGGGACAAGATCCTCGATGCCAAGGTGAGCGGGGACGAGCGCTGGCGGGTGGCCAGGGAGGAGCATGGCTGGGGGGGCACAGCACTGACCACCCCACCTCCACAGGTGTGGGGTGATGCGGCCTCACAGATCTTCTACTCGCTGGGCTGTGCCTGGGGCGGGCTCATCACCATGGCCTCCTACAACAAGTTCCATAACAACTGCTACCGGTGAGTGCCTGACTGCGGCCCGCCCCCCCCCCCCCCAGCCCCACTGCTGCCCCTCAGGCCCACTGCTGGCCCTGACCCCTCTCCCCACAGGGACAGCATCATCATCAGTATCACCAACTGCGCCACCAGCGTCTATGCCGGCTTTGTTATCTTCTCCATCCTGGGCTTCATGGCCAACCACCTGGGCGTGGATGTCTCCAATGTGGCCGACCACGGCCCCGGCCTGGCCTTTGTCGCCTACCCCGAGGCCCTCACCTTGCTCCCCATCTCGCCCCTCTGGTCCATCCTCTTCTTCTTCATGCTCATCCTCCTGGGGCTGGGTACACAGGTAGGTCACAGTGGGGCAGCAGGGTGGGGCCAGGGTGTTGGGATGGTGAGGCCGAGGTGGTGACATGCTGCCCCGTCCACCCCACGCACAGTTTTGCCTGCTGGAGACACTGGTCACGGCCATCGTGGACGAGGTGGGCAACGAGTGGATCATCCGCAAGAAGACCTTTGTGACTCTGGGGGTGGCCGTGGCGGGCTTCCTGCTGGGTGTCCCGCTCACCACGCAGGTAAGGTGACCATGGGACTGTGGTGACAGGGTGCCGTTGCCATAGCAACCTTGCCACGCTGACACCACCAGCCATGTCCACATTGTTGCCATCACCACCCTGGTGGTGGTGACACCCCGGGCCTGGTGTTGCCATGCCAACACTGGCGATGGTACCCAGACTGAGTGTTGCCATGCCGACTGCGGTGGTGGTATCCAGGCTGTGTGTTGCCGTGCAGGCCCTGGCAGTGTGCCTGTGCCATCGCCCTGCCGATGGCGGCGGTACTGCTGGGGCAGCTCTGCCAACGGGTCCCTCTCGCAGGCGGGCATCTACTGGCTCCTGCTGATGGACAACTACGCCGCCAGCTTCTCCCTGGTCGTCATCTCCTGCATCATGTGCGTGGCCATCATGTACGTCTACGGTACGTGCGACCGGCTACAGCCAATCAGCTGACAGGGCTGCCCCGGCCAGCCAGTGGGGAAAGGGGTGTGATAACTTGTGGCCAATCAGCGCTTGGCTGTGTGCTGACTGGCTGAGGAGTGCAAGGCCTTTGGCCAATCAGGGCAGCTGTGACCCACGGGGCCTGGTGGGTCCCACAACCCGGAGTCTGGAGCTGGTGCTGGGCAGGGGTGGGAGAGGGCTTGGGGTCCCGCCGTGGCCCCAGCCCAGTCACACTTGGGGCTAATGACCACTTGTCCCCGCAGGGCACCGCAACTATTTCAAGGACATTGAGATGATGCTGGGCTTCCCCCCGCCGCTCTTCTTCCAGATCTGCTGGCGCTTCATCTCGCCCGCCATCATCTTTGTGAGCATCATGACCATGGGGCACGGGGCCATAGGAGGAGGGGCCGGGAGCCCACCTGGACCCCTCGCTTGCCCACTCTCAGGAAGGGGGTGCTGGGCTGCAGCAGGGCAGCAGGGATGGGGCAGAGCGGGGCAGCTGGGGAGGCACAAAGCAGGCTGGCTGCTCCCCACCGGCTGATCCTGCCTGTCCCTCCCCAGTTCATCCTGGTCTTCACAGTGATCCAGTACCAGCCCATCTCCTACAATGACTACATCTACCCAACCTGGGCCATCAGCATCGGCTTCCTCATGGCGCTCTCCTCCGTCATCTGCATCCCCATCTATGCCATCTACAAAGTGTGCCGCTCCGAGGGGGACACGCTGCTAGAGGTGGGTGGCCAGGGGTTAGACCCTGCCTTGTCCATGTGCCATCTGGGGCTACCCACAAGGCTGTCCCCTGCCCCACCAGAGCTGTTGGTACCCCGCAGCAGCTGCATGGAGACAGCATCCATGGGGCACCCCATCTCTGGGCGCCATTGGCATGCTGGGGGAGGCTGGGGCAGGGGTGCTAACGCTGTCCCCATCCTCTCCCTCTCTAGCGCTTCAAAAATGCTACCAAGGCAAGCAAGGACTGGGGCCCGGCGCTGGCAGAGCACCGCAGCGGGCGCTATGCCCCAGCGTTCAGCCCCTCTACCGAGTCCCACCTGGAGGTGCAGCCCCTGCAGCCGGAGAAGGGCCGGAGCGAGGCGGCAGCTGCCTCCCCCATGCAGGGCAGCAATGGCTCAGCCCACAGCCAGGACTCCAGACTGTGACACCCCGCCGTCCCCACACCCCCTCTAACCCTTCCCACTGCGATGACACTTTTGCACCTTCCGCTGGCGGAGCCTGGCTCCGGGCCGCACCGGACCGCGGGGGGCTCTCAGCACCCATCCCCGAGACCCCCCCCACCTTCTTGCTGGTTAACCCCCCCCCCACCCCTGACCCCCCCACCCCCCCCGCCGTGGCGTTCGTTAACCCTCATGTTTACGGTAACCTTTGTGCGCAACGCTGGGACAAGAGAGGAGGGGGCACAGCCCCGGGAGGGCCGGGATCCAGAGGCACTTTGTAGAGGCCCTGCCCCAGGAGGATGCACAGGATGGGGAGAGCAGGATGCACCCCAGCTCCCAGCCCCCCCACAGCCAGGCAGCCTGCCCTGCCATGGGGCTCCCTCCTGGCCCACCCATGGCGAGGGCATGAGGTGGTGCCAGAGCTGGGGCACGCTGGGACTGCCCACAGCCACCCCGAGCTGTGTGTGCACAGGCTGTCATGGCGGGGGTTGGCACTGCACAGCCCCCCCCCAGCCCGGGTGGGCACCCACTGTGGCTCTGAGCCTTTAGGGTCCCACGGGTGGCAGTGCCCAGGGACGGTGCCAGGCACCGGGCCAGCACAGGGAGATGGGGACAAGCACGCTGCCTGCACAGGCAGCGGGATCTCACGGCACAAGACACAAGCACTTAAGAGCACACGTGTGCACGCATGTGTGTCCCTTGCAGATACGGTACAGGCACGCATGTGGTGTACGTGGGCATGCACATACGCACGGTACCCTGGGGTTATGCAGGTGTCGAGCTGCGATGCCCCTCCCCATGCACCCCTTCACCCTGTGGCCCCACTGGGGGGCTGTGGGTACCCACCTGGGTGGCCAGGCACTGCCTGCAAAGCTGGGCACAGCCGTAAGCAGCATGGGCACAGCCCAGCGCTGCTGCCTGCCCCGCAGCGGGGCAGGAGGCTGGGGAGCACTTAAGCCTGGCCAGGGGGTGACGGCACGACCGGGGTCCAGCTCTGCCCAGAAGCCCTGGTATGGGCAGGGGGGACCTTCCATGGTGCTAAGGGGGAGCAGAATGGACTGCCCCCCCCCCCCCGCCCCCTCAGCTGCTGCTAGCAAGAGGTACCAGCGGAGACGTGGAGCGTTGCACCAGCCCGCTCGCTCCAAGCCGTCTGGGGACACTTGGTCCCCAACCAGTATTAGAGGAGCAGGATGCACTGGCAAAGGCCGGGTGGTTTTAAATCTGTCTTCCAGCTCCAGCCAAAGGGCTTGGAGCTCTTGATTTGGGGTGGATGGGGTGAGACCCTTCCCACCCTGCTGCTCCCCTCCCATCCAGCACCCTGTGCTCCCCATGTCACAGCCCCGAGGCTGGCACAGGGACATGGCGCGGCTTGGCACAGTGGCGGGAGGCGGTGGGTGCTGAGCCCCAGCAGGATGTTCCAGCTCCCCCATCCCCATCCCGAGCCCCCGGCCATGCTGCAGCGAGGGGTGCAGGTTCCTGCATGGTGCCCGTGCCCTGCCCCACATGTCACGCCGCTACTCTTCACCTCTAATTGTTAGCAATAACGCGCACGTCCCTGGGCAGCGCTGCCTGTGCCAGTGTCTCTCCTGGTGTAGAGTTCTAAAGTATCCTAGATTTTAATGAGATTTATATTCCTGAGGCTGTGTCCTGCTGTGCCATTCTTTGGGGACCTTGGGAGAGGCGGTTGGAGACTGGGGGACTGTGTCCCATGGGTGCAGCCCTTTTTCCCTTGGATGCCCAGCACTGGCACTAAACAGCCAGGCTGGGTGCTGAGAAACGCTCCCTGAACCCTGCTTGGACCTACAAAACCAGCTGGAGCTAAGGCAGACAGTGGGGGATAGGGGCTTGTTCCTGCTGGGGGAGAGCACTGTCCCCAAGGTGAGGGGGGAGCGCAGCAAATGTCCATGACACAGTGAGGGCAGCCAGCTTTGCCCCACGCATGCCCTGAGCACTTCAGCCTAGCTGTGGCTGGGCACCTTGTGGGGCAGGAGCCCCCCCAGTGCTGCCCCAGGGCTGGGTAAGCTGCAGGGGGGGCTCCATGGGTGGGAAGAGCAGGGCAAGGTGGGGGGGTCTCTGCCTCCCACCTCCCAGCTCCCAGCTGGAGGTGGCAGGCAGGGCTGCCCCCCCTCCCCTATCCCCTGGATGCTGAAACCACCCATCTCTTGGTGATCCCCACCTCTCCTGGCCCCACAAACCCTGCAAACTTTTGAAACTTTTATTAAATACAAAAACCCCGGTCTCTATGACCGAACGCTGCATTCAACGTACGCTGAAAAAAAGGGTCAGACATTCAAATGTACAAAAGTTGCCGGTGCCCCCCTGCCCTGGCGTGCTGTCCCACTCCCAACCCCACTGCTCCCGGCACCCCGCAGGGTGTGTGGGGGTGCCAGGGCTCCCAGTCCCATGGAGGGGCATGGGGCGCCCGCCCTGCATGGCCCCAGCCTCTCTTGCCTGCAGCCCCCCTGCCCCAGGCCTGGAGGGGGGAAGCCAGAGAAGGGGGAGACCCCAATGGCCCCTAAACTGTCTGTGGGGCACCCACTGCTGGAAGGAGCTGTGGGGCAGCCCCCCTCTGCCAGCCCCTCTCAGGAGAGGCTGCGGGGGTTCAAATGAGCCCCATTTCCCCCCCCCAAGCAGGGAGGGCAGGCACAAGCAGGGGCTGCACACGCACACACAGCATCTGCCTTTGCGGAGAGGGGACGGGATATGGCCGCCACCCCCCAGCCCTGGGGAAACTGAGGCACAGCGAGGGGCATCGCTAACCAGAGGTCTCTGTTTGGCAGAGCTGAGATGGGCCCAGCTCTAAGCACCAGACTAAAGCAGAGGAAGACAGCGAGCCACGTCTGCATGCCCAGCGGCATGGGCAGCGCCTGGCTGGGTCGGCAACCTCACCCTGAGCCTGCCTGCTCAGGGGGACCCCGAGCTGCTCCCACTCCCCTGGGACAGCAGCAGCTCCAGTGCTGATGAAGGGGGAAGCCTGCACCCCGCTTCTCACAGCACTGGTGGGGACCTCCCCAGCTCTCCCAGAGCAGTGGGATCTCACCCTCCCTCCCTACCTGGGGTGCAGGCAGGAGCTGGCATGGGCAGGGGCCTCCATGCCAGGTCTGGAGCTGCCCCCTTCCTCTGTGCCGGGAGCCACACGCGGGGCGGCCGGGCTCGTCCGCCAACACACCGAGTATGGGGCGGGGGTCCTGCAAACACACTCGTGGGGATGGGGGGGACAGAGAAATCCTGGGGACCGAGGGGCGGCCGTCTCCAGAAGGCAGCAGAGTAGGCAGAAAACATCCCCGTACAGTCCTGGCTCTCGAGCCGGGGCAAAACCCGCTGTGCCCAGCCAGTCTGGACACAGAGCCGGCTCCTGGCGGCTCCGCCGGCGGTGAGAGCACTAGCCCCGGGCCAGGCGGGGGGGCGGCCTGCCGATCTCCACCGTGATGTTGGTGTACATGGGCTGGCGCGAGACCTCCACCAACCGGTACTGCAGCGAGCTGATTCCATCCCGCTTCATTGTCATTTTGGTATTCTGGATCTTGGTGAATCTGGTGGAAAGGGGAGTAGGATGAGGTCTGTGGGGGCTTGCTGTGGTTGGTGCCAGCAGTGCCGGACCTCCGCGGGGGTGAGCAGAGCAGGGGAGCCAGTGGCTGGAGGCAGCCCAGCAATCACCCGGTGTCCCAGCTGCCCCAGGCCCTGCGGCTCACTCACCTCTGCGGGTTGGGCTCGTTGTGTTTGTCGCGTTCGTGCTTGATCATGCGGTACCTCCCGATGCGGATGTCGGGCCTCGACACCTTCATGCCATTCAGGGAGATGCTGGGGGCCAGGAGCGGGGGGGGGGGGGGGGGGGGGGATCAGCCTGTGAGCACCAGGGTGGGACATTCCCTGGCCCAGAGACCTCTGGGGTCAGTCCCCAGCCCAAATAAACCTGTCCCTGGTTAAACGGGGCAGTGCCAAGCCAAGATGAGTAAAGCCAGGCCATGACTGGGCCAGTGCCATGACCGAGGGTGCCACATGCCCCACGGCAGAACGTGCCCAAAGCACTGCTCCCACACTGTGACCTCCAGCTCCGCTGGCTGGCAGCTGCAGTCAGCCTGCACCAAGCGCACGCCACCGTCCATCCCTCCCTCCGCAGCCTCTGCCCTTTACATTCTCTAAATGCCAGTGCCCAGCCCTTTCCTCGGGGCCCTCCCCACATGTTAAGGGCTGCCTGAACCTCTCCCAGAGCTCCACACACTGCTTGTTCTCCACCCTGAGCCCAACTTGAACGGAAACTGCAACTGTGCCACCCTGCCCACGGCACCTGCAAGGGGTGTTTTGGTCACCCAGCCATTACGGGCTGGTTGTGCACCACCAGCCATGCACTGCCCTGTGGGGAAACCCACGGGAGATGAGGCAGCAGCCATCCAGCTCTGGCACCCAATGCGGGGTGTGTGTGGGGACACTCAGCTCAGGTTCTGTATGCGGCTGTGCTGCGGCCTGCCGGCTGCCGGCAGAAATGCCTGCCTGGCCGCCACACGGCCGCCACTAAGACGCTTCCAAGTTTTGCATCCCAGCACTGGATGCTTCCAAGTTTAGCATCCCGGCCCTGGCCTGGAGTGGAGCCCGCAGGCACACCGCCCCGCTGGCGCAGCTCATACCGCAGCGGGAGGGAGCCGGGCCCCACCACGCTGGGGGGAGTTCAGCAACAAGGAAGGCATGTCAGCCCTCCAAAACCCTGGGAGGGGCCAGCTCGATCCCTTAGGGTCACTAACCCCCAAGCTGGAGGGTAATTAAATCCCTTACTAAACCAGGAGCCCCAGCACTGATGAGGGTGCCAAGTTGTTGCTCCACAGGGAGCTCCCAGCATACCCCAACCAGCCAGCACTGGCAAGGGGTCAGCACCTACCGGTTAAAGATGTCATCGTCCTCTCCTCCCCAGCCCCAGTACTCATTGGGAAAGCCATTGATCTTCAGGAACTGGGACTTGCTCAGGCCAGAGACACCACCAAAGTAGCCAGCATAGGGCAGCCTGCAGGTTGACAGCAAACAGGTCAGTCCCAGGGACAGGCAAGGATGGGGGTCAGCCCCACAGGGACCCCCAGGGACAAGCACCAGCCCTCCTCTGTGTCACCCTCCCACCCTGTCCCATTCCACATCCACAATTTGAGGCACCAATCCCACACCTGCCCCAGGTGACAACTGAGGTTGGTGGCCCCAGCGTCATCCCAGAAAGGCCACCCCAGCCATGCCTGGGTGGAAACACCCCAGCTCCTCAGGACACCCACCTGAACCCAAACTTGTCCATTCCAACGGCAAAGTGCCGTGGCTGCTCATAGCAGCGATAGAGGTTGCGGTCGTCCATGGGGATGAGGTCCACATCGCTGAAGATGAAGCAGTCATACTCCTCATCGTCCTTGAGCGCCTCCAGGAACCCTACGTTGAGCAGCTTGGCCCGGTTGAAGGTGTCCTCACCGAACTAAAGGGCAGAGTTCAGTGATGCCCACCTGCCTACCCCAGCCCCACCACCCCCTTGGCCCTGCCCCCCCATACCTGGTTGATGATGTAGATGCCATAAGCCACCTTCTGCCGGCGCAGGATGGGGTGCAGGTAGTGCAGCCAGTACTTGAGGTGGTGCTCACGGTGCCGGAAGGGGATGAGAATGGCCACCTTCTGCCGGGGCAGGCAGTCCGGGGGGGTGTACTTGCCACCCTGGCGCACATCGGGGTTCTCCCGCTGCACCCGCTCCATGCTCATGGGAGAGCTGAACTCAATGAGCAGGCGCCCAACTGCAAGAGGGAGGGCAGGGTGATGCCCGCAGGACGGGACATGGTCAGGGTCATGGTCACCTGCCGCTCCCGGCCAGGCTGGCAGAGCAAACAGTGAGGGGGACCTGCAAGGGGAACTGGCACTGCCGAGGGCAGATGACACCCAAAACCTTTCCCAAACAGGGGAAGAGACTGGGCAAGCCACTAACAAAGCCTGAAACCAGCTGTCCTGGTATCAGTTCCAGGCTGGGTTTTCACCATTGCTCCACCCCTGGGACCACCAGGAAGTCATGTCGAGATCCCAGGGGACCAGGATGCCACCCATGGGCACCCACCTCAGCCCCACGCTCGGAGCCAGAGCTGAACTCCCCCCTCCACGCTCACCCCACCCATCTCACCTAAGCCAGGAGGTGTCTCCTGGCAGGGCTGCAAGGGCTTCTCGGTGGCGGACTGGTTGGCGCTGGGCTTGGCGCTGGGGGACGGGGCCTCAGCGCCGGCCAGCCCGTAGCTGGGGACGGTGCCGTTGGGGCGGGAGGAATTGGAGAAGGGGTGGGCGCGCGAGGCGTTCCTGGCGTTGAAGCGGCTGAAGAAGTCCAGGTGCTGCGCGTAGACGTCGAAGTAGAGGATCATGATGATGACGAAGTGGAGCAGGCAGAGCAGCAGCACGGCCTTGCAAATCCTTTCCAGGGTCACCCCCAAGAGCAGCCTGGTCATCTTCCGGGCATGGGCAGGCGGACATGTGCACTCAGCAGGGCAGGGGGGGCGGCTCCAGCCACGGACCCGATCCTGCTGAGACAACCCATGCTCAGGACACTGCAAGCCTGAGCTCCCAACCCCAGCCCGAATGACACGGGGGCAGCAGGAGCAGCGCAGGCCTGACGGGCTCGCAGGTCAGTATGCCAGCCAGCGCCCCAGGGGGGGATACTGCACTCAGACTCCTGCTCTGAAGACACAGACGTGAAGACACAAGAGGTCCCTAGCCCCATGCAGCAAGTCTCCTCCCTGCTTTCCAAGGCCAAGACCAGGCCAGACGCACTCCCTGTCCCCATCACCCCCCAGCAGGGAACGGAGATACCCCCATGGGTGCTGCAAAGGAGGCTGGGCCCTCAGAGATCACGTTCTCCAAAAACGCACCCAGCCTGGGCTGTCCCAAGGGCACCATGGGTGCCCCCACCAGCTACCCCTTTCTGAGGCACCTAATTTCCCTGCTCCCCATCCCGTGCCCCCCCACAGTGCTGCACCCCAGCAGCAACACCGAAGCGGGGCTGGCAGTGAGTGCCATGTCGGTGGGGGCCCTCCTCGGGGCACCCAGCAGGGCGAGCAGCTGTGCGGCAGACACCGAGCCAAGCCAAGTGGGACGTCCTGGCTCCCAGGGTGGGGGTCCCTGCCGTGCCCAGGGGGGTCCGGCTTACAGCCAGCAGCGCAGGTCCTCTCTGCTCCTGCTGCTGGTGGTGAGGCCCCCCGGGACGCCGGAAGCCACCAGGAGACAGGGTCCCCTTATCTCCCACATGACACCTGGAGCTGGGCCAGAGTCCTGCTGGGAAGGCAGCCGGGAGAGTCACCGGAGAGCCCCGGCTGAGCCAAACTGTCCAACCCTTCCCAGCCCCGCCACTGCCGGGACTTGGGCCGCAGCATGGCCGTGCACCCCAGTTCCTGCCCTGGTCCCTGCCCCAGCCCCCGCTCTCAGGGAAGAAGCTAGCACAGGGCAAGGCAACCGCAAGGGACAGGCATGGGGGATCACAAGGCCCTGGGGACCCTGGGACAGGCCAGTGCCGTTGCAGGGACCCTGGGGGGACCCCAGCGGCTGGCTGCGGCAGGACCCCCTGGCAGGAGTGCAGCTAGGACCCGAGGGTGCTGGCAACAGGCCCAGGGCCTGGGGCCAGCCCACCGGCAGCTGCCAGCCCTGGCCAGTGGGGCCCCCCGGGGAGCCGCAGGGCACTGAACCGGCAGTGACGGCAGCACCGGCGGGGAGCGGGGATCCGAGCCGAGGTGCGAAGCAGGACCCCCTGCCCAACCCCGCTCCAGCTGCCCTCTGCCAGCCTCAGGGCTGACCCCAGCAGGCAGCGGGGTGCTGGCAGGAGCCCACCGCAGGCAGGGAGGTGCTGGAAAAGGCTCCAAGCCCAATGCCCCAACTGTGTTCACCCTCTCTCTCCACAAGATGCAGAGGGGGGGTCTCCGCAGGCAGGGGTCTCCTGGCACGCGCCAGCACCCCAACCCCTCATCCAGGTGTTTTCTAGAAAGTTGCCCTCTGGAGAAAAGCTGGCTTTGCCATTATCTCCCAAACCTTCTCACGGTCATGGCACCCTGTCACCCAGCACAGCCCCTTGACACAGGGACCTGCCTGCCCCCAGCGCCTGCTAGAAACCCTCCCCAAAAACCCTCCCAGCAGGGAGCACATGGAGCAAGAGCATCTCAACAGCCAGGTAGAGAGGTGCTAGGGAAAAATAAGAGTGGGTTTTAGAGACCCTTTAGCAGGGCAATCCATGAGGCGAGTAGAGAGCGATTCTCGACGGGAACAAAAGCGAAGCACTCTCTCGAACGGCAGCCACGGGATGCCACGAACATGAGTGGGCTTAAAAACACCCGCTGAGCAGGGGGCTATGAAACATGATGTCACCTCCTCCCACGGCAGCACCTTTGCAGGGTGCGAGAGGCCAAAATCAACCAGGGACTGGGGAGCTAGTCCCCAGGGATTCACCCCCATGCGATGTGTGGGGCCGGCGATGCTCATTTTAGAGGGGATGCTCGTCCCAGTGGGCTCCATCCTTCTTCCCGCAGGACATCCCTGGGCTGGGAGAAGGGAGGCGCAGGGGGAGACGATGGCCCCGGTGCCACCAAAGGAGGAGACTCCCCCCGTGCCTTCCTTCTCCTGGCCAAAAGCAGGGTGAGTGGGTGCATTCAGCACATCCAACCCCCCCCTAATTTTTCCCAGTCTCCGACACACAAAAACTTATTAAAAAACGAGAAACAACCTCAAAAAGACGCTTTTTTTCCCGAGCTGGGGCGTGCACACGCGTAAGTGACCGAGATCGCTTCCCCCGGGTCGCATCCCGGGCCTCCCCCACCCGGCCAGGCCTGTCCGCGCCGCTCCACTCACCGCGGCCTCGGGGCTGCCGCGCCGCCCCGGCGCCGGTCAGCGGCCCCCGCCGCCGCCTCCTTCTCTTCCTCTTCCTCCTCTTCCTCCTCCAGCCCCGGCCGCCGGCCCGCGGGCTCCCATGCCCGGGGCTGCGGGGGGGGCCTGCCGGCCGGGCCGCCGCACCACCGAGAGCCGCAGGGAGACGGGGCCGCGCCCGCACGCCGGCTCCGCCCGCCGCCGCCGCCGCACCGGGCGGGGCCGCCGCCGCCGCCCGCCCCGCGCTCCGGGACCGACCGCGCTGCCGCCGGGCGAGGGCAGCCCCGCGGGGACCGGGACCGCACGGATGCAAACACCAACCCCACCCGGGGACGCCCGATGCCCCCCGCTCCACCCCGAGATGTTCAGCCCTTGGCCGCAAGCGCGGCACCGCGGACCCTCCGAGCACTCCCGGGGACACGGGCTCTCGGTGTTTCTTCCTCCCCTTCTTCCCGGTGGGTTTTTGGCAGCGTGGGAGGCAGCGCTTTCACGGACCCACCCAGGGCGACCCGGGCGTCCCCAAGAGCCAGTGCTGGCTCAGCGCCCACCACAACCTAGTTGTGGCTCCTTTCTCCCCCCCACCCCCCCCTTTCCCTGTTTCATTGCTAGGAAACACCGAGAATTCCACTCTCCCTACCACAGCGGCACCACTGAAAGACCTTGGGCTGGTCCCACTGCACATTCGGCCCACCACGAGTAATTTTTGCTCCATCCGCAGCCTTTCCCTTCTTGCCAGCCACCCCATGGCATTGGTGCCCGTTTCGAGCAGCCCCTGCCTGCCGAGGCCTCTCCTCATGCCCGGTGCCTGGCCAACCACCCGAGCGGGGGCTTTCCCTCTGCCCCATGGCAGCTCCCTTCGTAAGGCAACCTTACAGCAGAGATTGGAGCAATACCCAACCAGCCCGGCCCTGCTCCACCCCTGCAAGCAAGCCCTGCTGAAAGCCGTCCAATTTCTGCCTTGGTTCAGCTCTTCAGCAAGTGGCATTTCCCCTGTGAGTACTTACAGGCAGCCACCAAGTCATCGTTCAACTCTCGCTGCTGCTGCTCCTAAATGAGACAAGGTGCAAGAGCCCCCCTTAAGCTTTTTCTCCATGCTTGAGCAGGAGGTATTCAGCACACCCAAGTCCTTGAACCCAAACACACACACCTAGAACAAGGGAGCGCAGGGTGAGCTCACCTCACCACAGCCAGCTGCGGGAAGTGAACTGTGGGCCACCCCGAGACCAGCCCTGGTGGGTCTTGTGCCCTCACAAAGGGCCCACAGGCAAGTCTGGAGCCCATTCCCCTGCTAAAGCCATGATAACACAGGCAAGATTTGGAGGGCGGAAAAGCACCTGGCAGCGCATGGATTTCTATCAAGGCAGGGAAGGGCAAGACCCATCCCTGAACAAGTGGGGTGTCTTTCCAGACAGTTGTTAACCAGGAAGATGATTAACCCACAGAGCAGCTCCTCTACCACTAATGCAGGTTCTCCAACCCCAGGCATCTCCTTCCTGAACACAGCCCCACAAGTTTGGCATGGGTCTGACAAGGTGGCCCTGCAGCTCCCAGGGGCTTTAGACGTCTCTGGCCTGCAGCACTGGCAATGCCAGAGGATGAGGGTACAGCGCTCATGCAGGACAGGCAGAACTCTGCCCACACCTGGCACCCTTTCTCCTGAGCAGGCAGGGCCCAGCCTGCATCCCTGCCATGACGTGGGGCACAGGGAGCTCTGCTGCAGCCTCCAGTCCTAGACAACAGCCAGCACGCAGCACAGCTAGCGGGAGCAGTGGCCTGATTTGCCCCAGCAGCCTTCCCACACCCAGGGCTGAAACACACTGCTGTCCCAAAACACCCCGGACGACGTGGAGCAAAGCCAGAAGACCGCCAGAGCTCGGAGAGGCTGTGCAGAGGCAGCTGCCCTAGTTCAAGGGCAAAAAAACCAGCAGGCGTGAACCCTTCCCTGGCTTCAGCAGCCCCACCACTGCCCCAGCCTGTTGCATCCAGGTGGGAAGAGAGATGGGCAGCTCCAGGCGTGCACCCGCTCTGACACAGCACTAACAGCACCAGGGGATCAATGCTTTCCCTACAAAAATGTACTGGCAGCACAGCAGGATGAGGGCCTTGTGCTGGATAAAGCAGACTGCAGAAGCATCGGCTCCAGGCTCTCTGCAGAGCAGAGGCAGGAGGACCTTGTTCTTTCCTTCCCCCAAGCAGCAGATGAGCTGCAGGCCCAGTTGTCCGCAGCCAGTTTCCCCGTGCTCTATTCACTACAGACAGGGAGAGGAGGGCAGAGCCAGCAGGAAGCATCCCCAGGCCTGGGACCTCTGCCAGGGCCCCCCAGAATAGCGGGGCACTGCAGACTGGAGAGCCCCAGCACCCAGCCAACAGAGCTGCTGGCTGGGGAACAGCCTTCGAAGGGGCAAAAGCTTTGCTCCTCTGCCCTTCTGAGGTTCCCCAGCTGCACAGTGAGGCTACGGACACTGTGTACACTCCCTCTGTGCTAAACCACCTGGGTGGGAGCCGAAAGGCCCAAACCAGCTTGCGCCTGTGCCTCCAGCGTGCCTTGCATGGGGCAGTGCCAGCCCTGGTAGGAGCCTGGCAGAGGCAGCGCAGAGCTGCCTGCTCCAGCAGCCTCCTACCTGCTCTGGGCAGCAAAGCAGAGCTCTGTGTTCCCACAGCCCAGAGGGTGGCTTCTTGCAGGCTGAGCAGGCAGCAGGGTTAACCCCACACAGGGAGGACAGCACCAGGTTCCTGGAGCAGGACAGAGACTTTGCCAGAGGCACAGAGAGGAATCTCCGAGCAGGGGGTCAGCCCAAATCAGCACCTGCTCTCTGCAAGCCTCCCCGGCACACACAGGGCAGAGGAAGAGCTGCATCCTTGGACGAGAACCATATTTATTTCACGGACACAGAATTGCACTGGTGGTCGATTCTACACACACCGGGACACGCAGCAGCAGGGCCCCGCAGGCTGGGCCAGGCCGCTGGGGGCAGAATTCACACAGAGAAATTTGTTTCTTCCAAGGGGCCGACTGATCGGCGGGATGGGGCTCTACACAGCCAGGCTCTGGTTCCTGCTGCTGGGCAGCTCCCGCCCCAGCCAAGGATAGAAACATTAAATAAGTATATACAGCACCTCTTGGGGCGGGCTGGAACAGGCTGGGTGGGACAGGGCTCAGTTGCCCATTTTTACTTTAGATGTCTAGAAAGAAAAAAAAGAGGTTAGGCCATGCCCTGCAAAACCCAGCCCAGCACCCCAGTCCCACCCAAGCACCTCGGGACTGTCCAGAAGCTGCAGACAGCTTATCAGCCCCACTGACAAGACACGAGCACCACACAGGGTGCACCCAAGGTGACACCCTCAGTGGCAGCTGCTCAGAGGGGCCATCAAAAGTTCACACTGCTGCAGATAGGGATGGTACACTGTGGGGAGAGCTGTGCCACCCCAAACCTTGCAAGCAGCCTCCTCACCCCAATGCAGAGGATTGTGCTGGAGCCCAGGTGTGTCTCCCTGGAGCTGAAGAGCACCCAGGGCGACAGGCACCTTGTGCTTACATAAGCCTAGTGGCCCTGGGAGGTGGGTACCTGCAGGATAGCAACGATGACTCCAAACAGCCCTATGGCACTGCCGAAGATCTCCACGATCAGGATCTTGACGAAGAGGCTGGCATTCTGGGCATCAGCCAGGGCAGCCCCGCTGCCCACGATGCCCACGCAGACCCCACAGAAGAGATTGCACAATCCCACGGTCAGGCCAGCCCCAAACATGGAGAAACCTGTGAGAGAGGAACACTGCAAGAGCAGGGGGTAACCCCCTTCCACCTGCACCCCAGCAGGGGGCACGCTGCAGCAGTTCTGCCTTGAGGTGACAGAAGACCTAGAGCTGCCAAGGACCAGCAGCGTTCTCCTGTTCGGGGAGCAGGACTGCTCCAGGGTGCACCCCAGCTCCCACAGGTGCCAGCAACCTGCCACCACTGGGCAGCACAGCCCAGCTGGGTGCAGGAGGGCCTGGAGAAGGTAACTAAAAAGCTGCTTTTTGGCAGAAGAGTCCCATGTCCTCCAGACACCTGCAGCAAGCCACAGGCAGGTCAGAAGGCAGCGGTCAGGGTGTGGCAATGCACACAGCAACAGCACCAGGGACTGAACAGTCCTTACCTGCGTGGTAGTTCCTGGCTCCAATTGTCTCTGGGGTGACTGCAGAGAAAGGCTGAGAGAAAGCACAGGGCCTGGGTTAGTGGCAAATCCATGGTCTCTGGGAGAGGCACCTGTCCCCGACACAGCGTGAGGCAGCCACATTTTGGCTAGGGCTGGTCCCTGACACCATGTCCCTGGGTGGCTTCACGACACCTGCCTTGGGCATGCTCCCCCAACCCACTCTTCAGCGTGGACAAGGGCCACCACAGAGACCACCAACCCAGGGGCTCCCAGAGCCACAACAGTGTCCAAAGTCCCCCACAGGGCCACCGCTCCCAACACTGGCCTGTGCCCATGCATGGCCCTGAGGCCAGTGCAGGGCTGACAGGGCAGCCCAGGTCCTCCCATACCTCAGCCATGTTACTGATGACAATCGCCATGATGATCCCATAGATGGCCACAGCCTCGCAGAAAATGATGCTGTGGGAGAAAGGCAAAGTCTGATCACAGTGCCTCAGTCAGTCTGACCACGCGTCCCAGGCTCTGCCCCACCGCGAGCAGCTCCCACCACTTCACGCCCAGCCATCAGCAGCCAGACCCTTCCACAGCCATATCTGAGCCTGCCCCAGTGCTGCCAAGGACAGAAAGGCAGTCCAGCCTACCCACTGCTTTGCTCTCAAACAAGGGGAGCTGCCAAACACAAAGGCTGGCTGCTAGTTGTGCTGTGCCACCCGAGTAAGCTGCGACGGCGCTGCGGGAAGCGGGTCCAGGGAGCCCTGTCCTCCAGCAGCCCCCTTCTGCTCCTTTGGGGAAGGGCTGTGCAAGGTCTGGCCAGGGGAACTCTGCCTGGGGCAGGAAGTGTGATGTCAGGGTGTTTGTTTTGAACACACTGGGCTCATTCACTGTGTGATATCACACAGTGACTCTTCAAAGCGGCACTCTGGCTCTTTTAGGGCTCTTTGTTTTGAAAGCAAACGGCGTCAGCGGCTCAGCAAGGAACAGTCTGTCAGCAGCACCCAGCTAGAGAGAGGACGGGAGCCTCTGCACCAGGCTGGGACCTGCCCGGCTCCAGCACGGCATGAGAACTAACTCCAGGTCTGTGCTTACCTGACCAGATTCTTGGTTTTGATCCGAGGGGCTTTGACTCCACCACCAATGATGCTGGAGCCCGTGATGTAAATCCCCCTGCGGCAGACAAGGGTGGTTGGTGGAGGGTCTGGCACTCGCAGAAGGATTCAATAGGGAAACCAGGATCTTCCAGCTGAGCAAAGAATCGAGCATGCAGCTGGGGGACACTGCAGACTTGACCTGTCCCACCCCCAGGGTACAAATGGTCCCAAGCTCCACCACCTACACCAACAGAGCTGCTGGGGCACAAGAGCCACCACTGCACAGCCTGGGCTCAGGAGTACGACTTCCAGAGAGTCAGGGACATCCCTGCCTCTCCACTGCCAGTGCAGCCTGTGAGGTGGTCTGCCCAGACCCCCCAGGAGCCCAGCAACCTGGCTCCACTGCTGTGGCGACCCACACAGCACCACACCCCTGCATGTACATGCTGTTCTGCCCCTGCCCTGCCGTGGGGAAACCACAGTGTATACACAGCTACCAAAGTGGGACAACAGGAGCCTGCTGAACAGTCAGCCCCACTCACCAGGCAGCTCCCACCACAGACAGGGAGATTGCCAGGCCAATGCCCAGGTTGGACCACATGAAGGGTGAGGTCTCCGTCAAGAACCTGGAGAGAAAGAAGTGCCCCGAGTTAGCATACAGGCTGAGCCCCCCTAGTCATGGTGCACAGCCCCAAAACAGGCACCCACCACCCAATCATGCAGCCCAAGATGGGTTGGGCACTGCCAGACAGTGGGACATGAAAGCCTCTCTCTGCCAGCCAGTAACCCAGGACCCTCACCTGCATGGACTGAGATCTTCCCCCCAAACTCTCACTGTGAGGGGAAGCCTGGGCTGGGAGAGGCGGTGGGAAGGGCAGTGATGGCTGCACCAAGACCCCATATGGAGCCAGCCACATGTACACGTGGGCTGCATCCATCCCGCCTCATGGAAAGCAGAGGCCCTGCTCACTGTAGCTCTCATTTCCCTGCGATGCAGTGACCACTGCTCGTTGCTCAAAAGCAAGTGCTGTTCCCTGCAGGCACTGCCAACACTGTCCACACAGCCCCGAGGATGCCAGAATTTACAGGGAACTCACCAGGCCACATCGAAGCGGAAGCCCAGGTCAAATATTGTGTAGCAGATCCCTGGAAAGCAAGAGCGACATGGGAACCTTCAGACAGGCACCAGCTACCAGCACTGCACTGCTGTTTCCTCCGCCACCTGCAAAGCCCCGGGGCAGAGGCCCAGGAGCACATGCAGGAGGGCTACTAGGAAGACTGGCTCAGGTGCCCTGAGCTGTGGGGCAGGGTGGCCCGCCAAAGTCCTGCCCCAGTGATTCCAGCACTCCCATATCAGTGCAGAGCAGAGACAGCCCAGACCTACCATACACCCAGACCCCATCCCAGTCTTCACCCAGAAGAGGATCGTGGTGGTTGTCGCACCCATCTTCTGTTCCCTGACCCTGCTGAGTGCCCACAGGCCATGCTGGGCAACAGGGGCTCAAGGGCAAACCAAAGGCCGGTGCCCCAGCACAGTCTCCATCTGCATCACCCAATGGCTCAGCTCCACTGGAGAGCCACAGCACCAGGTGATCTTCTGCAAGCCCTTCTCTCTCACAGGGAAGGCGAGAGGTGCGAGGCTGTGGCCTGACCATCATGTGCTGCTTCATCACCATCCCACCAGGGTCTGTGCTGCTTCCCAGGAGCCCATCAACACCAGAAGCTGCAGCTATCCCCCAGCACCCCCCTTCCCAAGGCTGTGGGTGTTCAAGATGTGCCTGCTGTCCTCAGTGTTTCCCCCAGGGTTAGTTATTTCCAGAGAAATTTGTACCCCAACACAGGCAGGAGACACCAAAGCACAGGCCTGAGAAACCCAGCAGAGCCCTTCCTTTCTAGGGATTACAAGGACAGCTTGCCCTGCTGTAACCCGAGTGCTCCTCTCCTGTGCTGAATCGCAGCCACGAGTCACACCCAGCAAGCAGCCCCGTGCAGCCCAAGCACACACAGAGGTGTTCTCACCGTAACCCTGCCCTGCTCTGAGCTCGTGAGTGGGAAACACAGCTGCAGACCAGAAGAGACACTTGCTCTTTGCATGGCTCGCAGAGCACAGCTGCAAGAGAGGGTGACCTGGCCCTAAGGAACAGATAAGTGCAGGCAGCATGGTACTGTCTGCTCCACACCAGATAAAGAGGGGGAAGGGATGGGTCTACCATTGCTGACTAGAACTAGTGGCTGTGTGACACCGGCCCCCCGTATGGCTGGGAAAAGTGGAAACCAGGAGACTTCTGAAACGCTTAAAAGCAGCAAAGAGGTCACTGCACCTGTTCCGCTGCTCCCTTCCCCCTAGAGTTGCAGCCTGAAGGCAGGGGGTGATGGCAAACTGGTAATGTGCCCAGCAGCAATACAGGGGCAGGACCATGTGCCCCAGGTCAGAGGAGCCCTTCCCTGTCCAACTCATCCCATGGGATGGCCTTGGCGCGGCAGCGTAGGGAGACCTGCCAGCCTTGCAGCAGGGATGTCCCCATCATCCCTATATGCTAAACCCCTCCACACGTAACTCAGGGCTCAGCACCACACGCACCACAAGAACATACAAGCACTGCCAGGCGAGCTGGCCCTGAAATGGGAAGTGGTAATGCCACTCCCACCCACAGAACTGGGGTGTCCCCTGTCTCCTGCTGTGACACACGCAAACAAGGAACAGTGCCACCACAGCCAGGGAGCACAGAGGGAGGCCACTTCCCAGCCTGCACACCCAGCAACCTTCAGGGATGATCTCTACGGTGCTGGGCCCGGCTGGTCTGTGACTTGTGTTTTGGCTTTGCTGCTTGGCTGCCAGAGCAGGAACTGAACCCAGCCAGCCTCAGCCGCCCCCACTCCCCAGGAGTGGTAAAGAAGAGCTACAACCGGCTCAGGGCAGATCCTCAGGGCACCTTCCATTTCTTCAAGAGCAGTGTAGCCTTGGATTCATAGACAAAAGAAAGAGTGAAAGATGCTTGTGAGCTCTGGCTCCCAGCCCTGCAGCCAGAAGGACAGAAAAGAGCTGGGGCAGCAGGACTGGAGCACCAAAGCAGGGCTCAGGACAAGGAGGGAAAGCACAGAGAGGCACCACTACAACACCACGCAGAATGAGACCGCTTCCTGCTCACGCCTTCCCAAAAGGGGATTGCAACAGGGCAGAGGAAATTGCGAGCATCTCAGCTCGTCGAGATTTTCCAACAGTCTCAAGTTCACAGTGTGCATCTGCACTGGTGCAGGCTGCATGACTCAAAGAGCCCAGTAAGGCAGCCCTGGGCCCAGCACTGGGTTCATCAGGCCCTGGAAACACGAGGGAGTGAGCCAGCCTTCATTTCTGACTCAGTCTCTCCCCTCACCCAAATGCTGAGGCAGGAGCCAAGGTCTCCCCAGTCTCTGCCTGGCTCGTGGTCACTTCACTCTGTGCTGAAAGAGGAAATAACCAATAGCTCCGGCATAAAACTTTCCTGCTACCTCTTGCATATTAATCCCATTCTCAGTGCTGCTGAGCCCAACACCATCAGCAGCAGAGCCTGGGCTGTCACAAGCTGCAACACAGCCATGCATCAGCTCTGCAATCATCAAGACAAACTTGCACGTTTGTTTATGCTGCCACAGCTTGGCAAAGCGGGAGGTCGATCTCCTCCATCCATGGGACATCAGCTGTCACAGCCTGAAAAACCAGGCACCTGCCTTTACTTCCCCTGATCTGCCAAATCCAAACAGAACCCTTGACTAGCACCAGTACCTTTCCGCTCTCGCATACAGAGAAGTGACTGCTGAAGCCGGAGAGGCTCCAAGCGCTGAAAGCTGCGCATCCAACAGCGCACTGCTGGGGGTCCAGCCCCTCTGAGGGAGCACCCAGGGGGTGATGTCCTGGCTGAGGAGCCCCACAGGAGCCCTCCCGGTGCCACGGCAGGCCACGAGCCACCAGGGCACTGACAACCTCGCACCTCCTCGACCCCCGCCTCCCTTTTCCACGCCACAGCAAACCCTCCAGCCCCTCTCCGGCAAGGGAGCAGCCAGCGCGGACACTGGCCCGAACTCCAGTCTCCCCTCAGGCCCACAGCCCCTTCCTGCCCCACGGCCCAGCCCTGTAACCCACCGCCCTCTGCCCCTCAGCCCAGCCCTCTCCGTGACCCGCGGCCCGGCGCCGGCCCCCCCGCCCGCCGTCCCGGCGCTGACCGACGCCCAGCATCGTGGTCCAGAAGGCGAGGCCGAGCCCCGAGTACAGCAGCGCGAGCCCCGTCATGGCGGCAGCGGCGCGGGACGGAACCGAGCGGTCCGACCGGGCGCGAGCGCGTCACCTGACCCGCGTGGAACACGTGAGCGGAACCGCAGCGCCCGAGAGGAAGTAACGACGTGCCACCGCCTCCACCGCGCCCGCTTATTGGCTGCCCGGCCTGACTGCCGCGAGGGAACTACATAGACCATAATGCACCGCGACAGGAGCATCTTTCCATTGGCTGTCCTTCCCAGCCCCGCCCTGCCGTGAAGCGCGATAGGCTCCGCTCCGCCAGGGGCGGGATTTCCGGGATCAGGGAGGGCGGTGCCTAATTCTGATTGGCCGACTCCTCGCCCCAGCCCGGAAGCGGGCGCAGGGGTCCCGCGTGGCGGGCCTGACCCCCGACCCCGCGGCGCCATGGCAACGGCCTTCAGCAGCGATGGGGAGGCCGCGCTGCGGCGGGAGCTGGGCCCGGCGGCGGCGGCCCCGCGGGGGGAGCTCGACGGCTTCTACGAGATGGGCCGAGCCGCCGCCTTCGTGCGGGGCGGCGGGTTCCGCAAGGTGAGCGGGGCCGGGGGTGGAGCAGGGCCGGGGGCTGTGGGCCGCCCCTCCCCGGTGCCTTACTCCGTGTTTCCCCCCAGGTCGCCCTCCAGTTCCCTGATGGGCTCCTGGCGGACGCGGCGGCGGTGGCGGCCCGGATGGAGGCGGCGACCGGGGCCGAGATGTACATCCTGGGAGACACCACGTACGGCAGGTCGGTGTGGGGTCGTGTGGGGTGTCCGGGGGTGCCTCCATGGGCAGGAACAGGGCTGCTCATCCCCAGCCTGACAGGGCCGAGGGTCAGAGCCGCTCGGGTTGGGGACAGCAGTGCCAGGGAGGAGGAAGAGCTCCGTGGTGCAGAGCCCGTCTGACACCGGGTCTTCCCCGCAGCTGCTGTGTGGACGAAGTGGCCGCCGAGCACGCGGGTGCCGAGGCGGTGCTGCACTACGGCCCGGCCTGCCTCAGCCCCTGCAGAAAGCTCCCGGTGCTGCACATCTTCGGGCAGCAGCCCCTGGACGTCGGGTGTTGCGCAGAGGCCTTCCGGGAGCTCTACCCCGACCGGCAGAGCCGTGTGGTGGTGCTGAACGATGTGGTCTATGCCCATGCGATGGGTGAGTGCTCTGGGGCAGGGAGTGGGACTCTGGCAGTGCTCAGAGCCCTGCAGAGCTGCCAGGGGGAGAGGCAGCAGCAGGCAGGCAGGCAGTCCGCAGCCTTGATTCTGTCCTCTCCTCTCTCCTAATCTGCTGTCCCACCTTCTGCAGGACGCGTCTGTGGCCCTCTTTCATTGTCACTCCTCTCTCCCTTCAGGTGAGCTGGAGCAGCAGTTGTGCCCCGAATACCTTAATGTTGTCTTCTCCAGGGTGGTGTGTGGGGACCCTCCTGGCCCCACACCGCCCGGGGAGGTGCGGCAGTTTGGTCGCCAGTTCCCGGTGGAGGCACCGGGAGGGCTGCAGGACTACGCCATGTTCTACGTGGGAGCTGAGGGCCTGGCCCTCACCAGCTTCATGCTGACCTGGAACCGGTGCCCCTTCAGTTCCTTTGACCCTGCCACCGGCTGCGGCCGCCATGAGACCTTCAACGTCAACCGGGCCCTGATGCGACGCCTCTACCTGGTGGAGCGGGCCCGGGACGCCCATGTGGTGGGCATCCTGGTGGGCACCCTTGGCGTGGCAGGCTACCTGGCCGTGCTGCAGCACCTCCGGGAGCTTCTGCACAGGGCTGGCAAGCGCAGCTACACGCTGGCTGTGGGGAAGCCAAACCCCGCCAAGCTGGCCAACTTCCTGGAGGTGGACATTTTTGTCCTGGTGGCCTGTGCTCAGAACTCCCTGTTGGACTCTAGTGATTTCTACCGGCCTGTTGTCACCCCCTACGAGCTGGAGCTGGCCTGTAACCCAGCCCGTGAATGGACGGGGAACTACCTCACTGACTTCCGAGACCTGCTGCCAGGTAATGCTAGGAACCAGCCGCCCAACACCCTCCTGGGGCGCATCCTGCCCCGTTCCCCTTCCTGGAGGCCACGGTTGCCCTGGCTCTGCACCAGCCAGAGGATAGATGTGAGTACCAGGCTGATGTTACTGTCTCCCGGCAGGTGCCTGTGCTCACGTTGAGCTCCCACCGGCTGTCCCTGCAGCAGAGGCTGTTCCTGACATCTCGCTGATCACGGGGGAGATGCGTGCTGCCCACCTCTGTGACCCCCCAGCCCCCCAGCTGCCCAGCACCGTCCTGGCCTGCAGGGACCAGACACGGGCCCTCGCGGAGATCAGCCCTGCTGGTTTGTGATTTGGTTTCGTGGTGGGGCTGAGCCCCGGTGCAGGGGCAGTGTTGCCTCCCTGCTCCCAGTAACAATTTCCTTTCTCTCTCCTCCCAGCCTCCTTCCTGGACTCCCGCAGCTGGCGGGGCCTGGAGCAGCAGCTGGGGCAGACCCCTGTCTCCAAGGCTGTGCAGGGCCGACGAGGGATTGCCATTGCCTATGAGGACGAGGGGCGTGAGCAATCCTGATTCGGCAGGAGCAGCGGGTGCACAGGGGCCCGGGGGTCGCCTGCCGCTGGCTGTCAGACCCATGAGGGTCTCATGAGGGTCCGGACCAGCCACCCGCTGGCCCCATACTGGATGCGGCTGTGGGTCAGTAGTGCTATGGTGGGAGAGCAGGAGTTGCATGTGTGTTTGGGGGTGCTTGCGTCACCCTGGGGCTCATGGCCAGGGCAGTGGCAGGCCAGGAGAGGTGCTTGGCCCAGAGGGCTCCCCGCTCCAGGGCAGCTTTGGCCCTCCGTGGAAAGGTCACAGCTTCACACAAGCCAACAGCACCAGGACTTGAGGCTTTTGTGGGCTACTGCTGCTAACTAAAGCTGAACTGAAAAGGACTCGTGAGTGAATCATCTTCTAGAATAAAACATGGGCTGAGGAGCGCAGACTGGGGTCCCAGAGTCAAAGTACAGATAGATGGTGGTGTGCACTTGGTTGTGCACACTTGTTAGTGCACTTGGGTGTTGCACAGGGTTAAAAATGACCCAAGAGAAAACCAGAACTGGGACCCCCCAGAAACAGAAGTGCGTTCACAGGCTGGGCTGGGGAGCTGAGGCAAAGCGCAGAGGGCTTCAACTGTGAGCAAGGCCCTCACCTGCTGTGATGCCCAGGAGCGGGGTGCACACACACTGTGCTGCAGGGAGGACCCTGCGTTCGGCGGGGATGGAGTCTGGCCCCTCTCACGTGGGGCAGGACCGTTTCTGCTCTGTGAGCTGCTCCATGCCGGGCGGGGGAAGCAGAGGGGACTCGTTTTTGCCATCCCTCAGGAGGCTTTGAGGCATCCCAGCCTTGATTCAGCCTCCTCCACTGGGCTCTTCCCCAGAGGCAAGGGGCAGGCAAAATCCAGGCACCGCAAAAATGACAGCCACAACATAGAAATATTCTTAATATAATTAGGTGCAGGGCCTCCCCCCTCCCAACCACACACGTACAAACGAGCAGGGGGCGAGCCCCCCCTGCCCAGCCAGCCACTGCTGTGGGCACAGGGGCAGCCTCCCCACCATGGGGCACGGGCACCCGCGGGGAAGGGCTGGTAGCCCCGGCACGGGGCAGTCCGTGCTGGGACAGTCCTGCCCAGGCTTTGCCCCCCCGCGCCACCGCCTCCTGCAGCCGGCACTCCCGTCCCCTGCGAGGGGGGAGCATGCTGGGGGAAACAAAGATGCTGACACCGAGATGCGGCCACCAAATCTAGCTGAGGAGCGTCCTGAGTGGGTTAATTCTAGGTGGAGGGTTATTCTACGAGCCGTACTGCAGCAGGGCGGGGAGGATGAGGGGGGGCTTCCTTGCGGGGAAGAGCTGGTCCGGGCAAATTGTCCGCGGTCCTGGCCAGGTGCTCAGTAGTCTGCTGTGTACTCCGTGCCGTGCAGCCCTCGGCACAGCAGGGTGAACTCCTTCACCATCTCCTTCACTCGCCGCTTGTTCACACGCTCTCTGCTAAGACAGAGGGAGGGGACAAACATGAAGCAGGAGGGACATGCCAGGCCATGCAAGGGTGGGGGGGTATTCCCACAGCGCATGGGGCACAGCCGCCCCAGGGAGGGG
Organism: Strix aluco; assembly: GCF_031877795.1. Taxonomy (NCBI): domain Eukaryota; kingdom Metazoa; phylum Chordata; class Aves; order Strigiformes; family Strigidae; genus Strix; species Strix aluco. Next base: position 12,246,393 of record NC_133938.1, read on the forward strand.
TGCACGAACCTGAGGATCTGCTGGCTGAAGGTCTCCTTCTGCTCAGGGCTGACGCGGGCTGAGGGGAAGCCATCCTGCTGCATGGCCTCCTTGATCCAGACGCTCAGGTAGCTGAAGCAGTGCTTGTTCAAGGCAAAGAGGATTTCTGCGAAGTGATCCATGAGGCTGCGGGAAGCCTGGCCGCCGACACCCTGCCACCGAGCAGACAGACCCCGCTGAGCCCCTGGTGTCACCCTGCCAGCACCCACCCACACTGCCGGGCTCTCTGGCCCCAGCTCTGCAGACATGCTGCTCGGGAACAGAGCCCACAGCTGCCCGGGGAGTCCGCGGTCCCAGCGTCTCTCACCTCCAGCACTGCCTGCAGCAGCACTTTGCCGTTCTCATGCACGACCTGTCCCACAGGGGCGATCTCTCCGCAGCGGGGCAGCAGCTCCGTCTGCAACACAGAGCCCAGCCCGCTCAGTGCCGGAGCCAGCTCCGCACTGCAGCGCTGTTGCCCAACCTGCAGCCCCACTCCTGCCCTCCCAGCTCTCAGGGGGCTGCACGATGCCACGATACTCACAAAAAAGCCACAGGATGCTTTGACTGTTGGGGCCTCAGGGAACTTGAGCGAAAGGACACCTGCGGGCAGAAATCGCTCGGGTTAGCAGCCAGGAACACCGCACACCACCCCAAATCAGCCTTGTGGTCCCCAGCTTTTGGCTGGTCTGCACCTGGCTCCGCAGGAGGAGCAGGCTGGCTTCTCTGCAGAGCAGTTTCGAGCGCGCGCCCGTGCCAGTGGTACTCACCACACTGAAACACTGCTTTGACATCCAGGTTGCTACACAGGAAGAGGTCCGGCTTCCTTTTCAGAGCCTGCAAGGCACACAGACAGGCAGCATAAACCCAGCGCTGCAGAGGCAGCCAGGAAACCTCCAAGGAACCCGGTGCCCCAGACAGCCTCTGCCTGGATGCACACTTACCTGGGCACACCCACGGTAAACAGCAGATTCACACAGTACAGCAGGAATCCATCACTTTTCCCCCCACCAAGAAAATATCAAGCAAACAGCCAGGTGGTTTGCTATGCTCAGGGACTGCCAAACCCAGGACCTGAGGCTGGATGCCATGGCGGTGTACACACAAATGCTTCAGACACAGAGATGGGACAGAGGGCTCCTGTCCCACCAGAACAGGCCAGGCAGTGGCAGCACTCCCAGGACAAGGGCAGCCATGTGGGGCCCAGCAGAGAGCAGCCACCTCTGTGCTTTGCTCCATTCCTCTTGAAGAAGCTGGCATCCCTGGGGTCACAGCAACTGGTTCAAGCAGTAACCCCACACTGGACCAGTAGCTCGCTCTGGTTGGGCTCTAGGGCACCGATGATGAGATGCCAACACTGCTTGGCAGTGGCTGAGCAGCAAGTCTGAGATCAGAAAAGCTTTGGGTTTTTTTCTGCCACACAGCAATCCCACCAGCCTTTGTGGAGGTCAGGCACTGCTGCCAAGGACCCCTGAGCTGTGGCACCTCATGCAGTGGCTTGGTCCCCCCTGTGCTGGCCCTGGGCAGTCACTGGACAGAGATGTTTCAGCCTGCACCCTCCACTCTATGGGAAGGGTTTCTGCCCTGCCACATAACGCAGCCATGTCTGTGCCCTGCCAACTGTGCCACTTTGCCCACTGCTGCGGGCCAGCACTGCGGATGGCAGCCACAGCTCCTGCCCTGCTGTCACTGTAACACTGGTGACAGCAGCCACAGCACTGGAGTGGCCCCACTCTTGTGCCTGGAGCTTGGAGAGCAGGATACCAGGGCAGGCAGCCCTTGGGCTGAGCTGCGTGCAGGGCCACTGCTGCCCTCGGAGCCCGCTCCCAGGAATGAAAGCAGGGACAGCTTTCAGCCAGCAGCACCCAGGACACATGGCCACCTGCCCACAGCCACGATCTCTACTTGAAGCAAACCAGACATTTCCCACCCCTTCTCCTCAAGGGAAAGCCCACAGCCATCTGCCCAGTGCAGAGAACATATGCTGGAGACCAAGAAGCTAGGGAGTTTCAGGGTTACCCCATCTCCTTTCTGACCCTTTGTATCACACACTGCAAGAGAGGACTCGGGTTTGGGCACTGAAGGCATGGCTGTACCAGGTGGAGATGGCACAATGGCAGGGACCTGCCTCCCTGCTAGATGCAAGCAGAGACCTTCACAGGGGCAATCGGGCCACAACACACCTGTGTGTATATATACAGGCTGTGTGCACTATCCCTCCTGACACGCTAGCACCACCTTCAGAAGGCTAGCTAGTGGCTGGGCAATGGTCTAGAAATACATCCACTCATTGCGGCTGCCGCTGTCTAGTCAGCCCCATACTGCACAAACACTTGCAAAAGACATAGTTTTAGCCATGGGAGACTATCCCCACTGGGGCCCTGGTGTGGGCTCCAGAGCAGTTGGCTCCTGTGATACCACTCGGCTGCAGGTTCCTCTACCCTGCCTGTCCAAGACAGCTGGTTTTAACCCAAGTCCTGCATGCTACAAGACTGGTCAGCTGGCACAAGAGTCTTCCAGCATGCTCAGATTGCTACCTACCTGCAGGGTGCTTCTCCCAGCCACACCAGACCCGCAGCAGGCAGAGCCCCCCAAGCTCTCCTGCAGACTCGCTGCAGCAGCTGTTCCTCACTCTGCCAGTGCCACGGGGGAAAGCGTGACAATACTGAGAGGGCTCCTTCCTGCAGTGCACCTCCACCAAGGGAAGCAGAACCCAATCTGGGTGCACGCGCACATGTCTGATGTAGACAGAGTTGCTTTTTACCCCCATGAGATGGGGCCCTGTGGAGCTTCTCCCATCAGCAAGTAGTACCAGGTAGGTCCAGCTGCTCTTTCCCAGCACCCTGCTGCAGCTCCGGGGCCTCTTACTGCCAGCCTCTCCTCCCTGTCTCCTGCCAGAGCAGCTCTGCTCACATGTTCTGGGATGGGGACAGAGCTTTAAATGCTTTCAAATGTCCCCCCAACATCCTCTGCTGCAGCAGCCACTGCAGAGGTAGGCATTGGCTCTCTGGTGAGGGCTGTCCTGCAGGCTGGTGCAGAAAGGACATTGGGTTCTCCACAGCAGTTGGGAGACCCCCAGACAGGTCTTCAGAGCAGGCTCTTCTGTGCCTGGCTCTTCAGCAGCAGGTGGGCATGGAAGGGACATCGAAGCCCACTCCTCCAGCAGACAGGGGACAGTGCAGGGCTGCATGGCCAGTTCCTGCAGCTCTCCAGAACACACAGAGGAGCCCTGCGGGGGTGGGTGGATGTGCCTGCAGCCCTGGTGGGGAGGCAGGCTGGAGAGCCCAAAAATCCTACCTGCAACCGGGAGCATGCTCACGAGTGGTACCTGCTGGCCAGGGAGTGGGCAAGAGCTCCCAAACACCAGAATCTGCCTGGTTTTGCTGACACAGACCCGGGTGCAAGCCCCAGCCACCGTGGCTGTGTGGTCCTGGACAGGGGTGCTCTGGCTGTGCAGGTGGCACTGAGCCCCGCAGCCCTCCAGGCTGGATGCTCACCTCGGGCACAGCAGCAGCGATGCTTTGCACTGTTCCCAGCACACCGCGGAGGCAGGAAGGGAGCAGCTGAGGACAGATCTCACTGCAAAGGGTGCTGGCACCACTCTGTGCAGCCTTACGGCAGACTGGTTATTTTATACTTAGCTTTGAGTAGAAACAATAACTCCAGGTCTCCGGCGTCTGTAAGACATTTGGTTTAAGCCAGCATGCTCTTGTGATCAACCAGCCATCATCCGGAGTGGACTGCCAATTAATATGGTGGCAAAACAATCAGCCGCACCAACTGGGCAGTCCCACAGGCTGCAGCCAAGCCCAAACATATTATAAAGTCAACTGAAATCCTGTCACGCAGAGAGATGGCTCCCTGTGAGCTTGTGACAGGGGCTGATGTGCAGATATCAGGAGGTAGCTGCTGCTTCTGAGTTATCTGAGTAATGCTGGCAGAGGGAGAGGACACTAACACTGCCTGCAAGGGGAAACCAGACAAATTTGAAACAGGGAAGATGATATTTCTATGGAGGTGATCAACCACAGGAGCAGACAGTCAGGGAGTGGCAAAGTCTCCACCTTGACACACTCCTGGGTCTACACTTGCTGCTGCTCTGGAAGATGCATTACTTTGCCAAGGGTTCCACAGGTGGAGGAGGCTGGGATGAAAACACAGCCCCTGACACATGAAAATTAGATCTGAAGAGATCTGCAGTTCTCTCCAACTTTAATCCTTGGATCTGCAAATGCTCAACAGCATCACTACAGAGCATGGTCCTCTGGAAGAGGAAAGGCTGGACCCACCTCTGCCATCAGACAGTTCTTGAAGTCCTGAGAGCAAGGAGCCAAGCAGGGATGGCAAGGCCATTTCTTGATGGGTTTCAAAGTGCCCCACCAGATCATCAGTCTGGGAAGAGAGGCAGGCCAAGGAAGAGGAGGAAACCTTGAAACAAGTCCTATGTGTGAGGAGAGAGGACAGCGATGGGATCCTTTGGTCTCCATGGGGTTGCTGGAATAAAGAGCCGAGGAAAACATAAAATCTTGAGTGGTGGTGGGTGGCAGTGAGCTGGCAGCACATCAGGCACCTCACAGTGATCCATGATGGAGCAGCCATGGAGGTAGGAGCTTCTGAGATGCTCCTGTAACAGCACCGCCAAAGGACGTGGACTGTCTGGAGACTGGCATGCCAGAGACTAGGCTGGTTGCCAGCACCCTGCCCAGCATTGCCTGAAGATCCTGCCCACGAGGGCAGCATGTAACAGCTTCCCAGCAGCCAGGACGGGTGGTGTTTGCTCTGACAGCACACCCCATGGAAGTGCAGCACGGTTGCACTTTTCTGTCCAAGAGAGCACAAATGTGCCATGCCCAGACACAGAGAAGGACCCCAAGCCAGAGGGAAACAGCACTTTCCAAAGAAACAGCAAAGCCTTGGAAGAGTCTCTCAGGGTCACCTAATCCCCTACCCTCCTGGCAGGATCACCTCTACCTGCCCTCCAGGAGCAACAGGGTTGTTGAGTCCTTTCAAACCCTCCAAGCAACAGCAACTCCCCAAGTGACCTTCCAGTGCTTCCCCGTGCTGTTAGAAAGATCTCCTACTGCCTAACCTGGATCTTTTTCCATGATTTCCTCTCATGACTGTTTGCTCCACTCGAGGAGAACAGAAAAGGGGTTTTTACCTACGACTGGGACACTACCTTTTACACACCCGAAGACTCAGGCAGCTCCTCAGGCTCCCATCAGCCTTTCTTCCTCACCATGTGTACAACATGGTCATCTTTTCAGATGCTTTTCACTGTGCTGTACAGTCTGTCTCTACAGAAATGTTGTGCCCTGAACTGGACACAGTGCCCAAGCGGAGGTCCCACCAGCGCTGAGCAGTCAGGGAGGACATCTCCATGAACTTCATGCACAGACCCCATTCACCAATTCTCCCATCACGTTCAAAACTCTTGTTAAAAGGTCACAGCTTCCAAAACCAGCACCGGCTAAAGCTGCGAATGACTTCCAATAACCTTGATTACATTATGTTTTTCAAGAGGAAAAGCAGGGAAGAAAACAGCGCGATACAGCTTGCGAGATGCGATGGGTCTCAACAGGATCTGGGCATCAAGGTGAGACCCATAAGGAGCAGACCCTGCCCAGGGCGGTGAGGTGCAGCCCCCTCACCCGCTCCATCCCACAAGACCCACAAGAGGGCCGAGCTGCCATTGGAGGGGGCTGACGGCTTAGCACCCAGACATGCCAGGCACCCTTCCTGGGCTGCCAGCAAGGGCAGGACAGCCAAGCTCTGGCAGCTGCCTGGGTGGGTGCCCCTGCACAGCCACTGGGCCAGCACACACGGACAGAGGTCTTGTCATTACAGAAATGAAGCAGAAAATTACTTTTCCAGCCCCTCCTTGCCCACCGACTCACCCTCTGGGTAGGTGCCAGGGGATGTATCTCCAAGGGGGGCACTGAGCATGTCGAGGATACCAGGGCTTCTCCCTCAAGGGCCACAGCAGGCTGAGAAGCATGCTGGGCTCCTGCTGCTCCCAGAGCAGAGCACAGTGCCAGCCCTGCCTGCCCGCTGCCAGTGGTGACATGAGTGCCAGCCCCACGCGCCAGCCCGCAGTCCCCGTCACGCCAATGCAAGTGGTCGCTGTGTGCCACCGAGCCAGCGGCACGGGAGCACTCCCAGGCTGCAGGTGCAGGAGCTGCTGCCACCCCAAGAGGCTGCCGGGGCGGGAGGCAGCGTGGCACCCTGGCAGGTCCAGATGCCATTACAACCACATTGCTCAGAGCCAAACGCCGGCAGCTGCCTGCTACTGTGGGCAGGGGCTTCCTCCCACAGGTCCTGGGGCAAAGCAGCCAGCTCAGCCTCTCCCTGCTCCAGAGGACCCATCGCAGGGCAGGTAAACGGGTCGGAAAACATCCACTTAATGCTCTAATTTGTCTGTCACCCGAGGGTGACCACAGCAGCAGCCCCAAGCGCCCCACGCCAGCTTCGGCAAGGCGAGGGGGTGGCAGCTGGAGGCTGCCCTGCAGAGGAGGGCACTGCCCTGGGGATGGTGCAAACCCAGAACTAAAGGAGAATGTTTTGTTTTCAACTTCCACGGAAACAGATGGAGAAACTCGATATTCAACTAAAAGGAAAAAAACGTTGTCAACAGAAAGCTAAAAATAGGTTTAAATTGAATTAAAAAGAGAAAGAGAGAGAACAGAAAGTGAATGAATAAGAAACTAAAACACACCTGTGCCAGGAGTTGCATAAATGAATCAACAATATCAGGATGATCCCTGGGCCCTAAAATATAATAAAGATGTAACTTAAGAGAAAAATCATACAAACAGCAACTCAACATCATATAGTTATGTGATACAGAAAGAATTTACAAGTGAAAACAGGAGTGTAAGGGAGGAGGGGTGTGTGGGGAAGGGGATGGGCAACATGAGCAGCTTGAAGCAAGTTAAAGAAACAAAACATACAAAAAATCATGAAACTTGGAGAACCCAAGAACAGAAAGAAACTGCAAAGGAAAGGGTCTGAAGCCCCAGGGTCTCCGGCTAGCACCTGGGTGCTGCAGAGCCAAGGAGATCTTCATGTCCTTGGGGAGGAAGAGGAGGAGGAGCAGGGGCTAGCTGGGCACCATCTCCACAAGGAGAATTAGAGCTTTTGCACTGTGGGAACTGAGCGGGTGTCTTCAGAGCACCGTTTGGTCCTGGAAGATAACTGCAAGTGAACGACAACACCTCAGCAAACGCTTGACAGGCCCGGCTGGGCTCAGGCGTGCACATGCTTGTCACCAGCACCAGCTGCTCAGGAGCCCCTGGCACAGTCACCCTCCCGCCCCATTCCCAGATGCTCTCCGAGACCCTGAGTCCAGAACCCTCTTGGAAATCTCCTCCAGCATCCTCCTGGGAGAGAGCAGCTCCATGCCCAGAGATCTCCATGCCAGCACCACTCACCCTACCTTGGCATCTGACTGTGCACAGACGCGTCTTGGCCCCTGTGGGGTCAGGCGTCCCCCTCTCTCCTGCCGCCCGTGGGCTCAGCAGAAGGGGCTCCCCCTGCTCGGGGCCGGCCACCCGACGGCGTGGGTGGGAGCACACAGTCCGGGCACACAGCGAGCTGGACAGCCGCTTGCCTGAGCGAAGCTCGCATCCAAGCATTGGCACAGCTCTGGCTCTGTCCCCTCCCCTTTCCTCCTGCAGACATGTCCGCTGCTGCCCAGAGGCATCGTCACCTCCCCGGGCACCGAGCCAAAAGGGTTTCAGCATAGACGCATCCACACGCCGCTGGCAGAAGCAGGGACCTGATCTCCGGGTAAGCCCGGCTCGCTTGTCACTGACCCCAGTGACACCTCAGCGCAGCGGATTTGCTCGGACCGTGGCGTGATGATGAAGCAGGAGTCCTCACATCTCCCCCACCTCCCTAGAGAGCTCTGAGCCTTGTACTGGGGGATGGCATCACCCTACCTGGCACCCGTCTATGAGCAAAGGACAAGATCCCTTGGGGACTGTAATGGAGCTGCTGAATGACCAGAGCCAGCAGCTCCAAGGTATGTTTGTCCCCAACATGGGGCAAGTCACCAAGAGGCCGAGGGGAGCCGTGGCAGGGCCTGTCCTAACCCCATTCGCTTTTTGTAGTGCAGGCAGCAAGCCAAAGGGGGGTCCCTGCCCTGCGGGAGGATGCCAGCATCCTCAGCATCACAGCAGTGACTTGGTGGCCAGCAGTGACTCTGAAAAGGTTCTTTCCCACATATTCACACACACATCCTCCTCCTTGTGCGAGGGCTTGATTCCTGGCCATTATGAGCACCAACTGACCCCGGGAGGAGCCCCAGGATCTCCTAGGGAGCACAGCCTCTCTGCCAAGCGGGACTAGAGCTCCAGTTTGACCCTTGCAGCACACAACGCCCAGCCCTGCTGCAGAAGCGGGGCTGTCACAGCAGTCCAGAGTCTCACCCGGGGGGTTCCTGCTTCTGCTGCCCTGCAAGGAAGGTACCCACCTTCCAGGGGTTGGGATGAATCCAAGAAACAGAGATGGCCCCATTAGCTTAGCTAGGAGTGAAAACAGCCATTCCTGTAAGACGCCTCCAGACTCCATGCATGCAACAGCCTGACAACAGCCCCAGCGCGAAGAAGAGTTAATCCCACGTACCTTGCTGAAAGAGGGTCAGCGTGACTGAGGTAACGAGCAAGAAGAGGGCCTTGATGGGAGGGAAGTGGGCAGGCTCGTGGGCAAAGATGTGAACCAGCTGCAAGAGAGAGAGGAGGACTGAAGCTGCTGCTGGCCCTGCGTGCCCCCAGCCTCCCTGGGGAGCAGCAGCCCCAGTACCTGCCGGGTGAGGTCGATGGCAGAGGCCTGGGGGATGGTGCTGTACATCTGCCCCAGCATCTCGCACAGCTGAGGCACCATGGGGGCAAAATCATCCAGGAGGGTCTTCACGGACTTCTCAAAGATGGCACAGACAGACTGTGAGAGAAGGACAGTGTGAGCAACGGACATCAGGAGACCTCTCCCAGGGGTCTGGGGCTTGATGGATGGGTCCCAAGGGAGGGAAGAGCTGGTAATGGGGACAGGGACCAGTCAGGCAGAGGGCTCAGACCTGTGCTGGTACTGGTGCCCTGCCCTGCAGCACAGCATGGTCCCAGACACTGGGAAACACCCTTCGCACTGCTGCAGAAAGGCTCTCCGAGTGGTTGGTGGGACACTGCACATGGGTATTACTGGACTGAGCGAACTGGAGAAACACCAGATGACACAGGTCCAGAGCAGAGCAGAGCTCTCCCCTTAAGGAACACAGGTTTGACAGACCCCATATCCCATGTCCCTGCTGATGGCAGGGCCTCCGTAACTGGAGAGGAGCAGAGCTGATGAGGGCACAAGACAGACAAGAACGGCCAGACGCTGCTGGTGATAGCAAGCAGCATGGGTCTGGACAACCCAAAAAGACACCCCTCTGACAGGGCATCACCCAGTGTCTGTCCTTTGCTGTCCCCAGTACAGGTCAGCAAGGACAGGCAGAGCTGCAGGCAGTACTCAAGAAGAGCCTGGTTACCTCCACCACCTGGGCATCATTCAGCCACTTGCTGAGGACCTTCTGTATGAGCTGGAAGACTTGCTGCAGAACCACCACCACCTGTAAGGAAGGAGAGGGACTGAAGAGAATTCCCGGGGAAGGGAAATTCAAAACTAAGCATGGCCTGGGCTCAAAGCTTCAGGCACCACTGCCTCCTTCCCCTCCGCAGCTGGGCAGCTCTCCTCCCTGCTGAAGCATCCTAGCACAGCTCAAAGCTGGCAGGCAGTGCCCGGGCTGTCCTCCAGAGCAGCACCCAGCCAAGAGGGATCTGGCAGAGCCCCTCTGCCCACCTCAGAAGCAGTGGGATGAGCTGAAGGAGTTGTTTCAGCTGGAATACACCTGCACTACCCTCTTCATGTACACACTGCACTCCCCATTAACCCCCCTCTCCTTAAGGCACCAGCAGCGAACAGCGAGGCTTTGGCAAGGCTGTGGCAAAGAGCACTCTACTCACTGGGTTGGGTCCTTGCTGCACAGGCAGTTTCTTGACCTCGGTGCTTTCGTGGTCATCATCATGGTGGCTGATGTCCAGGGTGGTGAAGAGGTTGGAGAGCAAGCCCAGAATGTGGATGATAGCCAGCTTGTTGGAGGGATTGGGCTGCCAGGGAAAATAAAGTCAAACCGTGACACAGACTGTGCTGCTTAATCACCGTCATGCCTTTGGGATCCTGAGGAACCAGGACTCCAGAGGCAAAGAGCCAGAGAGGGGTTCCCTACACTGTGCTCTCTCGAGCCCACGTTCAAGAGTGCTGCTTCAACAAAGCAGCCCCAGGGTTACAGCCAGCAGGAGAAGCCACTTCTGGATGGAGGTAGCACAAGGGCACTCACCGTTTCGTCAGCCAGCTTTTCCAGCTGCTGGATGTAGGGGGTGATCAGGGAGTGCAGGTTCTTCAGGATCTCTTCCACTTGCAGTGCAGAGAGCAGGAAACCAAGAGCCTGCATCAGCCACATGCACTGGCTCGTCTGGGACAGAGAGGGGACACAACGGGGCATGTCACTGCCCAGCCTGCAGCCCTACCACACACATGCTAGCTAAGACAACTGCTGGGGGCCCAGCCAGCAAAGCCAGGACCTGGTGGGCTGCAGCTCCTGAGCCACACTATCTGGGTCACTCTAGGTGCATCTCACTGCAGGAAAGGGGAGCAGCTCCCTACCAGCAGCTCCCTACCAGCATGGCAGAACCCAGGGAACGGGTGCTCTGTCACCAGCACACCTGGCCTCTTCCCAGCAATCCACCAAGGAAAGACCAGATCTCCATGCTGACACCACTCACCCTACCTCAGCACACCATCCTTTGCACAGCTTGTCTCAGACCCTGGGGGTCAAGCATCCCATCCCATACTGCTGACAGGCACAGCCTGGGCTCTGTACCCACACTCATCTCCCTTCTTCTTCCTCTTGAAGACATGCCTGCTGCCTCAGCATCCTTGGGCTTGGAGGGACTGTGAACTGCTAGAGTTAGGCCTCCCTGGAGGCTTCCCTCTCTATGGGGACATGCCACCCAGTAAGACCCCAGCCCATGTGCAGTGGGAGCCTGGCAGCGCGGTGAGAGGCAGCCAGCAGGTATTCCCAGTCCCGCACACGATGGCTGCAGCACTGAGCTCTCCTCCAGGGACAGCCCAACTCACGATGGCACCCCTCACGTCTTCTGCTGAGCACGACTAAGGGGTACGGGGGGGGCAAGCAGAACCAGACAGAGGTGTGAGCCAGTCCCTCTTACCTTGTGAATCTGCTTCATCAACACCTCCTGCCAAAGAAGGGAAGGGGAGAGAAAAAGAGGAAGGTGAGTGCTGCAGAAAGCCCCTTCCATTCCAGGAGGCAGGAATGACACAGGAAATCAAGACAACCAACACCAGAGTGGGCACAGACAAGTGGCATGCACTGCCCACAACCCACCACAGGCAGGGAGCAAAATCCTTGTCCCCTGGTAAGCTCTTCCCCAAGCCAGCCCACTCAGCCACCCAGTGAGGGGAGCCCCTGGCTTGGACGGGCTCTACAGCAGGATGGCTCAAGGAGTCAACCTCAGTCAGAGCTTCCTTACTCCAGTGACAGTGTGCCCCAGGCTCTAAAAGCAGAGTCATGCCTTCCACCAGCCCCTCTGCTCCCATGCACACCCTGGCAGCTCACCCAAGCCCACCCCTCCTCCTAGTGCCTTGGGACTCAGAGCCCCATCTGTCCCAGATCTTGAGAGCCAAGATGGAGCACAAGACAAGCTGCCCTGGCTCTGCAGGGACCAGCGCAGTCTCCACGAAGAGGCTTGAACACCAGGATGTCCCCCAAGACGCTCAGCAGCGGCACCAGCTGCCTGACGGGTGCAGAGCTGGCAGGATGCTGCTGCCAACAAGGCAAACAAAACCCCGGGGAAAGGATAGATGCCCAAGTGCAATCCCAGCAGACTCCTTGGCAGTCGTGTCTGCCACTGCCTGCCATTTCTACACTCACAGCAGAACACAGGGCCTGCCACCTGGGTCTACTGGCCTAGGAACAGGACAGACAACAAGTGCCCCATGCCAAGCAAGATGCCCCGAACTGCTGCTTTGCATCTCCCTGCCCTGATCCTTGCAGAGGAAAGGGTGTGCACAGAGCACATCCCAGCTCCATCTGCATCCAGCTCCTACCTGTGACACAGCGACAATGTTGGCAGCATAGGGCGGCAGGTCGTACTTGCACTCCCGGCAGATCTTCTTCAGGGTAGAGACGCTGGAGATGGAGAGCTCAGGGTTGCCCAAGGCTTGGAGCACCAGCGGCAGCACGTTGTTAATCATGACGGGGTGATCAGCCAGCCACTCTGACAGGGCCCCTGCACACACAAACAGGATCAGATTGAAGGACTGTGCCATGGGCTGTTGCTCCCCATGTCCTGGGATGCTCAGCTTCACTCTTCACCGCTGTTATGGCTGGGAAGGAGCGGTCTCAGAGGGGCTCCCCCTCCCCAGCCCAGCCTGCACACGAGCAAAGGCCTCACCGATAGTGAACATGACGGTGTCGGCAAGCTGCACGTTGCTGATGCTGATCCGGGGAATGAGGCCAATCAGTCCCGGCACCACGTCAGAGTAATTCACGTCGATGGTTTCAGCAATGGACTGGAAGCCATAGAGTAAGGCCTCTGTGTGCTGCCAGGGGAGGAAAGGCACTGTCAGAGCCATGCACTGACCCCTGATGCCCGCTCCAGGCACTAGCTCAGATCCCTACAGTGGCTGAAGCGGCTGGTCCCTGGGCAGTGCTAAGGACAGGGAGGTAGAAGACCTGTTCCTCTCCCCAGTAGACCCCAGAGAACCTGCATGTGTGTGGGCAAGGTGATCGTGTTCCTCGCCTCTATCATGCCCTTTTGCTCTCAACGCCCCATGGTGAGGATAGGTCCCTGAGGGGCTGGTAGCCATCAGCCTGGTGCCTGGGTCCCCCCACTCACCTGCCACGTGGATGGCTGCTCCGTGTTGGTCAGGAGACGCCCCAGTTTGTCATAGAGGCTGCTCAGGAGCTCAGCGCCCAGCATCTCGTACACGTACATCAGCGTGTCAGAGATGTCCACCCTGCAGAGAACACAGAGGGGTCTCCAAATGCTGGCCCCATCCCCTGCAGAGCGCTCCACATGTGGTGGACACGTTACTTCCCCTCCCACTGCCAGGCAGGGCACAGACACTGCCTGCACAGGCATGCTGCCCTAGCCCAATATGGAGTGGTCCCAGGGCTTCCTAGGCTGGGCAACTGGTGCCATGCCAAAAGACCAGCTTGTTTCCATATCACCAGAACAGCCAAAACAGCTCTTGGTGGAAGGAATCTCCTCTTGGATGCTGCCTGCATCCTCGCCTGCCTGACAAGCAAACCCAAACCTCCCAGCTGTACCTGTATATCCGAAACTGCTCCTTCTCATCCGAAGACCAGAAGCCATACTCCTCATCGGAGGGAAACTGGGCTTTGTGCAGCAGCACGTCCACCAGCTGGAAGTAGACAGGCCTGTAGACCTGCTGGTACACCGCCTGTTTGTCTGGCTCGAAGGAGAGGATGTCGTCCTGGCAGCAGGAGGAGGAATACATCAGGTGTTGCAGGAGAAAGAAAATGGAGCTAGCACGCCTGCTGCACAGGGGACTCAGGGACATCGCCCAGGGCTAGTGGGACCTGTCACACCTCAGAGATTGCATTTCCAGCTTCCCAAGGTCCACCTGATGTTGAGCCCTTCTGCAGCAGCAGCATTATCTGGAGGCAAGATGCCAGAAGCCCCAGAAGCCGGGCAGACCCTCAGGTGTTTGAGCACCACTACAGTGGGATCGCACTGTCCTTGCTGTGTCCCAGCCTCGGGAACATGCTCCTGCACATGGGCCTCAAACCCTCCATGAGGCAGGCTGGGATGGGTGCCTGGGGAGCACAGCGCTCTCCTGCCTGCTCTCACACCCTCAGACCCATCCGGAGAAGCAGCAAGAGGAGGTGGGAGCCTCAGCTTGGCCCCGTGCATCAGAGAAGCTGCCGGCACGGCGCCGACATCGCCCCCCTCCCTGCCCACGCTCAGCCACTCTGCATTAGATTGCGGAAGAATAGAGCGGGGGATAAATGGGGGCTAAAAATAGAGCACGACATGGTAAGGCTGCTCTGCTGGCACAGGGAACACTGGCCCTGAGAGAGGGACCCTACGCTAGGCAGACACTAGCAGCCGCTAGCCCTCTTTCCTCCTCCGAGAGACCATGACCACCAGCCTGGCAGCAGGGTCTAGCCTGTGGTAAGCTGGCACGGGCTCTCCTCCCTGCCTGCAGCCAGTGCAGCCATGCAGCAAGGAGCTAAACAACCAGATCTGCTGCTGGGGAAAAAAAAAAAAAAAAAGCATGAAGTTTTAATTAGTTATGTTAACAAGGCCCTTAAAGGCTGGCTCAGACTTCCAAGGAAGACTGGAGGTGGAAAAAGCAAGCCACGGGGCCAGCATTTCTGAGGCATGTGCCCTGCAGTGGCTGCAAGTGCAAGGCGAGGAGCAGGGGCATCAGAAATCCCTGGGACAAAACACAGCCAGGCCAGACCCCAGTCCCTGTGCACCAGTGCCTCCGGCCCTGCCTGGAGCGCAGGATCCGGACAGGCTGCCCCATGATGGCCACTGACCTGCAGCGTGTACCAGAAGGTGAGCGTCAAGGAGCTGGTGGTTTCGTTGACAGGGTAGTGCCCAGGGATGCCGGTGCAGAACATGATCATGTTGACCAGGGCCAGGAAGCTCTGCCAGTGCTCCACCTGGTCCAGGAGGGCCCTGGGGAGCAGAGAGCATGGTCAGGGTGGCACCACTGCTGTAAGCCTGGCTCCCCTGCCCTGACACACATCACCGGGTGCAGGACAGGCCCTGGACGAAGCAGCATGTGGAGAACAGTGGGGTGCTTCAAGCTCATTCCTTCTCCTGGGGATCATCCCCAGCACTCACCGGGAATGGTTCTCCCCCAAGGCCACAGCGATGCGGCAGATCCCATGCGACGTCTCCATGTCCCCGCTCTGGACCGCCTGGCGCAGCTGCTCTTGGAGCCCCAGCACAGGGGGGATGAGCTTCAGGAGGGTGTTCACGTACCTGCAAGCACAACCTGAATCAATGCTGGGCATTGCCTCACCAGCATGGGCTGCCAGGGCATCCATCCCTCCTGATGCTCTCTCAGGGCTCCTGCCCAGCTTTCCCTACTGGAAGGCTGTTTTGTGTAATGGGACACATCCAGGAGCCTCTACCACTTATAGGGACTCTCCTCCCAGCCTGTGGCATCAGGACAAAGGCTGAAGCCCTGACTACTCTCACAGTGGAGTCTCTGCAAGTGAAGAGAAGGTCCAAGCCAGTGGCCATCAGCTCTGTGCAAATCCCCCGCTGCACCATGGTGCAGGCATCTGCCTCTGTCTGCCCAAACCTGCTGGCAGGGCTGCCAGCACCCCCCGACCAGCACTAAATTGTTACTGCCATGACCAGCCCCGAGCGAGCTGTGCCTGTGTGCTGTAGCATCGGCGGGGATGGGGAGCGGGAGAAGGGCGTTGAGGGCAGACCTGCGGGCTCCTTCCACCATGATTGCAGCCTGTGCTTCTCAGCTCTCCATGGACGCAGCCAGAACGGCCAGTGGAAGCCGTGTGACTCTTCAGCATGGGCACATCTAGATTGTGCTCTCTGGCTAGGATGAAGCAGGTAGCCACCCTCAGGGACTCCTACCCAGAGAGGATGCTGGCCCCACAGCACATCCCCCTGGCCCCCCACCCTCCCGGGCTGCCGCAGCCCTGCGTGGCACAGCTCTCCCACATCACATCACGCACATCAGCCTCCCCTCCGCGCCGCTGCCTGTAAGTGATGGTAACCAAGGCAACGAGAAGGAGGCAGCCAAGGTGAAATGCAGCTCAGGGCCCCCGGAGAGAGGCCATGCCGGAGGCTGATGAGCAGCCTGCCATTTCCCTGCCCGCTGAGGCGTGTTATCCGGAGCTGCAGCTATTCCATACACTCCCTGTCTGCCCCACTGCACACAGGTGCTGGGTCAAGGGTGCTCGGAGTAGGAGGCAGACATGATGCCAGCTCTCCTGTGCTCACCGTGGGGAAGAGATGCAAGTGCTGACACCAGGACAGCTGCATATCCACGCCGGAGCAGTAGGTCTGCCCAGCGCCCTGGCAGCTCTTGCTATGGCTGATGTAGGAGCAAACAAAGCCATCAGTGTCACCAGCGCAGGGAGAGCGCTGCTCTGGTGGTGTAAACTACTTTGAAGCCTTTGAAGCCATGAGTGATGCCCACAGCAGTGTGGGAGCACTGTGATAATGGAGAATTTGGTAATTCACCAGGTCCTCTCCCATGGAACCAATGCTGCCATCAGGGTCAGCCCAAGGAAGCTGACAAAAAGGCACAGGGGACCTTCCACTGCTCCAGTGTAAGGCACAGCTGTCCTTCCTCCACAGCACTGGGCTCACATTACCTTAAAGGTGTTTTCATGACTTTAGGAGTTTATAACAAGGATCCTCCTTCTGCAGGTTACCTTGAAATACTCAGAGTGCAGATGCCTAGACCTGAGCTAGTTCCCTGGACTCCCTGCACAGCCAACAGAGAGAGCCACCTGGATTTGCTTCCATGCTGCAACTCATCTCATGTTAGTGAAGACTTCTAGAAAAGGTTGGGTGAAGCACGTCCTGAACACCACCTTGCTCTGCTCACTGCCTATGCAGACGTAAGAGTCCACAGTGAGGAGGGAGACTCCTACTCTGAGTTTCTTTAACCAGTCACCCAAGAGCCATGGCCAAGCCAGCTGGAGCTGGGCTCCTCTCCTCCACACCCAGGAGCAGGAGGCCACCCACCTACTCAATGCTGCTTCCCAGCCCCGAGTGACCGGCTGGCACCGTGGCCCTGACGAGGCGCAGAGCTTGCCCCAGGAGGCAGCCAGTGTGCCTGCCGGCCCTGCTGCCAGCCACCGCTTCCCACCCCTGGCACCCCAGCACTGAGCAGGAGAGGACAAGCCCAGCCCAGCCCAGGTGAGCCTCTGGCTGCCCAGCTGAGCAGCCTGTCTCCAGCAGCCAATGACAGGCAATGCCTGTGAAAGAGTGCATGAACGTGGCAGCCACACGGTGATGGTTCCCTGTGTATCTCCCTCCAGCAAGCTGTGTTAGCCTTCCTGAGCAAGATTTGCTATCTTGGTATTTAGCAGCTGAGCGAATTTTTTTTCTGTGAGTTTATCTGGTTCCCTTCTCAAAGCCCAGTGAAGTGCAGCATCCACAGCTCCCTCCACGGGGCCAGCACCTTCTCTGCTCACAACCCTTCCCAAACCACACCATGGTGCAGGGGACAACTGCGGAGGGGAGATACGGGCAGCTCACACAGGACAAGCTCACCCTTCCTAATCTGAAATCTGACCCATGTCCTGATGAAAAAACCCCACTATATTAAAAACCTGTTTCTAATGAAGCTCTTGCAAAATTCTTCTAATGCAATTCCTCTTCAGGGATTCAGCACCAAGTGCCAGGAAGGGATGGGATGGACACCAAGCAATCCCACCCAGACACCTGCAATCCTGCCAGCTTCACCACTGCAGCAACACCTTGCTGCTTTCAGAGAGGCAGTTCAGTGTCCGACACCCATGCTCTGTAACTCCCACCATGGGCACACACCGCGTGGAGGTCCCTCTCCCCTCCGACACTACCCACCAGGCTGCAGGAGCACAGCCAAGCACTGCGTGCCAGCTCTCCCCCTGCAGCACGTGCCGCCGAGCTCTCTGACCTGCTTAGCCAGGGGATAATCCTCAAACGAGACAGAAAATCCAGCCCAAGTCTCCTCTGCAAATGAGATGCAACAATATCTCCATTCCTGCTCTCCTGCGACTCGAGGAGCTTCCCACTGACCCCGAGAGCAGAGGTGCACACAGAGGTGCTCCAGTTGCAAGCTCCTGGCCAAGCCTCCAAGGTTTCTTCTTAGGAACGCTGTATCCTAACAGAGGAGTGGTGTCCACACTCCAGAAGTGCCCGAGACACCCCCTCCCCTCTGGGTGCAAAGGGCTCCCACCCACCTGGCAGCTAAGGAGATCAAACGCTTCGCACCTACAAATCTCTGCTGCATCATCTCTAGTAACACCTCGGAGGCAGGAAAGCCACCCGCTGCTGCTCTCACACAGAGAAATAGAAGCCACCGGCACAAGCGACTTACCCAAGAGTGAGGCAGCACCATGGCCAGGTGATCCTTGCCCACGAGGTCCCACCTGCCCTTCTCTACCTGGACAGGAGTGGCAGCCAGCTGCTCCCGGGTTGAGGAGCTGCAGTGTGAGGGATGCCTTGCAAGGTGGTGCTCCCATGGGAAGATGGCCCCCAGGCTACCTAACCCTCAGTGGCAGAAGCCAAGCTCATGAGTCACTGAGCCTTCTGTTGACAGTAGAAGCACACCTGCATGATCACCTCCACACCAATGTCAATGAAGTCAGCTGGGAGGGGGCAAGGAGGAAAGACACAGGGTCCATAACGCCCAGGGGAATCCATGGGAAAGCGGGGAGCCCCGAGACCAACCCTCTCACAGAGCGATGCCCTACAAAGCTCTGGAGAGGACCATGTCAGCAGCCCAGCACCAAGGATGCTCTGAGCCTGTGGCCAAGGGCATTGGGGAGCCAGGCCCCTGAGGAAAAGGCGAGAGACCGTGGAGGCAGAGAGCTGCTGAAAAGCAGCAGGGTTCTCCCACACTGTCATAAGACAGAAAGGTCAGAAGACTCCCTGGGGGCTCGGGGAAGAGCTGGATCTGCTGTGGCTGAGGAATAAAGCCAGAGGGGCGGGACAGCTGGCACCAGGGGAAGCAGGAGGAGGGACACGGGATGGAGGACACAAGGAACAAAGGGGAAGAGAGAGCCCACCGGGGCCAGGAAGCCGTGGTTCTATGAGCTACCCCACTCCTGAAGCCATCCCAAATCTCAGCACTGAGCACAGTCCTGCTCTTCTCTGGAGCAGCTGACACCACACACCGCCTGGCAGGGCATCCCTGTGACAATGCCACCGCTGTCCCCGTGCCCACACACTGGGCAGCCTTTCAGGCCAGCTGCCCACCCCGCCCTGGCCACTGCTCCCACGCCTACAGACAGGAGGGTGCTCTGCTGTGGCCAATGATGCCTCCAGGGAGAGGGACGGAGAGCAAGTGCCGGTGATGCTGTAAGGGAGCAGCCAGTGTGGCAGGACTGAATGGGGCCAGGAACTGCACGGCAGGGTCAGCACAGGAGCAAGTGAGAACACTCCGCTGTCAGCCACACTTCTCACCAAAATTCACTTTGAAAGCTCAGCCGAAAGCTCAGGCTTTTAATGCACTGAAGAATAGCGCTGCAGGGCCAGGGTACTGCACACAGGTGTGGAATCACAGCCAAGGGACCTCTGAGACTCAAGGGAAATGGAAAGAAGGAAGACAGAGTTCAACATTTCAGAACTGCATGTCAGCTTCTCTCACCTTCTCATTTTCTGCACTAATCCCACTACAAGGGTTTGGGCCGGCCCACAGCCTTTGCCAGGTACAAGGAAAAGCTGTTTGTGGTCATCTTGTGAATGCTAGCAACTCTCTCCCCACACCTGGCAACGCATCAAAATTCTGATGTGTCCCTTTGCGCGCTGGGACTCGCAGTCTCCAGATGCAACCCCCTTGTCATTGAAAAAGACAGCCCCAGGCTGCCCTTGAGCTGGGGACTGCGCCGGCTGCCCCTGCCTGGAGCCAAGGGGAGGACCAGGACTCACAACCGCAGCGGCAGCAGCATCCGCACCGCTGCAGAGGGTTGGAGCCTGCGCGATGTGCAGCGATGCGCAGGGACGCACAGCAGCAGCAGCTCAGCTCAGCCTTCAAGGAAACCCTCCTCTTCGGGGGGAAGGTTGCTAAGCAGCCAGGAGGGGATGTGGCCATGCGAACCGGAGGAGATGTACTTTCCCTTCTGCGGGCATCGGTCCTGAGAGCTGACAGCAGCTCAGACAACACGGCCAAGCAGACGAGCTCAGAGACCCACAGTGCGGCCCTGGCAGAACCTGTCTCAGCCCCAGCTCCCAGCTCAGCTGCTCCAGGGGCAGCCACAGCCACAAACAAAGGACGAGTCCTCTGCTGGCACAAGCTGTTGGAGCCAGGAAGCGAGAGAAGACCGACAGGTCTGATTTTATTATCTCCGCATCAAATCAGCTCCTTGGCTGGACCAGCAGCACGAGGCAGAGGAGGGTCTCTGAACTGCCCCTGGCAGGAGCCAGGCAGCTGCTCCCTGGTTGGGCGCTGCAGGATCCAACAGAAGGAGCCAGAAGGGAGCATCCTCCTCTGCTTGAGAGCAGGGGGTTGGAGATGGGCTGCTACATGGTCCCCACAAGTAAATCATGGTGCAAAGTGTTCCAGGACCAACCATGTGAAGCCAGTACCTCTGGCTGCTTTTAACATCTCCCACTTCTAAAACCTGTCATCATCACCTCCAGGGCCGATGGTAGCTAGAAAAAAGCCTGAGGTTTTTCCTCCCTACCCCATTCCCCTGCCAATGCCCAGGAGCACCAGCCCGCAGCGCATGGGAGAGGCTGCCCTTACCTCTGGGCATCGGGCTGGGAAATAGCATTGACAACAGCCTCCACTGCTGTGTCGAAGAGCTCCGGGTCCTGCAGAGAGGTGAAAGCTGCCTGGATCAGGTTCTCGCAGTCCATCAGCGGGATCTCCAGCTGCACCCAGCTGGAGAAGCACTTCAACACCTTCTGCTTGATGAAACCCGGGGAGTCCTGCTGCTGCAGCAGCTGCTCCAGCAAAGGGAAGACGGAGCCGCACTCCTGTGCCAGGACGCTGCGTACCTGGCCCTTGCGGTACTGCGGCAGGCGGCTGGTCTGAAACTCCTCGGGCAGCACCGTCAGCAGCTCCAGCAGCGCCAGGCACCGCGCTCGCCCGTCCACGTTGGAGTCCTCCGCCTGGAACATGCGCACCATGTCTGCCACGGCGCAGGGCCAGGCCTCTGGCATCATGCTGAGCGCCAGGGAGGCTAGTGCCACGCACAGCCGGGTCAGCACGATCTTGGAGCCGCTGGCGAAGCGAGTGATATGGGTGAAGAGCTGCGACTTGAGGCTCTCGTACTGGTCAGCTGGGATGTCGTTCCAGTAACGGGAGATTTTAATGTGTAGAGCGCTGGCACCGAAGTACTGGATCTCGGGCACTTTGTCCATGTGGAGAAGCAGCCAGCTGAAGTGCCACGCCTGGGGGGACACCTGCGCCTGCATCAGCCATTTCTGAGCCAAGTTCTTATTCTCAATGTTTGGGTCATAATACAGCTGATGGAGAGCCTGGAAGAGAGAGGGAAGCATCCTAGAGCAGCCGAGGAACACCACCGTGGCTGGTCCTGCCAGGGGAAGGCTCAGCGGGACAGAGCCCAGTGTCCGGGCTGCCCGCCAGCCACTGCCCTGCGAAGCCAGCCCCGCTCCCCGCATTGCCCTGCATTAGCTGGCCTCCCTCCTTGGACTCTCAGCAAAGCGAGAGTGATCTGTCAGCGGGCAAGGACCTGCAAAGCATTCTTCCCCTCCTCCTCTCATGCTGCACTGGAAATTTCTTTTCCTTAGTCATCTCCCATCCTCGCCTTCACCCATGCAGAACTCGCCTGCTTCCCTGCTGATGCGCCGTCACTGGGGTGGGCACAGGACCCCTCTGCCACATGAGGGCTGTAAGGGACACCAGCACTCCTGCCTTCCACCCCACCTGCTCTCAGGTGGGGTGGAAGGCAGGTGCTATGAGTGCACCAGCTCTCACAAAGCACATGCAGCTCAAAGCTTGCATCTGGGAGCCCAAGGAACACAAGACCTGCTGCAGATATCTTTGTCTGTCAGATTGTACAGAGCCCTGGAAACCCACAGTCACTAAACTTGGGAATTAATCGCCCACAGAGTCCCTTTGAAGTATTCCCAAACCTGCCCAGTTATAGCTGAGCCAGGAGTGCTGGCATCTAACCCTGCCTCTGCCACCACCTCCCACAACAGTCCGGGGCTGCTCACTTCATCTCTGTATGGAGAAGGTGAACATCACTTACCTGCTCTGATGGCTTTGGGAGATCTAGTTACTGCTTTGCAGAGCTCAGATCCACGTAAACAGCCTCACACAGGCTGTAAGGCTTTATTTGCAGAGGAATATTATATAGATCTTAAGGCCAACATTGATTAGTTACTTATCCTGAGTGGGTGCAACTGGTAACCAGTGATGTCCTCGCACACAGAGGGGGAGAGTGACTACCCCTTGCCTGAATCCATCTTCCAGCAGCGAGGTTTTCTGCCTGGCACAGCGTGTTTCATTTCAAATTGCTGACTGCACACGCCAGGAGCAAGGAAAAGCAATGGCATTTGTCAGGCTATCAGGCACCTGTCACACCCCACCAGCAAATAGGAGGATGATTCCAGCAGGTGCAGAGGATTTTTTGTGTCCCCAACCTGGCTCCAGGTCTCAAATATCCCTCTCCTCCCCCCTAAAAAGCTCTATGAAATTCTTGTGTGGCTCTTGTACCCAGGAGAGGATTTAAACCCTATTTTTAAGCATGCAGAGGTGGCAGCTTGGGGCACAGGAACAAGCTTCCCAAGCAAGTGCTTGTGCCTCCCACTGCTTCCCAGCACAAGACCAAAGAGCAGGATGAAATGGCAGGAACCTTAGAGAGATGGCATTGCCCAGGCCATCATTTGAAACACCTCTGTTCAAGACTTTGTGGCAGGGGAAAATGAGGATAACCTCTTTGTAAGAAAGAAAGAGGTTATGGAGTACGTCGTAGGAGACGGAGCCAGCCAACGTGGTCTGCAGAGGGACAGGCGTCTGTCCCACTAAAAGACGTATCCTGACACAGAAAAGGTTAACCCTAGATAAGCAGGACACGGGGAGAGAGAAATCTGTCCCAACAGAGTGGCCAAGGGGAGCCCATGAGTTATCAGCAGCTAGCTGAAACCTTCCTCTGTTCCCAGTTATCTCTGACTTTTGCCCAAAGCATCAATCAGCTGCTGGGGCAGAGGTAAGCACTGTCATCCCCTCCCATCAAAGCAACCATTTACTTCACTACTGAGCAGTAGCTGCAGATGTGCTAAAAGCTCAATCACTCCTGGTGGTAAAAACCTGGCTCCTACCCCTGCTCTTTTGCTAAGGACTGAGTCATCCTGCAGCAGGGCTTGAGCTGGAGCTCCCAACTATCTCCTCCGTTACCAGCTCAGTCTCTTACTTGCTCTCGTCAGAGCTTGCTGCTTATTTTCTTTCCAAAAGAAATCTCACTTGAGATTCTCAGAGTCGGTGACAGCCCACTCATTCTTTCCCTTCCCCACTCACTGGACACCCCAACAAGGTGTAAAGGCGGGCAGCGGTCCCCTCTGCCTGCTCCCTAGCCCAGGACCCTCCCCACCTCCTCCCAGCCTTTCTGTTTACACCCCACGCATTCCCTAATTAACTGATTTCTTCTATTTTGAATAGTCCTCCTGCTAACACTTAGAAAATTGTGAGGGCAAAAAAAATCCCTATTCATCATATTTTATGAGGCACAACCTGTACACATGGCCCAGGAGCCCTAACCTCTAATCCAGTATGAGGTTTGCAAAGTACAGACCACACCACGTGTGGAGCCCAGACCTGGCTTCCAGAGCTGGGCTCCCAACCCACCAGCTCCCCAGCCGCTCACCTCTGCTGGCTGCAGGGCCGCTGCTTCATGGTCTCACAGTCGCTGGGCAGGCAAAGCATGGCACTACACACACTCTGGGCACTCCAAAGCGAGCCCCCGGAATGGCATGCGTGTGGGGTGTGCCTTACACAGCACTGTGGGTGATGAGGAACGTGGCAGGACAGCGGAGCAGAGGCTGCCGTACAGCCTGCCCACTGGGAAGCGGCTGCGGGCTCATCCTCCACCTGCCTGGGGCTGCCGGCACTGCTGGCTAAGGCCTGATCCTGCCAACGCCTCCAAGCAAGCAGACCCTGGTGCTTTCATGGGATCACCCCACTGGAGGGAGAGGAGCGAGCGACCAGGCAGAGCCCAGTGTGAAGCTGAGGTGCAAGCATCCTGCACGCAGCCCCTGCAGCAGAGACTCCGGCACTGTCTATGCCAAAAAACCAGCTGCTGCATCGTAACAATGGCAAAGAGGGAGCACTATCGTAGATGTTCCCCTCAACGCTCATGCTGGGGAGATGTCACTACCACTGCATTAGAGGAGCAGTGAGCAATCAGGTCACAAGACACCTCCCTGGGCAGGACCAGCTTTCCAGCCATGTGGATGGCTTTCCTACCACCACCCCAACACCTCCCCTGCACCCCTCATGCTCTGCCCTGCACACAGCGCCTGCTGTCACCAGTGAACTCTCCAGAGAGGCATCCTCACCCAGCAACACCACCCCAGAGCACAGCTCTTCCCTCACAGAGCCTCTGGGGAGGTTTCCAGTGGAGGCCCCCGGGGACATATGCTGGAGCCTCCACTGCTCAGCACCTCAAGGAAAGAGCGTAAGTGGTGAGATGACACAGTCTATCAACTACATTAAATTATTCATAGGATGGAAACAAATCTGATGCTGAAGAGTCACACAGCAAGCTGTTGGAAGTCAGAAGAATATTCTGGAAAAATACGTCTGCTGGTTTTCTCACCCCGCTTCCCCAAGCACCCTGTCCAGGATGGGACCGGCCGTGGTGGCTCCTGGCCAGAGCACGGCTGTTCCTGCTTGCTGCAGGATGCCAGGTAGAGAGGCAAGGCAGCACACATGCCAGGGCTACTGACACCGTGCCCCATCTGGTGCTCTACATGACAGGGGAGAGCTCTCCAGAGGACCTCCAAGGATGGGCATCAATACTGGGACCATCCTAGCCCAGCTCAAAGCAGCAGATGAAACCCCTGGCAGAAGACTAGGGGTCTCTCCCTAGACTACCATGCACATTGTCCAAGCACCATCCTCTGCTGCGAGCTTGGGACAGGAGGCTGCAAGGCACCGTGCTCTGCCCAAGGGTACTTGAACACCCAGCACACTCCTCCCCAGGCACGAAAGGCACCATCCTCATCCCAGAGGCAGGCACCAGCACCGGCTGCTGTTGGACTTTGACATCACTGCGCTGGCCAGCACTCTCAGGCCCATCAGGAAGAGCTGGAGATGACGAGAGGAACTCATTAGCGCCAGGAGGGAGAAGCAGAAGGCATGAAATCGGGCAGTGACATCTAACAGGGAGGCTTTGTGCACTCTGATTTGAACGGGTGGCTGACACCAGACCTGCCTCCTCCACAATTAGACCTGTAACGTGAGAGCTGGTAAACAGCCCGGCTGTCAGCTATGCCCTTTGGCCAGGGAAGGAGCTTTCTCCAACATCAGCTCTGCTTGGTTGCAAATAATTCAAGCTTGTTATGATGGTTCTTCCCTGCTCTAAAAAGCTGTGGCCAAAGCCTCAGTTAGGCTCTAGTCACTGGAGTGGCATCAGTCCCTCAAGAGAGCCAAGTAAGCTTACCCTCAAGCAAGCTGCCTTGGGGCAGGGCAGCTTGCCCAAAAGGCACAGGTCAGAAGCACGGGCTGGTCACTTTGGGAGGTGGAGGGGAACCAGTCCAAGCAGAGTTACTGCCAAGCAAAGGCACCTGATCTTAGGTTGCACTCCAGTATCCTGAGGGTAAAGGAGCTGCTATGAGCCCAGAATCTCCCAGCTCTCACTCCTTGGAGCTTGTGCAGGGAGCCCAGAGCCAGCAGGCTGTCTCCTTGACTGTACCACATAGATACATTAACATAGAGTCCCCAGCATAGAGGTGTAGTATCCGTGCTCTTTGTGGGGGCAAGAGGAGCCCCAGAGGTGTGTGACTTCAGCCCCACAGAGCTGAGCATGCTGCCTGCTGTTCCTGGGGGACTCCACGGGGACACGGGTCTCCTCCAGGGGTGCAAATGGAGGTGACAGCAGGTACAGCCCTGAGGTCTGCAACCTCAGTACAGTCCTGTTCTGCTGCTTGCTCTGTGCCCGCAGCCACGGCCCCTCAGCAGCCACCAGCCTTCTTCCAGCAGGAGCCCCAGGATGCCTCCCGCTGCAGCCTCTCGCTGTCTTTTCTAGCTGAACACACTCGCACCGCCGGCACTCCAGGCCTGTGACAGCACAGCCATTATCACGGCTCTGCCGAGTGAAGGGAATGTCGTCCCTGCCTCCCCCCTGCCCGCAGCAGCCATCCTCCCCCTGCCACGGCGGGGCAGGCTGAGGAGCCAGCAGCCCTGGGAAGGCGGCAGCCTGCCGAATCACCAAGGATAGCAAATGGATGCAAAATAAAGCCGTGCGTGTGCTGCCAGGCATGCTGCTACTGCTCAAGGGACCCACACTTTGCCAGCAGTCCCAAAGAACAGAGATTTTTTCCCCCTCTCCTAATAAGAGATGCTGCTGCTTCGCAGCCCCTCTTTGAGCCCAGCTTGCCCACGCTGAGTCCTCAGCTGTCCGGAAGGGGCTGCAGCCCAGACGCAGCTTGGCAGCCTCGGCATCCCTCCTGCTGCTTCACTGCCAGCAGCCCTTTGCAGGGAACTGCGCGGTCCCCAGCAGGGATGGGGGCTGTAGGAGATGCATGCGCTCTCAGGCCAGGGGCCACCACTGCTGTGGTGAGCAAGGAAGAGTAAGCAGGACCAGAGAGCCTGCTGGGAGCACAGAGCCCAGGACGATTTGCAAGGGTGACCCAAACACCCCTGCCCACCATCTCGTGTTTCTATCCATCACTTCGGTAAACGAGTTCACAAGTGTTTTGAGAGAGGAATCCCTTCTGGCACCCAGGTACCAATCCCACCCATTCCCACTCTGTAAGACATTGGAGCTAAGATGAGGCTCCAGTGATGGCCCTTGTAGGGCACAGCCAAGCCCTGGCAAACAGAAGGTGCTGCCCTCTCATCCCATCACCACCACGCCACACAAAGGAGCAAGGTGTTCAGCCAAGGTTGGGTCTGGGTGGAACCTGCTTCTGCAGTGAAGATCTGCTTAAACACTAAACGAGGTGACTCCTCACTTCCCTCAATTTTGCAAGAATCTCCCCTCCTGAGGCCCCTGACTTACCATCCCCAGCACGGCAGCCACATCTCACATACGTGGGCTGCCTCTAAGGAAGAAGTGGCCAAGCTGCTGCCAGTGATGCACCAGACAGGGGATGCCATTCCCTGACCCTGATGTAATCGTAATTGTCTTCATCAGGTTTCTGAAGACAGGCAATAACCTTTTTCTGAAGAAAGCAGATGCACTTGGGTTTCTCCTCCCCATCCTCCTGGGTGGAAGGCAGCCCAGCAGCTGCCACATCCCCGAGGCTCAGCATCTCCAAGGAACAGTGATCAAAGCCACCCCTCTCCCATCACGGTAGGCTCCGGATGTCAGCTCCATGACACCCCGCCTACCCATCCTGCCGGAGAGACTCTGTGCATTCATCAGGCATCTCCAGAGAGGCACACGGCAATCTGGAAGGCCCAGAGATGCCAGACCGCTAATGTGCTAGGGAAAAGACGTCAGTGAATATTACAAACACCCCAGAGGATGAGATGCAGGCCAAGGGAGAAAAGACCTGGAAGGAATCAGACAAAAAAAGAGGGCAAGAGCAGGCACTTGGGAAACTCATGGAGGAACGGCACTGCCTTCTTTCTTATTTCAGAAAGGCGGATACTGCTGGTGCAGACTCAACTGCACTGAAAACAGGTAAAGAGGGTCTCACATTCATCTTCTGTCCAACAGCGCAGTGTTAGGTGCTGCCACCCCTAACCTGGGGGAAACCAAAAACACAAGGCACAAGTCCTGCTTGTGCGCTGCTCCTTCACAATGGACACAGCCAGCAGGGACTGAACGTCTGCAATACATCTTCACCAGAGCACGGTTCATACTGCAGCAGGAGCATCACCTCCCCAGGGCAGCGTTGCCCCACCATCAGGTTGTCAGTCATGCTGGGGACAGCTCGTGGGCACACAAAAACGCATGCAGGTCACGAACCAGACTGCACCGTTTAGGCACAGGGAAGCTGAGCACCCTTGCACCCTGAAGCCCTCAGCTTGCCCAGCCTTCCCTTCCCTCCAACCGCAGCAGCAGAGCCCTACTCAGCAGCAGGTGCAGGGGAAGCAGATCCATCCCCGAGCTGCCAGCCGCCCAGCAGGTCTGCACAGCGTGGCCACACCAGCCTGCTCTAGCTGTGCCGAAGCCAGAGCAGCATCTAGGTCAGGCTTGGAAGAAAACAAAAAAGCAGCCAAGCAACCCTCAGCTGGGACTGGGGGACACTGACACAGTAACTGTACTGTAATGGGCAGTAGTAGCCCAGCGCAGCCCTGATCCTTCCCTGTGTCACGAGTAAGCTCCCTATGGAAAAACGGAGAAAAAAAATACAGGGAGCAACTTTCAGATGGCTCCTGAAGTGCAGCACCTGAACTTGACACCTCCTCAGGAACAGGCAGCTGCCTGCCTGCTGCCCGTGGGCTTTCAGACCTGCTGGCTGGCAAAGGGCAACACGGGCCCAGCCTACAGCATCTGCACCCTCCCGCCTCCCTGCAACCACTGGTCACAGCTGGAGGGATCTAACCAGCTCTCCCTCGCACAGGTCATGCTGGATAAACACAGCAATGATTCTCTTCAGCTACACGGGCACCCAGAGCCCTGCAAAACTGCGGGGGCATTTGCGCAGCCCACTGCATAATGAACAACAGCAGGGGGTACAGAAGGGTCTTCCAGAGATGTGAATCTTCTCCACAAAAACCATCAGAAGAGCATGATGGGCACAGTCTAACCAGAGACTTCCCTGGCTGCAACTGCCACACACGATGACTTTCACTGCGGGTGACCTGGAGAGGCTTTGACCCTCTGACTTAAGAGATAACCAGCTCCTTATGCTGTTCCTAACCCCAGCACTTACTGCTAACTGACTCAGAGTGGAGTCAAACCCTGACTTTAATCAGTATTCAGTGTTATTAATAGAGCCATGCATAAAACCTGGCAGGCAGAAGAGCCCAGGCCAGTAGAAGCCTCATTTATGTGCCAGCATCACCTCTGACAAAGCGGCTCTACCCACCCGCCTCCCACCAGCCCAGCCCCCAGCAAAGCCCACCTTTCCTTCGCTTTATACCAGAAACACCCCACAGCCCTCCCTTGCAAAAGACAGACACAGGAGGGCTCTGAGCTGCTGAACCTCTGAGTTTTTTTCTGATCCCACCCCACATTTCTTCCCCTACGCAGGGACCGTGCTGCTGCCCCCAGCCAGCAGTGCAGAGCCCCGCCACGGTCCACAGCCACACCTTCCGAGGACACCAGCAAGATGGCAAAGCCTGTGGAGACTGGGAGAAGCCGGGCAGGCTGGGGGAGGGGAATCGAAGCATCCTAGAGGGCATCTTTGCCTCCTCCCAGGCAGCAGGAGACTAAATCCAGAGCAGCGCAGTGAGGGCGAGCTGCCTCTCGGCACAGCCCCACCTCGCCCAGCCAGCGCCGGGCGCCCCCCACCCTGGCACTGCCCACCCTTCCCGGGCAAGTGTGCGCTTCATTGTTGGTGCAAACAAAGGAGCGGTTTGTGTCTGCCGAAGAGAAAGGAAGTCAGAGGCAGAATCATCCAGCAGCCCTGGACATATGCAGATTAAGCTGCAGAAGGTTGCATTAATGTAGCATTTTCCAGACATCAGTTAATCCCCCCGGCCGTGCTCTGTCCCTGGCAGAGGTGGGCTGTGTCTCACCTGCAGCCACAAAGGCAACCGGTGCCCAGTTACAAACCTGACATCCCTGACCCGACACCTCCCGCGAGGCTGCTGGGGAGGCACAGGTGTGAAACACAAGACGTGTGCCCACCAGCACACCCGTGGGCATCGCTTTGGCAAGGAACTCGGTCTATTCTTATCGAGGAAAAATGAGGACACTGGGATTCCCACTAGCTGTCTGGGGACTGAGCTGTGGATTGACAGGCTGTCGGTCTCCGAGCGGATGTCTGGCTACAGGGTGAGTGGAAGGGAGAAGCGCTCTCTTGCTGTTTGCCCTTCAGGGATGCATCCTCCACTGCCCTGCCCCCTTCACCTCCAGGATGGCCCAAGGGAAGGTTTTTGCTCGGCTGCCTCTCCCAGCGCTCGCTGAGGTGCCCTGCTCGGTCTCCGTGATGAACCCCAGGTCACGTAGGGGCTGCCTGGGGCTCTTCCCAGCAGTAGTATAATGCTGGCAGGCCTCGGTTTGCCGTGGCCATTCCCTGGATCCCGGGTTTCGGCCATCATGACCTCGCTCCTCTTGCCCTGCAGCTGCTTAGGAGGGCCTTGAGCATCAGCAGGAGCAAGAAGGCTGGATTCCAGGTTCAGAAGGACATCACTGGCCCATCCGCCCTCCGATGGCTTTTCCCAACGTTAATTCCCAACAATTCCCAGCACCTGGTGAGGATCCCTTCCCTGCCTGATGGAGACACTGATCCGGGCTTCACACAGATACTGCTGGTCCAGCAGCCAGGACTAGACCCGTAGGCTCTCCCTGCCCGGCGCTGCAGCACGGTGACCCAGAGGACGCCCGTCGGAGACACACCTCCTCCCTCTGCTCCCATTTCTGCCACATCATTTTCCCTCTGCGGGCTGTCCCGGCGCACAGGAGCCGCCGG
Organism: Strix aluco; assembly: GCF_031877795.1. Taxonomy (NCBI): domain Eukaryota; kingdom Metazoa; phylum Chordata; class Aves; order Strigiformes; family Strigidae; genus Strix; species Strix aluco. The sequence continues at coordinate 12,276,914 of NC_133938.1, forward strand.
CTCCACCTCCCGCGCCGCGCACCGGACCCCCCCTGGGGCGCGCAGGCGGGTCCCCGCCGCCCCCGCTGCGGGCAGCGGAGGAGAGGGGGGATGCCGCCCCGCCGCCCCCCCCCGGGCCCGGCACCGCCGAGCAGGTGCCCACCCCACCCCCCAGAGCCGCAGCCCCCGCACCCCGGCGGCAGCATCACCGTCCCGCAGCCGCGTCCTCCCGCCCCGCCGCCGCCGCCGCGGGTGCGCTCGGGGCGGTTCGCTCACCTTCTCCACGTTCTCCACGGTGAAGTCGAGGCCCTGCGGCGGCGGCGCCTCCGCCCTCCGCTCCATGGCTGCGGCGGCGCTCAGGAGGCGGCGGCGGGCGGGCGACAGCGGCGGCGCACGGGCAGCCGCATCGCGGCGGGACCCGCCTCCCCGCCCCGACGAGGGCGGCGGCACCGGCGCGGCGCGGCAGAGAGCGGCGGTCGGTCGGGCCGGGAGGCGCCCGAGGGACGCCCTGAGCGGCCCCGCCGCCCCTCCCCTCCCCGCCCCGCTCCGGCACGGCCTGGCCCCGCGGCCCCGCAGGCGCGCCCGGGCAGCCCGGGTCCTGCCGCCGCGCCGCGCTGCACGCCGGGAGCGGTAGTCCCGGCCCGGGCGCGCCCCCTGCCGGGCACCGGGCGCCGCCCCGGTCCCCCCCCCGCCACGCGCGGCGCGGGCGGTGCCGCTTCCCACCCCCCGCTGCCGGCCCGCGGGGGCCCAGCGCCGCGTGTGTCCCAACACCCCCCGTCCCCCGTCACGGGCACACGCAGGGGTTGGACTCGCAGCCCATCGCTTTATTGCTACAGGAGAAGGCGACTGTACAAAAATAGAGTTTATCCCTCAAATTTTACAAATAATAGAAAAAAGGGGGCTGGGGGAGCACGGGGCACCGGGGGCTGGGGCGCTGCCCAGGGCTTCACAGCAGCGCTGGGGTTAAATTACACCCGGCCCCCGGGGGGCCCAAAGTCATAAATAGGAGCTGCCGCTCGAGAACAATAAATAAATAATTTAGAGTAATAAATAGTTTAGTGCCACAGCACTGCGGGGGGACCCTGCCACCCCCCTGGGAGCCGGGCAGGGGTCCCGGCGGGTGCCCGTGCCCCGCTGCCCTGCAGAGCACCGGGGGCCGCTGCCAGCCCGGGTGCGGGTCCCCTGCTGCACGCTGGCACGGTTTGGCCCCGCTGCGCCCCTGTCCCCAGGGACACCCCCTCCCTGCAGGACAGCTCCGGGCACCGCCGGCCCCAGGGCGCCCGAGGGGACAGGGAGGTTTTGTCCCCTTTCTGTCCCCCTCTGAAGCTCGGGCGACGCTTGGCCCAGGCTCCTCTAAAGCCGGGGTGTGGGAGCACCAGTCCAGGCAGGGCGCAGGCGAGCTGGGTGCTGCTGGTGGGCACTGGGCTGGCAGACCCCTGCGAGCTGCAGGGGTGCTCCGTACCCCAACCAGCTTCTCTCCCAGGGCGGAGCCGGGGTGCACCCGGGCAGGACCCCGCGTAGCCGGTGGCACCAGCTGCTTGGCACTGAGCGGGAGGGGGCTCAGCCGCCCACCCCCCATCACGGATCCATCTCGCCTCAGTCCTTTGTGGCCACATAAAATCGGGGGCACCGGCCTCTGCCAGACCCTTCCTCTGAGTGCCAGTGCCACTGCGCGTGGCGAGCTGGGGTCTGCCGGCGTGTGTCGAGCCGGGGCCGAGCTGGCGGCCCCCTCCTCAGCCGATGCAGCTGCACTCGGCCGCCGAGAGCTTCTCCACCGTCTGCCACGTGTTCTGCACGTCCATGAAGGAGACGGCCTCGTAGCGGGTGGGCCGGCAGCAGGGGTGGCTGAGGACCCGCTCCTGCGGCCCCGGGGTGATGAGCTGCTGCCGCAGCAGGCTGCCCAGCGTCAGGTCGTAGTTGCTGCGCGCCCGGTGACAGGATCCGCTGCAGTACTTGAAGAGCACAATCTCATCTGAGTTGAAGCCCAGGCCCAGGTCGCGCACCTTCACCATCAGGTTGCGGATGTGGCAGTTGCGCCCGCGGGACCCCCGAGGGTGTTTCTGTGTGCCCTTCTTGCCTTTGCTGGTGCCCGGTGGTGAGCGCTCGGTACGCAGCAGCAGGTCCTCTGCCAGCTCCGCAGCGCCCAGGCCACCCGTCGTCACGTTGTCCCCTACACACGGAGAGGACGGCACCGTCAGACCCCAGCCTGCACCCACCGCCCTCCTGGGGCCTGCCGAGCCTGGCTGCTCCCTGCCGTGACCTGCAGACCCCCCCTGGTCACCCACCACGGCACTGGCCAGGTGCCCCCAGAGTGGTGCCATGGGTGAGTGCCCGGCCAAGCATCTCCTCATCCCCAGGGCTCTGCCATCATCCCCAGCGTGAAGCACGGGGCCTGGTGTGTTCAGCCCACCCAGCCCCAATATACAGAGGCAGCCCCTCATGGGCTGGGGGTCCCACAGTGGCTCCCAACCCACCCATGCCCCATGTTTAGGGCTACCGTGCCCAGGCCGGGAGTCCTGCCCCAAGACACACCGTACTGCGGGCTCCAGGCAGCGGCGAGCGGTACCTCCACGCCATCCTCCACAGCCGGGCTGGCAGTGGCCATGCCCCGCGGCGTGGGGGACACGTCCAGCGTCTCATTGCAGTGTGGTGTTCGCAGGGTGCCAGCGGCCAGCCCAGCCAGCAGCGAGAGGATGGCGAGGAGCCCCCACAGGGTTCCCTCCTGCAACAAAGCAGAGCACAGCGGGGTGAGCCCCGACCGGGGTCCCCACACCAGGGACAAGGCTCCATGAGCTGGGGATGGGGACATGGGGGACCCGGCCATCACGGCCAGGCAGGCCTGGGCTCACCTTGGGCTGCGGGTGCGTGGTGGGTCCTGCAGGTCTCGGCTCTGGTGGCCCCGCTCGCTGCTCCATGCTGGCTGCAAGTGCAGAGGTGGGGGTCAGCGCCCATGCAGAGGGGAGGGGGTGGGCATCGAGCTGGCCAGCTGGAAGCTGGCACACCTCTCCCCTGCCCCTGCAAAAGCATGCTATTCCCTCCCTCGCCCTGCAGCACCCTGCAACACCTCCTGCACACCACACATGACCCCCCCCCCCCCCCCATGCCCTCCACACACAGCCAAGCACCCTCGCCACCCCACGCACCCCTTCCAAGAGATGTGACAGCTGGAGCAGCCCAGCCTTCACCCAGCACCTCTCCTCAGGGGGACGCAGCCACCTCCTCACGCAAGCAGCCTGGGATGCCAGGCTGGGCCGTGAGGCGGTGGCTGGGGCTGGGAGTGCCACGGGGGGGCCCCTTTCCCATGGCCCTTTCCTGGGAATGTTTTTCTTGCTTGCAGTGGGAGCCTGACCTTGGAAACTCCAAATCCATTAGCGCAGGGTCCTTGGGTGCAGCCACCCCCTGGCCCTGCGCTGGCTCCCCAGCCCGCTGCCTGCACTGAGCTGGGACGCAGCCCCAGAGCAGCCCCGGTGAGTGGGGCCCCGAGGGGCAGGATGGGCAGGCAGGTCCCGTGGGGACACAGCAGGGTGCGGGGCACCATGCGGGGCTCACTGTAGTCATTCACCCCAACACCCCTGCCCAGCGTCCACTGCCCTGACACACACAGGGGAATTTGGTCCCTGTCATGCATGGTCCCAGCAGAGCAGTGAGCAGGGTCTCGGGGGAGTGATGTCCCCCAGGGGGGTGCAGGGACAACTCCAAGTCTGCAGCCACGTTGCACCTCCTTCCCCAGCTCCCCTGGGGTGCGGGGAGGCCCCTGTGCCCCAGTGTCCCAAGCCAAGATCCCCCAGAGGTGGCTCCCAAGGGGGCTTGAACCCTCCTTGGCCCATCTGCTGCATCCCCTGTCTCTTGGGACACGACTGTCCCCTTGGAGCTAGGTAGCATCCTGCAGCGGTGAGTTCCCCTGTCCCCTCCATGGCTTTACTCTGGAATGTCCCAGGTGCTTTTGTAGCGAAGCTGGGACGGATATGCTGAGGAGAGTGCTCCCGGCCAAAAAATGAAGGGACATGGCTGGGCACCACTGGGACAAGGAGACAAAATCAGTTCCCCCAGTCGCCCCAGCATCTCAGGGGATGGTCCCGACTGCCGCATCTGATGCCACCCTGCACTGGCCACAGCATGACAAAGTGCTGTGATGAGCACTGCCAGGCCCATGGGCCTCCGCCGGGGGCCGTGCACCAGGCAGGATGCATCCCCGGTGCAGGCAGGGCTGGCACCGGGCCCCCCGGCCCCGCCAGCCGCCGTGGCCTGGCCAAGCACAGCCCACGCAGCACGTCGCTCCCGTGGCGGCCCGTGGCCCCACGCCAGCCGCTGCCGCCAGGTCATGGTTTTCCCAGGCCGGCACCCCCGGAGGGGCCAGGCGAGGGTCCCTGCGCCCCGCTGGGAGGGGACGGGCCCCCCCCGGTCACCGCTCTCGCAGCCGACTGCCCCGCCGCGGCCCCTCGGCCCCAGCATCCCGACGGGACGGGACGGGACGGGACGGGACGGGACGGGACGGGACGGGACGGGACGGAGCAGCCGGTGCAGTTCAGGCTTCTCCCGTCCGGCGGCAGCACGGCCCCGGGCTCTGCGGCGGGAGCGCTGCCGGCGGGGCGCCGGGCGAGGGCAGCAGCCTCCCTTCGCCCCCGGGGAGCCCCGGAGCCGGGGTTACGGACGTGCTCCGCCAGTGCCTCCGCAGCCACGGAGCCCCGTCCCCGGGGGCAGCTCCCCGCACGCACAGGACCGCAGCCCACGCTGGCCCCGCACCCCCGCTCGGCCCCTGCTTTCCCCCGGCGCGGGCAGGGCTGAGCCAAGCTCCTGGGCACTCTACTGGGGTGCCGGAGCTGCACCCCCCCACGGCAGACCCCCAACTCCCGCATGGGGGGGATCTGGCTGGGGTCCGTCCCTGCCACGGCTGCAAGAGCCCAGCTGGGACATTAACAGGCACAGGAGCCCTTTGCAGGGTCACGATCAGGCCCATCCATGCGAGGACCTGCCTGATCCCCCTGCCACATGTGTCCCCCGCCCAGGGGCTGAGCAGCAGCGCGCTGGGGTGATCCCTGGGCGGGTCACCCCACACCCACCCGTGCAGAGCCGCGGCGAGAGCCCCGCTGCCCGCCCTGTGCGCAGGGCGCTGGGGAGGGGGTGCCCCGTGGGCTGGACCAGGCCCCCGGGGGAGGCTGAAGCCCATCCACGCGGGGCCAGCGGATGCCCCAACCCCGGGGTGAGGGTCTCAGCTCATGGCGTGGCCGCTTTTGGAAAGGAGCTATGCTGGGCCTCGCTCGCCACTGCTCGCCGTGCCAGCCCCGCAGCCGCGGCTTCTGCCTGGCAGCGCAGGGGGATGCCCGGAGACCCCCCACGGGCACCTGCGGGCACCGGTGGAGCCGGCAGAGGCCCGGCGTCCCGCCGCGCTGCCCCTGGCAGGAGGAGTGATGGGGGGGTCAGAAATGAACCCCCCCACACGTGTGACGCGGAGCTGGCACCCGCCCCGCAGAGCCGTGGGAGGCCGGCGTCGGACACGTGGGGCACACGGGAGAGACCAAACTCGGCCCCAGCCCGGGGAAAGCGGAGCCGGGGGGCGTCGGGCACCCTGGCCCCGGGGCTCTCCCCCACCCCGGCAGTCGGGGCACAGACCTGCCCGACGTGCCCAAAGGGCCGGGGCGGGAGCCCAGGGAAGAGGCGGGTGAGACCGTCCCCCGTGGCCCCCGGGCACCCGCAGCAGGGTCCCGCCTCTCCTCGCCCGGGCAGGGAACCCCGTCCCCGCCGCGGCCCCCAGCGCTTCCCGCCGCCGGACCGGGCTCGGCGCCCCGGGACCCGCCCGGCGGGGACCTGCCCGGGGGCGGCCCGAGCCCCCTCGCCGCCCCGCAGGTTTTGCCGGGGGGCTGGCGGCGAAGCGGGCCCCCCCCCCGCCCCCCCTCCGCAGCCCCGGTACAAGCCGCCGCCGAGGCCCGGCGCCGCCGGCAGGCTGGGGCGGACGCTGCCGCCCGCCGCCCCGGCCCGCACTCACCGTGCCCGCGGCGGGGACCATCCCCCGGGCCGCCGCCGCCCCGCATCGCCTCCGCTCCCCGCCGCCCCCCACCGCCCGCCGCCCGCCGCCGCCGCGCCGGGGCGGGGCGCGGGCGGGGGCCGGCGCTGCCCCGCCGGCACCGGCACCGGCACCGGCTCCCGTCGCTGCTCCCGCTGCCGCTCCCGCTGCCGCTCCTGCTGCGCCTCGGGGTGCGGGTCCCGGTCCCGGTGCGCCTCGAGGTGCGGTGCCGCCGGCGGCGGGCGGGCGCGCAGTGCGGGACAGCGGCGGCTCCATCCCGCTCCCGCCGCCGCCGCCGGTGTCAAATTCCAGCCGCTGTCACCTGACCGGCGGGGCGGGCACCGGCACCGGGACCCCGATCCGCAGCGGCACCGGGACCCCGATCCGCACCGCAGCTGCGCCGGGACTCCGACCTGCACGGGCGCCGGGACAGCCGCTGGACCAGGACGGCGCCGGGATCCCGCCAGCAGCAGGAGCCGCAGCCCGACCCGCATCAGCACCGGCTCCGCGCGGAGACTCGCACCCCGCCGGGAACGGCACCGGGAGCTCCGGCGGCGCCCGACCCCCGCCACCACCTCCTGCCTGCCGGCCGACCCCCGGACCGGTGGGCACCTCTCGGCACCGCCGGGCCGGCGGCCGGGCAGACGGACACGCAGCCCGGACGGACGGACGCCCCTCCGGAGCGGGGTTCCCCGCCCCGACAGCCCGGTCACAGCTCTGGCAGGACGGACACACGGACAACCTCCGGGGACGAGTTCAGCCCTTCCCGGAGCGCTCCGGGAGCAGAGCCCCACGGGCACCCCACGCCCGGCGTCGAGGCCGGGGGGGGGGAAAGGGCAGAGCCCCACGGGGATCCCTTACACACAGCGGGACCACCCGGGCCCGTGGGGACCTGGCGGGGCTGGGGGTGGGGGGCCGGGGGCCGTCCCGGCAGCGCGGGGGCCGCGGCGGGGCTGGCCGGCGTCGCACGCACCCCGAGCCACCGCGGGCCACCGGTGTGCCTGGCGCTCACGTCCGGGCTCGCCGGAGGAGGAGTCCGGCCTCCCTGCCCTGCCTCCCCGCCCGCCCGCGTCCCGCGGCCACGGCCCACGGGCGCCCCGCGCCCGGGTCCACCCCGCCGGGGTCACCCGCCGCCGGGATCCTTACCTCTGTCGTCTCCCTGCCTCCCTCCGCCGGGGCCGTCGCAGGCCCCGGGGACATGGGGGCCGGCTGGCGAGCCGAGCCGAGCCCGTGCGAGTCCTTACGTCACCGCCCAGGGCCCTCCACGTCCATCCCGGGGCTCTCGAGTGCTCCTTGCAAACGTGCCAAATCCCAGGGCCGCCTCCGCTCGGCCCCGCTTCACACGTGCTCCCCTGGCCGGAGCCGGCCGCCGGGGCACAGCCCAGACCGGGCAAGGCCCCCCCGGTGCCAGCCCTCATGGCCCACCGGCCCCCCGGGCCCTGCCCGCGGCGGGGTCCGGAGGCGTCCGGGCGGGCGGCGCGCCCCGGGGCGCTGCTTGCCCTGTCATCTGCCCCGGCAGCGCTCAGCCGCCTCGGCGCAACCTCCCCGGGCTTATATAACTCCCCGGCTGGAGCGGGGCCAGCGGCTCGGTCGCCGGCAGTGCCGTGGCTACACACCGGCCTCGGGTCGCCCATGGGGTCTGCCCCGGCACCTGGGCCCCCCGCGTGGCGTTAACCGCCTCCTCGCCCCACGGCAGCCCAGACCCCGTGGTCCTGCGGCGGGGAGGGCCGGCCGACGCGTGTGAGCCACTGGTGGAGCCGGCCGCCTCGTCTTGTCTCTCATCTCGTCGGATTATCCAGCGCGAGGATGACAACTCCTGTGTCCCTCCTGCGGCACCACCTGCCAGGGAATGTGTTGACACGGGCAGTACCGGCTAAGCTGTCCCCGCCACTGCTAGCAGGGACGGCGGAGGTGGCACGCAGCCCCTGCCCTGGCGTGGCACCGTGTGGTCCTGGTTCCCCTCTGCCCCCAGCACAGGCACCTTGGCCAAGCTCGTGGCTGTGGGTGACTTCATGCCTGCCAGTGGGACTGCGTGGGAGGGTGGGCTCTGCCGTGGGGCTGCGCTGCCCCATGGCCGTGGCCTGAGGCTGCTTCCATCCGTGATGCCCTCACGGGAGCTGGCAGGGGTGATGCCCTGGGTGCCTTGGCCCAGCAGAGGTTTGGAGGCTCAGGAGCATTCCCAGGGGAGGGAATCAGCCAGGGGTAGGGGACAGGGAACAGGTTTCTCTGCTTGGCAGGGCTGCAGATTAACGGGGCTGCCTGCCTGGAAAGTTTCCATGCGAGTGGCATGTCCTGCTCCAGGTTGCCTGGCTGTCCCCATGGGGCTGGGACTGGCCACAGCCCTGCCCATGCAGGGTGGGTTGCCCAGGAGGGGCTGTCAGCGCAGGGGAAGGCTGCCTCCCCCATGGACAGTCCTCGGGGCTTGGAGACAGCCCCAGGTGCTGGATCACCCCAGGGGTTACCCCATCCCCTCCCACCTTCTCTGCGGGTTGGGCTGGTCCCCATACCCCCATGTCCCAGCTGGGAGCTGCGGTGGGTGTGATGCTGGTGGTGGGCAGGGGGCTGTGCAGGGGGCACAGGGGACTCTATACAGGTGGGCCCATGGTGTCCCCAGTCCTGTGAAACAGGTGGCTGTGCAAAGTTTGGCCTCTGTCCTCTTCCAGGTGTACCCTCTTTGTGGATGCCACCCCAGACACCTGGGGGCCTTGGCTTCCTCCTCTCCCCTGGCCCTCGTTCTGGCAGACATGACCCCAGTGCTGCTGTCAGCCCTGCTGATGTCCTGCCAGCAGCACCTCCTCCCTGTCCCCCCGAGATCACGGGGGCAGGAGGTGGCACATCCCAGCGCCATGCCTCAATCCAGGCACCGCTCTCTTCACCTGGGCTCCCATGAGTATCGGCTCTGCCCTGGGGAGTGGGCTGAGCGTGGGCCGGGACCCACAGGGTGCTGGGGTGCAGGGCAGCGTCCCCCACCCCACAGCTCTCCAGACAGATGGGTGATCTGCTCCCTGGCTGCTGCTGGCTCCGTGACTGCCTGCGTCAGCCTGTGCTCCTGCACCCCCAGAGCTGGGGTGTCCCCATGTCCCTTGTCTGGTCTGGAATGAGCCCTGCGGGGCTGGGGCCAGTTTGACATCTGTCCCTGAAGGTGCCACCCTTGTGCGAGGTGGGATGGGGGTGATGTGGCCCAGCCAGAGCAGGACTGAGCACACCATTGGCTGCTGCTGTGCCTGTGCGAGGCCATGGCTGGGTGTGACAAAACACATGTGGGAGAGAGCGGTGATGCAGGACTGACCAGTTGCATCAACCCCACGTCAGCGGTGATGTGGCTCTTTCGGGGACATCTGCTCCAGAACAAGTGTCCCTGTCTCCGCTGACCGGAACCTCCCACGGGCTGTCCCCATATGCCCCAGTCCCAGGCTCTATGCTCTCCCCCTCCACAGCCCTCCTAGGGACAGCGTAGGGCACATGCCCGATGGCAGCGGTGGCCCTGCTCTTCAAGGGCTGGGAAGAGCAGAGGAGCAGAGGGCAGAAAGGAGGGTTTGAGCAGCTCCAGCATCTCCTTTCTGGGAGGGATCTGGAACTTGCAGCCACACACTGGGGAGGGTTGGGCAGTTGCCTCTGCCATGTCCCATCGGTGGTGGCAGGAAGCCACCCCTCGTGTTTAGGAGCTGGCAGGTCTGTCAGACTGGTCACCTACCTGGAAGCAGTTCACCCCGTTCCCCCAGGCGAGGGGACTGTCCCCGACTCGTCCCGTGACATGTGACATGGCCAGGGTTTGCTGCAGGGGTTACGCTCCTCCCGCTGGGACCTGGCACGTGTCAGAGCCAGTCACGGCCTCAGCCCTCAGCTTCCTAAACAGCTTCCTTCCTGGACGCTGCAGTGAGAAGGTCACTTGGCCGGACACCCGCCTTTGTGGGGGCCGCACCCAGCCTGATTGCTGCTGTGACCCTCGGCGGGAAGCCACCCTGCTGGCAGGGAGTCCCCACTCCTCTGCCCCCTGACATGGCATGCACCCAACCTGTAAGACCCTCTCCCACCCCTGCGGTCACCTGCAAGGAGGAGCACAGCCCTCTCCTGTCCCAGGCAGTGGCATCGGCTGCAGCTTCTGGCAGCTGCCTCTGGGTTACGGTGCTGGAGGCGTCGGCAGTGAAACCAGGCTGGGGCCAGCCCGAGCAGGGGAATCCCTCTGCCACCCCTACAAAAGACCAAAGGACAGCAGAAGAAAGAGGCCAGCCAAGCTTGTTTGATAGCTTTATTGCTTCTGTGATATGACTGAATTGATGTGACATAAGCCGGCTTGGAGGAGCCTGCAAGACTCTTGCCCTCCCTGCCTAGAGGGTAAATTAAAAAAAAAATCGCAGAAACTAAAACTAATTTTAAAAACTCATTGAGTTCTTCCATCTCAGCTTGGGTACAGTACTGGTGAGAGCACTGGCCTTTAGAGCAAGTCTCTGTGCAGGCTGTGCGAGGAGCTGGTGGCCGGAGGGGCTGGGTAGCAGCCCGGGCCGCCTGCACCGAAGGACACGTCTCCAACACTGCCTGTGACACACACCTGGACCGACGGCACATGCCGTGCTGGTGCCGCTGGAGCTCAGCGTGGCAGCTGCCTCCCTGCCAGGCAGTCTGGAAGCCCTTGCCTGTCCCCGTGCTGCCCGTACCCAGCCTGCCTGCCCCCGTTTGATACAGCCAGCCCTGTCCTGACACCTTCCAACACTGAGGGGTAAAGCAGCACAGCAGGGCAGGGCTCCCCACTGCTCCCTCCCTGGAAAAGGAGATGCTGGAAGCCCAGAGATGCCGGGTGGAGGGATGCTGGGCTGCAGAGGATCCCGCTGTTGCCTCGTGTTCCCTGGCCGTGGTGCCTCCCCTTGGCACGTGTGAGCTTAAGGCCACTGCGTGGCCAGCCCTAACGGGGTGAGGTGGTGGAGGGAGCCCAACACCAGGGTGACAGGCACTGGGGAGGGCCATATGCTACAAATGCACGAGCAGCCTGTGCTCACGGTGTGGTCAGCGCAGCAGCATCTCTGTGACAGCCCCTCTCCCCCGGAGCAGCACCCCAGACCTGTTCTCTGTGCCAGCCGGAGCACAACCCCGCTGCAGGAGCTGGCTCCCCGACCTCCCTGCACTTCCCCAGCCTCTCTCTAGGCAGGTTCCCTGCCACCCGAGTGGCCTTTCTGCACCACAGCGCGTCAGAGGTGCCAGGCAACCCCGCTCTATATTTAGGCTGTGGAGAATTCCCCTGGGCTCTCCCATCTGAGCTGAAAAGGTGAGTCACTCTGAGGGAGAGGCCAAGACTCACATCCGTCCCACTGACCCTGCTCTGACCCGCGCGCACCGCTCGGAGCTGGCAGGGCTGCAGCGTTTCGGAGGGCGGGAGGTGGCTGCAGGTGCACGTGGGGAGGCAGCCAAAGGAACAGCATCCAGGAGCAAAACCCAGCGCTGCGCCCTGCTCCCGGAGCTGGGGTGCAACAGCCCCATCGCCCAGCAGCAGGGCTGCTCTGTGGGTGTGCGTGCCCCACCAATGTCAAATGGGACAGTGAGTTAGAGGGGAGCCTTTGGGCCCCAAACAACCCCCCATCCTCTCTTTCCTTCTGCTTGCAGGTGGTCCTGACCCACCACAGACACACTGGACCACGCACTGATCTATTCAGCCTGGGCACTTCTGCCTGGAGACTCCCACCAAGGTGGAGGGAAGGGCTTGGAGTTGCCTCCCTGGTCTGCAGGGACAGCTTCTCACCAGGACCTGTCCCTGGCTGTGGTGGGGAGCTTCGACGCCAGGGAAAGCAGAGCAGGGGCCATGCTCTCTCCTTGCACCTGGGGCCAGCGTGCTGGAAGATAAAAACGGTCCTTAGGTTTGTAGTGTTCAATAAAACAGACTAAATCAAATGAATGCCATCACAAGCGTCCATGGGAGTGCTTCCCCCGGGGGGTGGAGAGGAGCCCAGCACAGACAGAGAAAGCCCTTCACCCCTCTCCTCCTCCTGACTGCAGCCAACCACTCCCTGGCATCTCAGCTCACTGTAGCATATGGATGTGGCCCATCACCCCATCACTGCCCCTGGGCTCCCACAGCAGCTAGTTAAAGACCCAGTTTGAGCACTAAGGTGGAGGGCGGGTGCCCACCCTTCCCCAACCACAACCTCGGCCAGGTCCAGCCCAGGCACCCCCACTACGGCAGGGACTCTACGGATGATGGTCCCCGGTCCAGGCTGACACAGAGGAAGTGCCAAGGGAGCATTGCCTGGTGAGAGCCATGGAAATCCAGTCCCTTGTGCTCCTTGAACAGGAAAAGCAAAGTGGGGAGAATACTCAAAGGAGTATCTGCCACAGCATATGCTCAAAAACCTGCTGGAAACCCCAGCTCTCCATGCTAGACCGCACAGAGCATCCTGCGGGGAGGTATGTACTGGGGGAGCAGGGACTGCCTGGCTGGGAGGCCAGAGAGACAGGGGAAGGGACATGGGAAAGGAAAAGGAAAGGGAGAGCCTCCCAGCATCTGTCTTCTGCGGCCTGGAAGAGGCAGACCTTTGAGCTGCTCCCAGACTACAAGGCAAGCAGCAGCCACAACCAGAAGCTGGACAGGACTTGCCCCTGAGCAACCTCCTTGGCTATGGGCGTACCATGCAGGAGAGGCTCCTGAGCAGCACATCCCACGCTGGTCTGTGGGCAGCACCCAGCACCATGTCCTGAGAGCTGCCTCTGCCTGCAGCCTGGTCTCAAACTGTTCCCTACCGTTTGCTCCTCTGACCACGCCTGGGTCACTGCCTGCCCCTCTTGCACATCCGCTCTGGGGTCTCAGCGCCAGAGCCACAGCCCCCTGCAAGTCCGTGGGAGCAGAGGAGGCCCAGGGGAACCATGCGACCCCTGCTCTGAGCATCCCTTGTCCATGGTAGGGCCATGTTCTCCCTTCAGCTCAGAGCAAGGCAGACTGCAATCCTTGGGCTACGTCAGATGCAGCGCCAGGACCACGAGCCCAGCCAGCACGCCTCCAGGACCCCCCCTCCACCGACCCCAGCACTGGCTGGCAGCACACCTGTGCCTCGACACACAGAGGCTTGGCTCAGGACAGTGCCCGTGGGCGCAGTCCAGCCCGATCCACGCTAGGAGAGCGTGGGAGCTGATTTCTACCTGTAACCATTCCCCTGGCAATCCCCCCCTCTGCCCACGCTCTCCAGGTGGATAAGACCACCCCTGCTGTCCTCACACTTGGCCACATTGCTCAGTTTATTCCAGCTCCTCTGAAATACGTATACAAATAAAATGTGCAAATATTGCATCTCGGGACCAAGACGGCAAAGGAAGGGACGTGCTCCTGAGAGCAGGAGGAGCAGCAGTGCTAGAGCAGCACAGGAGGAGCTTGGAAATGAAGTGAGCAGGGGCCGAGCAGAGGGTGAGGGGTCCCAGCAGGCCCCGACCCATGCCAGCAGGCTCCATCATCACTGAGGTCACATGTCGCTTAAACAGGGAACATGATCAAGTCTGGAACATAAAACAAACATCTTCGTCGGCCTGCTCTCAAACTGTAAAGCTTCAGATCTCTGCGTAAGATCTGACCTCCTTCCAAAGGATAAATTACTCCTCTCCCCCACAAAAATAAAGCGAGATGCTGTCCAGAAACGGTGACACCAATCTGCACGGACTCCATGGGGGCCCTGCACAGCAGGCACAAACCAAGAGGCCTGAAAGCCTTGAGTACAGCGAGGCAGGCTCTGCAGTGCCGTGACAGGCAGGAAGGTGGGGAGGGTCTGCTGCAGGCAGAGAAAGCCATCAGCTCCCTGCTCCACCTTGGGGTCAGGGCAGAGGCAGAGCAGGACGAATGGCTATGGAAAACGCAGCCAAATAAGTGGCTGCTGCTGCTGCTTCTATGCAGGAAGCAAGGAAAAGTGCAGAAAAACAAATCCATGCTCATCTCCATCCAGAAGCTCCGAGTGGAGAATGAGGGAAAGCCATTATTCTCCCTTCGAATTATAGCAGCACCAACAACACTGAAGTTTTGGACGGATTTGTTTTCCTGGGGAAAGGTCTGAGGCCGGTGACAATGCAGATGGAGCATGGAGAGGCCAGGCTTTTCGCGGGGCTGTGCACAAGCAGACTTTGCCTTGCACCTTGGTATTTCTAGTGTGAATCCAGCAGAGTTTCTTTTAAAAAATAATACTTTGTACATTCAGGCATTGCTGCCTCAGGGCAGCGTCACCTCCCATTTGGCACAAATCGTTTTATTCACAAACCTTTCTTCTCTCTCCTGAGTCTTTCTTGTTCAGTTCAGGACACAGAAGATCCGTCTGCGATGCAGAGTTCAAGAACTGCCCACTCAGCGCCTTGCCCACCTCCTACCAGCTCTAGGCCGGGAGGCAGCAGATGCAACCCGCATGTAGACTGGCAATGCGAGAGGGTCTTCCCAGAGCACCTGGGCATCTCTGTGTGTCTTCAGTGAGGTGGGATTCTTGCAGGGGGCTGCCAGTGCCTGCTCCCAGAGCTGCAGCGTGCGTCTTCGTCTCCTCCCTTGGAGGCAGTGGCTGCAGCCACTCAGATCCCACTGGTTAGGTCAGTGATGACTCGGGCTTTCACCAGCTTCCGCAGGAACTCCTTCTCCCGCTGGATGTTGTGTGTCCAGGACTGAAAGGAAATGGGAGAGACAGGAGGTCAGCAGGTACCCTGGCCAAGCATGCTCCCGTCCCCCACACTGCAGGAGCCTCCAGCTGGGGCAGGGCAGTAGCTTCTGCCAAGGAGACAGACCCCGCTGCAGACCAGAAGAGCTCTTGCAGACCAAGGGCCTTCTCTTATCTAAAGCCAATACAGTCAGCAGGGACAGACCTGTGTACCTGAGGTAGGAGGTCTCCCCACGGGCTGGGTGAAGTTTTTTTGGCATGGTGAGATCTGGGCAACCCAGGTACCTTGGGCAGATGTTGCTGGTTATAGTGCTCCCCCAAGCCACTGCACACAAGAGTCCAACAGCACAGCATTAACTGTGGTATATGCTGGGGAACAGAGCTGGCTGAGAACATGGTGGCAGGACATGTTGTACCCACACAGAGCTCCCTGCCAAGGGAGGTCTCTGGGGGGGGCATTCAGCTGAAAAGCCCCAAGATCAGCCCCATCAAGGCTCTTGCCTCTGCTAGCCCTATCAAGAAGAAATCACACACTAAAGGTTACACTAATACAATGCGAAGGGTGAAACGGTCACATCTCCCGGCCAGGCATTTCAAAGCAATGATTGCTATAGCTGGTGTCAGCCCACCCAGATGTGTTCCCTGCAGCAGGCTTTAGCTGTGATCACAGCATCTGCCATCACCCCCCTGTGCTGGTACTATTAAACCACTTATATGAAAGCAGTAAGTAGTTTGTGGGGAGACCAAGGGGAAAGCAACTTTCCCCAAAATCTCCCAACCAGACCAGAATCCCAGTAAATGAATCCAGGTCTCCAGCACAGTGCTCTGGCCAGCTGGTAATCTGAGCTCTAAATACAATCTGAACCATGATAAAATCACTCTCCAGGAGCCTCCCTGGAATGGCCTCAAACCAACAAAGCACCAGCCCAATGAGCCCTCTGAGGGCACTTTTGCCATCGGTACTGCCTGCAAAGCACTGGTTTTATCCATCACATACAACGTGCATGTGGTTCTCCTGTCACCCACTGCTTGTCCCATCCTGTCCGGTCTAGGACAAGCAGCTCTCAGCCATGACTGCTGTGTGGCACTGACAGCCCCGGTCATGGCGTGCAGCCTGTTGCCAAGAGGTCCAAGGTACATAAGGTCCCTCTCTGGATCTCCAGCACATTTTGGAAATACCTCTCGCTGCTACTGTGCATTTATTTACAAGTCACTTCCATCCCCTCAGTGCACAGCAATGACAACAGTTAAAGCTGCTAAGGAAAGTTCAGGCAGGTCTTATCTTGTAACCTGTGTTCAAAAGAAGTTATTGATCTCCTCTGCTTCCAGTGACAGTTACCCGAATGCTGCAAAGGGTGCACCAGCGCTGGGAACAACAGGACCACATGTGCTAAACTGTGCTCTTTGGAACTCTGAAAATGCAGAAGACCCCGTCTCTAAACTGAAAAGACGCTGCCCAGAAACAACTCAGTGCTTGGCTTCTGCTATCATAAAAGCAGAAACTGAAAACTGGCATTGAAGAGAGCTGGTTCTTAAAAGGAAAAAAGCATGAATTTCAGAAAGCAGCAGTGTGAGCGATGGTGGTACAGAGCAGAGTGAGCTGGGAGAGCAGAGCTGTGTGTCCCTGTCACTTGGAGCCAGACAGCCAGGATCCCCCAATGTGCTGGAAACAGTCCCACATGTGGCATCTCAGCTGGGGGTCCCAGGCTTGGCCCCTGCCACGCAGCAGCGTCTGACAACACAGCCCCTTGCTAGGAACACACGGCACCGGCAGAGGCAGCCAAGTGTGCGTGCGTGCTCCTGCCAACAGGCAGTGAGCAGCTGTCTGCTGGCAGAGGCCACGCTGGGAACACCAGGTCTCATGCTTCACTTACATCTGGCTGGGCTTGTTGTTCAAAGCCTATCTGGAGCACCAGGGAGCCTGATACATCATAGCACCAGCTGATCCCTCCTTCACATCTTTCAGCCTCATCAAACTGTATGAGAAGCCAACTGGTTTCACCCAGGACAACCTGCTTACGTCCCTTGGTACAGACAGTAACGGGAAGCAGCCACTTTCAGGCAAACTCAAACCACCTAAAACGTCACCTCAGGCCACATGCAAGTGACTTATCTGATGGCAAGAGGAAATGTGCTTCGTGAAAGGTACAAGTGGACCAGGAATTTAAGTACAGGAGGTGGATAATAAAACTTTGCGTGATACAATTACAGTCTCGCACATTATGGCTAGGTCTGGCTCCAGCACTGACTGCAAGGCTGCTGGCAAGACCTATAAACCTCTGGCTGTTCAGCATCCAGGCCGCTCTATATCCTGGGCACTGCCACAAACTCCTCCTTCCAAGCAGAAAGCCACATGTAACGGAATTCAGCCTCCCACTTGATCCATGGATCTTAGTGGTGTCCACAGCAGTACAAGAGTATGTTTTGTGGCTGAATGTAAGACCACAGAGAAAGAGGATTCCCTGGTGAGGATGGGCTTCCATCCCTCCCAAAGAGCACTAGCAGGGCAATTGGTGTGGTGCTGCTCCCCCCATGCCCGACAGCAATGCAGGCAGGAGGGATGAGGCATGTCTTCAACACCAGCTCCGGTTACTGATTACAGGAGAGGGACTCACCCCACTGACAGACAGAGCTAATCAGGCGAAGGAAGCTGCATTCCAGCACCAGTGGCTGCAGTGGGGAGAAGAGCAGGAACAGATTTCTCAAAACTGCCAGACAGAGGCACGCACTTCGCTCCCACTGCCCTGATAGGGGAAAGGCAACAAAATACACCCTAAAACCCAGCAGGTTTTAGGGTATATACACCCTAAACAGCATACTGGGTAGCACAGCCTGGGCAACACACACTGCTGACAGGGCCCAGCAGGCGGGAAGGCTCTGTGAGATGGCTGCAGGGTCTCATGAAAAGCCAGGCTTTGGTAGGCTCAGGTTTGCTTTGGGGCCAGGACCATATTATGGCTGTTATAAAGGGAAGTTCTCTTTTGCCACCCCTCACTGGGTAAGCCGAGGTGCTCTGTGTAACCAAGCTTGCAGGCAAGTTGTCCTGCAAATCTCTCAGCTGCGCAACGTCCTGAGCTGCAGCAGGATGGTAAGAAAGAGGCAATGATCTGGCCACCTGTGTCCCCGTGGACAGGTTTGTGCTGTCAAGAGTGCTCATTTTGACATTTTAGCTAGAAGGTTGTGAGTAGGATTCATGCCTGGAGGATGATTACATGAAGCAGCTGCAATGCTGGTGGTTTATTCCTGCTACTACTGCAAAGAAGCCTTTTCCTGCCCTCGGATCCTGGATGCTCTTTGGCTGTGATGGCAAGATGCTCACTGTCCCTTCTGACTGCTTTGACGCTCTCTCCCTGTGTACACCAAGCTGTTACTGCCTCATTTCCTATTCTGATACGTGGGATCGTTCAGATTCACAAGCCTCCTGCCCCAAGTCCTGAAGCTACACCTCAGCATCACAAGCAGAAAACACCAGCTCTCATGAATCTGTACTTGCAGACAGTGATAAAGCAGCTCAGAGCGTTCACTGTCACCTCCACCTTCTTGTCCCTGCATGTCACTGCCACTTACTGCTCCTGCAACCTGGCAGACTGGCTCTGCCATCTCCCCACTCTGCTGCTTGCATTGAGCGGGCGTCTGGTACAGCTTCCACTCGTGCAGACAAATGGGCTGCTTGTCTGAGCCCACGGCCGGAGTAGTGAACTTCTGGGAGTTCCAACAGGAACACCTCAGGAGGCTCCAGAGCCCTTCTTGCTCTTTGGGGATCAGGCTGGGATTTCCTTTGCTTTGGGTCTCTCTCTGAGCAGCAAATGATTGCTCTTTTCAGCAGAGAGAGAAGCAGCAGGAGAGTTGCTCTGCAAGCACATGCACTGTTACGGCTGTCCATCCCCGAGAGATAGCAGTGGGTCTGATCGTTTGGTCACAGTTATTAGATCAAAATTTATCATCGGTTAAAGCCACCTTTCAGGGTTATGCAAATGCAGCAGCCCCAAACCACCTGTCCTTTTTTCTTGACAGTTCCATGAGGAAGCACAAAACATCCTCTGTCCCTTCAAGAGAAGCCAAGTAGAATATTTTAAGACTAAGAAAATGTTTCAGAGACCAACTCAGGAGGAAGGTAAGCTCCCCATCTGTAATCAATTACAATCAGGGAATGCCTCAGTTTCAGAGCACATTAGTTTTATCAAGTGTATTCCAATATCTTAAAATACAGGAAGATTAAATCAGAGAGAGCAAAGTCAATGAGGAATGCATTCAAGAAAAACAGCAAACTGTAAAGCAGGAGGTTTCTCAGTTCTGTTACATCGTCTGTATTTCTGCAAGTCAGCACCATTTCTCCCCAAAAACCTGCACAGAAACCACAGCAGCAGCAAGAAGTGCTACTTCACTGGTAACAGTAGGTTTCCAGTCTCCACTGGTGCTAATTTAACCTTCACTGCCTTGTCTCTAGAGCTGCTTATTTTTTATGATTCTGCCTTGCCCACGGCCTTGCTCTGGTCCCAGCATGCTGACCACACACACTAGGTGTTCTGTGGCCACCCTGAGACGCAGTTTCACCTCCCATGACACCAGTGCCCTGCCTCATTCAGGACCCATTGTCCCCTCCTCTCTCAGTCCATCCGCTGGGATATGACAGCTCCGCAGACTGCCCCATCCCGCCTGCACCCCGTTGGGAGTCACACGTAGTGAAACAAAAGGGAGGGCTGGGCATCCTCCTCTTTTCACGTTTAGGAGATATACTCACAGATCCTTTATGCCCGGTCATTCTTACACCAACTTGAAATCGCAAACATCTCTTTTAGCTCCTGCTTATTCTTAACATACACAGAGAGAGCAATTGTATCTCTTCTCAGTCTTCATTTTACTAAGCTAAACAAGCCATGTCTTCCTTCTACCAAACCAGGCTGTTCATTTCCCCTATGAAAAATGGGAAATTTCCCAGAACTGCAGTAGCTCCCTCTGTCCCCATTTACCCCAAATTTCCTTTTCCCGAGTCAGAAAAAAGGCTCACCATTGCCTCATGCAGAGGCAATTCTCTCCCTCTACAAGAAGTCCTTTCCTCTTGTCTTTCCAGAGTTGTATTTGCTTTTTTTTTTCACAGTAACAGCCTGGCATCCTGAATTATCCTGTGATTCATTTGTACCTATCTAAGCACTTTCCTCCTCTGCCATTGCCTCATGGTATCCCAGCTTAGAGTCAAAATTTCTGGTATTGCCCCTAACAGCATGACCTTCCATTCATATTCTTAGGTTTCATGCCACCCAGTTTACTCCTGTTCTCAAGGCGCTCATGGTCTTCCTGGATGGTATGTTGATCCTCCTTTGTATTGACCACACCTGGTTTTGTCTCATCACAAATTCCACTTGCATACCATTGCCTTCTGTGCCAAAAATTATTAAAGCAAACACTAAACATGACCTCCTGTGGGGGAACTCCCAGCCATCCATTCAGTGCTGCTCTTTGTTCTCCTTTAGAGAGACTATTCACATACAGGTGTTGCGCCAAACCGTAGCTTCTGAAGCCTAACTAATAATACCTCACATGGCACAGTATCGCACGCTTAACTGAACTTCAGACAGACTGGGCTACTACACTTCCTCTGTCCCCAGAATGATCTTTTTTTTTTTTTTTAATCAAATAAAGATATTAAATTAGTTTTTGTAACCTGCCTTTGGTAAATCCATGTTGTGCTTGCTTTCAGGATTTAATTATTCTTTCATTTAAACTCTGCTCTGAAGTTCTGAATTGTACCTCTGAGGTCAGATTAAGAGGTCTGAATTTGACAGGATTATTTTCCTTGTCATGCTCCCATCCCCCCAAAAAACAAAGGAAAAGGAGGTATTATGTCCATTACAATCTAATCCTGTGGAACCACGTGCAACCTGACAGATTTATTGAGGACCTTTTCCTCTGGACTTGCAGTTTCATTGGCTCAGCAGCGCAGTGGTTGGAACAGAGATCTCAGGCTCCCACGTCTAGTGCATTAGCTTCAATGGCTTTTGCCTTTCCCTGCTGACCCAGTCATTTTCTGTTTCTATGAGCTTCTCACCATAAGCCATCCTCTCCCTTACGTTCATCATATCACCCTTATGGAGGTAATGTATTCATTCATCTGGTTCCCACTTTGGGTCTTTAATCCCTACACCTTCTGCTTCCTTCACCTCCCTGCATGCCACAGCCCTGGTAATTCTTTCCTTGTTTTCCTACTATTTGTTTGGCAGTAGGACTGTCCAGTGTTTGTTTATTTTCCTTTGCAAGATCTAACTCCACTTGACTTTTGCCAGTTTCCACTTTCTCTCTGTCCTTTTCAACCACTGGGGTGAAGTCTCCTGATGCTCTCTTCCACTCTGCTGTTACTTCTAACACCACTTTGAAGCAGTCATTTATGAAGTTATGCCTACAGCCTTTTTCTGCCAGTTCCCCTCTTGCTGCAAACATGAATTGCAGGTAATATTTGCACTTTTCATAAAAAAGATTTCAAGTCTACAATAAGTCCATGAGCTCTTCAGTGCATCTACTTTTGGTAGCCCATTCTCCCAGGCTAGGCCTAAATTCAGAGAGGTCAAAGTCAGCACAGATGTCCCAATTCCACTGAGCACCCCGCCAGCACTGCTGAGTGATGCTCCGCAGCCTAGATACAGCTCTGCTTATCAAGCTCCCTCCTTTTGGAAGCAAAATCTGAGCTATAACATCCCTTCTGCTGCCTTTCCACTTAATTCAACCATGAAAACACTTGATCAAAGGCTATTTCCTAAAATGTCCCTCTGCAAGGACTTCATGCCTGCTAAAATCAGCTCTGAGAATGGTTTTAGCAGCTCTTCTCGTGCCCTCATGGTTGATGAGAAGAGCTGGGCTGGCTACTGCATCTGGGAATACCTGGACTCTCCCCTTGACAGTAATACTGGCTCCTACTACACGTCCATGACAGTGTGACTTCTGATGGTACCGAGCACCCCTACAGAGGTCTGTGTTCAATGTTGGGGTCAGCAGCTGGGCTCTGGCACACCCCTGTAGATCTTTTACTGTCTTTTCCTACAGATACCTTGTCCAAACCCTAATTCTGGTTTTGTCCATCCTACAGCCTTACCTTCCTTGCTATTACTAGTGCACAGTGGTACCCCACGAGTGTTACCGTACTTCTGTCCTACTGAACAAGGCAATACCTGTGGTCTGGTCACGGCTGCTATTCCATCAATCTTTTCCAGATTTCTATTATATAGACACACAGTCCTTAGGCACAGGAACAGCATGTGAGGCCTTCGTTCAGCAAAAACGCTGTCAAACAGGTGGCTTTTAAACAAAGACAAAAATGTATAAACCTCATCAGTCATCACTGCTGGCCCCAAGAAAAAGCTCTGCCCTTTCAGAGGTCCCCCTGCCCCAGCCCCTAACCTCCCCCTCCAAAGCTGACCTCCATTTCAGTCTGCACCATTCCTTGTACTCCAATCGCAATTCATCAGCCAGGCTCGAATAGCTGTGTTTTCAGTCTATAAATCACCAGGCTAGACATCTGCCTGGCTTTCAAAGGAGTTTTGTTCTTCTTGTTGGCTACCGCAAACTTTAAGGTACTTGGAGGCCTGAAGCAGCCCAACCACCCCCTCCCAAGCAACTTGCGTTGATTTAAAATGCAAAAGACGGCTTCACAGAGAGAGCCCAGATGATGATAAAGCGCTATTGTTTGTGCCTTTATGGGCCGAGACTCCAAACTTCATGTTTGTGGATTATTCTGAGAGGTAGCTGCTGGCGGGGAGAGACAGAGACAAAGCTGTGTGTCACTGCATGCTGCAGGCCACCTCCCCTAGCCCTTGTGACAGTCCTTACACAGGCTGAATAAGAAGTGTTACAAGATGGTGTCCTCCAGCATCCCACAAAGACCTGTTGGGGAAGCGAAGCCAATGATCAGAAAGAAGCCATCAAAGGCGGCCGTGCCACCTCCCCCTCGGGTCAGGCAGCGAGTCACTGAAATGCCCGGCACAGCTGTATCAAAGGAGCTGACACCTCCAACAACATCGGCACTGGCGCTTGATCTGCTTCTACAGTGAAAAGGAGACCAGTCAGCAGCTCCACTGCACGACACAAATGCTGCAGATGGGCTCTAGATGGAGAAGGGTGGCTTTTAACCACGCATTCTCCATTTTACCAACCGCAAGTGCGTGAGGCAGTCTGCAGCCAGCTGCTAAGACGACAGCTCGGGGTGCTCCCTGTGTGGTGTCCGAGGCGACTCCTTGCTCACATTCTTGCTCCTGCAAGAAATGACCAGGAGACTGAAGCTCACCTCTGGATCATGAGGCCGGGGAAGGCTGTATGCTGGGGCAGAATGCTGGGAGCCAGTCTTGTGCTTCATTCTCATGATTTAGCACAGCCCCCAGCTCTCTGTTTCATCAACTCCTTAATGGATATGTTTTTACTATTCCAAACACTGTCACTTTCTCATCCTGAAATAATTTCTGCCTGAAACACTAGCCTGTTTTGCCATTAGCAGTGAAAGTATATTGTAACCCTTATAGGCAGGTTCATTATTTTTTTAATCCGGAAAAGCCTTCACTCTATTTTAAAATTACTCCCTTTTTCCTCACCTCCATTTCCATGTTTCCTTCGCTATGTCCTCAGTGGATATGACACTTCTACATTAATAGAAGACAGTGACTTGTGATAAAAATACACTTTTATGGAGGGCTTGGGCAGGAAGCATTACAGGACTTGAGCAAGAAATAAAAATACAATAAAGTATATCAAAATTCAGCTCCGATGGACTCATCGCCACGAAAACAGAAACAAGTGAGCAGACACCTTGGCAAGGACTCAATCATTTTCTGTACAGCATTCATAGAAGCAGCCAAGGGTCAAAAGCTGTTGCAAAGTTATTTGGAATAGTGAAAACAGAACTGAAGGGAGATGACACACTTGGACATTCTTCATTTTGTAAGTTAAAACAAAGAGACAGGATTAGAGCTGAAAAAATCACCTGTGAGAGTTTACACAACAGCACTGGGTCTGTTGGGCAGCGGTCTCCCAGTAACAGATCAGAGAACAGCAGGCTGTCTTCATACCACCCAGAAAACCCCTGCCAAAGTGCAGGCCAGGGACGCTGCACCCCTGGCCATGATGGGAGAAGATGAGAGAGAAGGGGAGAAGGTGCTGGGCAGCAGAGCTGGGATCAAGGGGCAGTTCTGCACTGCAAGCATTGATCTTCCAGCTCACAGCCTGCACTGACAGCACTGCACCAGTGTGCTGCCAGCTCTCCAGAGCACACTTATGAACAGAAAAGGGTCTTCTCCACTAGGTCTTCCCGGACATACCCTCCCTGGAGTACAATGAGCTACCCAGGACAGAGGGTAAGGACGCCATCCAGGACTAAAATGGAAAAATTTACTCTCATGAGCATTCACAAGCACAGGAGAATCCATATATGTTTTGCAGTCATACTACTGACCAGAGTCCCAAGACCATATACTTCCCCTTGACTGGTAACACTGATGAAGCTCCAGAGCATCTGCCTCCTTGAAGAACCTTCTCCTCCAGGGCAGGAAATGTCTGCCCAGCCCTCGGGAGGCAGAGATGCTGGAAGAGGCAGTGGAATCAGCTGCCTTCTGTGGTTGTAATAGCAGCACAATCTTGGACCTCGAGGGCTTTTACCCCTGCAGGGAAAGCAAAGACTAAGCAAAACTATACACTGGGGCTGCCTGTTTCTCCTCTTGGGAATTCAGCCGCTGGTCCCACAGAGCAACAGGAAAAATCACATTCACTTCCACAGAGATTTTATCACCTCAGTCTTGGCATGGGAGAGGCATCTCCGCCCAGCTGTGAGCAAGTGAGCGCATTTTGCTGGCTTTTTTTATGTAATCAGAACAAATTCCTCGGAGATGACTCACAGGGTTTCAAGGGTGTCCAGAGAGATGTCAAGCAGACCTCAAGTGTAAATCAGTGACACACCTTGCCGAGAGGACAAACGCTTGTCAGCAAACCCTTTCCCCCTGCAGACACCAGGCAAGGGAAGGAGCTCGATGGATGTTCCCAGGGAGGCTCCCACGAGGCACACGCACACATGTGGCACCTCCAGACCCAGGATGCTGCTGGTGTTTACATTTCTTCTGTAAAGACAGTGATGGTTTCAGGGTGGAGCTGGAGTGCTTCCCTGCAGCTGCTCTCCAGGCTTAAACACTGAAGATTTTTGGTCATTCAGGCTGGAGGAGCCCAGCAGTCAGGGAAATGATATGAACTTCAGAAATAGAGGTTCTGCCCCACCAAAGCCCAGTCAAACTGCAGAGGTTCCTGCCTGGGATGTTCATTATGGCAGTTGTTTCAGTGCTGTCATGTTGCTACATTAAGCAAACCAGTTCCATTCCCCTGCCCCTCCCCAGCCTATTTCAAGGCATAGCCTGCTTTAGTGGCTCCTTTAGAGGCTGAAATATAGAGGAGGACCAGGAAGAACTAGACCTGGACACAATCCCAGAAGTCCAAGTTAACACTGAGGAAAATGCTGTGGATGCTCTTGGGCCTTTGGGTGTCAGAGCAGATGGAACAGACAAAAACCCTTGGTGGAGCTTGGCTCTGGGTCAGTCTTCTTTCACTAATGCCAAGAGCGAGGTTTGGCACAAGGAACCAATGCAGGCCAGCCTCCCAATTTGCAAACCACATGCAGGTCTCTCTTCAAGCAGGGTGTGCACGGCGCTTCCAGTCTAGAGTGGGGCAAATCTCCATTTGTGTGTTCTTTGAGGGCATCTGCAGAAGACACAACCCAACTACTATGCCCTTCACCTTTCAACTTCACCCTCAGATGACTAACAATTACCAGCTACCATCAATATTAAATGGGAAAGAAAGAAATGCAATCCTCTCTTTGCTCTTCACATTCCACAATATCACAAACAATTTGTCATATTG